>NC_091461.1:118053364-118428364 GCF_027789765.1 Dendropsophus ebraccatus | reverse complement strand
ATATGGAGGGCACAGCAGGGACATTATTACTATATGGAGGGCACAGAAGGGACATTATTACTATATGGAGGGCACAGCAGGGGGGCATTATCACTATATGGAGGGCACAGCAGGGGGGCATTATCACTATATGGAGGGCATCCTAGTTTGAACACCCCTAGCAAAAGCCTTGTACTGTAAGAAACAGTGTAGTAATGAAGGTGTATATTTGAGTTTTACCACAAAAGGTCACTGTATGTATATTGGTAACTGTTGCACAGCTGTAGTCATGTAAGGGTTATTGTTTTGTTTGTGATCTGCACACCAATGAGAGTTACTCTTCTCTTCTACTTATCTCTGTTCTCCTTTCTTCTCACTTCATCACTCACAGGAGCTGTTACATACACCCTGTAGAAAGTTGTCACATGGGGAGAGGAAGTGTAGACCCACACTTAGTCAGTTCTTTTCTGTTTCCCAGTGGAGCAAGACACACAGATCAGGCATCCCTGCTAAGTTAGCAAGGAGCCTGGCTCTGCCAGGTTCTCTGCCCGGGACAGACCAGCTGTAGTGTTACCCTTATGAAGAACACAGAGACTTTCTTTAAAACAACACTTATCCTCAAGATGCAGTGCTAAACACCTAAAGAGAGTACAAGTTAGAGATTACCCCAACCCACGCCGTGAACAACTTAAATACAGTGCAGGACAGTATCCTAAGGTAGAGGAGTTTATCCGGATTGAGAAAAGCAGCTAAGAGCCTACAAACTCTATCTCGCAATGCAGGTGACACCAGGACACCCTCGGACACTTTGCTCTACTCAGGTAACTAGGACTGGGGCCTGTGTCACCCTGCTAGGACAGGTACCTCAACACTGCAGGGCAAAAGGTGGTATAGCAACAAAGGTTGAAATACGGGCACAAGGATTCGTCTTTCAAGTATTCTCTACAAGTCTTCTTCTAAAAGTATCGGCAGAGCAAAGTACTACAATGGGGGCATTATTACTATATGGAGGGCACAACAGGAGACATTATTACTATGGGATTACACCAGGGGGCATTATTACTATGGGGGTGCACAGCAGGGGGCATTATTACTATATGGGGGCACAGCAGGGTACATTATCACTATATGGGGGCATAGCAAGGGGCATTTTTACTATATGGGGGCACAACAGGGAGCATTATTACTATATAGGGGCAGAGCAGGATACATTATTACTATGGGGGCCACAGTAGGGGGCATTATTACTATGGAAGCACAGCAGGGGTACATTATTACTATGGAAGCACAGCAGGAGTACATTATATAAAGGGAACAGCAGGGGGCATTATTACTATATGGAGGGCACAGCAGGAGGCATTACTACTATGAGGGCACAGTAGGAGGCATTATTACTATGGGAGAACAGCAGAGGGCATCATTACTATATGTGGGCACAGTAGGGGGCACTATTACTATATGGGGCACAGCAGGGGGACATTATTACTATATGAGGGCACAGCAGGAGGCATTATTACTATATGGAAGCACAGCAGGGGACATTATTACTATGTGGGGTGCACAGCAGGGGGCATTGTTACTTTGGGGGTGCACAGAAGGGGACATTATTACTATGGGGGCACAGCAGAGAGCATTATGACTTTTGGGGGATGTTAGTGCTACCAGTGACTAAATACAATGTTGCCAGTACTTAGATACATTGCTGTCAGTGCTTAGATACAGTGCTACCAGTGCTTAGATACAGTCCTGTCAGTGCTTAGATACAGTGCTGCCAGTGCTTAGATACAGTGCTGCCAATGTCTAGATAGAGTGCTGCCAGTTCTTAGATACAGTCCTGTCAGTGCTTAGATACAGTCCTGTCAGTGCTTAGATACAGTGCTGCCAGTGCTTAGATACATTGCTGTCAGTGCTTAGATACATTGCTGTCAGTGCTTAGATACAGTGCTGCCAGTTCTCAGATACAGTCCTGTCAGTGCTTAGATACAGTTACTGTAGAAAATGTGCACCCGGTGCTGAGATTTTATATCCATCTGTTAGTCTGATCTCTGTCTGATCAGGGAATGTGCACAGTCTGTAAAAAAGAGTTAAAGAGCCCGAGTGCCATGTGGCCATGTGTCATGGAAATCCCCCCCCCCCCCCCCCCATCACCAACAGCAGATGCGGAGGGCCCCATAAATGTTCATCTGAGACACCATCCATTGTCAACCACTTGTTTGTTCCTGCACTGCCCCAATGTCACCCAGGGTTGTGTCCATGGAGCCTGTACAGTGGAGGCAGTGGAGGGACAGTATTGCCTATAGGCCTTTATAATGCTCATGTCTTTCTCACTTGCTGTCAGTGAATGGAACAGCCATTGTTTAACTGGTAACACTTCAGTAATGTGACACAGCCACAACATGCAGGTGCAGATCAGCTAATTAATCCGTTTTTAATAACCTAATCTGTAGATCAATTATTTTCTGGACAATGTGATTAAACTGGTTATCCAGTATAAAATGTTAAAAAAAGCTACTTTTTTTTTTTTGTTGCAAAAACAGCACCACCCTGTCCTCAGTATGGTATTACAATTCAGCTGCATTACAGTCATGGAATTGAGCTGCAAAACCCCACACCCAAACATGCTGTTTATGCAAGAAAGTAGCTGTGTTTTTGTTTTTTTTCCCACCTTCAAATCCTGGATAACCCCTTTAACTAGAATAGTTTTCCTGCACCCACCACTAGGGGCAGTGTGTGCCAGTTATACTTCAAGCCCACTTATGGTAGGTATTATGCTCCCTCAGTGGCAGCTGCAGGCAGCCAAAATATTGGGGGGAATATTGAGGTGTTTGTACCAGTTTTGTGGCACATTTTCTTTTTTTTCTGGCCTTTTTATATATTTATAATGCATTTACTTCTGTATATATTTTTTTCAACTTTTCGCCATACCCATTTTTATAAGCCTGGATAACCTTATTACCCTGTGGTCTGTGACCATTGTATAATCAAAGGGAACTTTCTTGTCGGGTCACTGGGTTTCCCAGACCTGATCAGACACTAGGAAAGCATCCATCCCTGGAAACCTAGTAAGGATTACAGGTTAATCCATATACCAGGTCTCACCACTAGGGGTGCAAAAAGGAATTATAAAACCCCACAGCAAAACTTAAAGTGGTTGTGTTCACCCAAATTTTTTTTCTTTCAAATGAGCTGGTGCTAGAAAGTGCCAGAGATTTGTAATTTACTTCTATAAAAAAATCTTGTCTTCCAGTACTTATCAGCTGCTGTATGTCCTCAAGGAAGTGGTGTATTCTGACACACTGCTCTCTGCTGCCACCTCTGTCCATGTCAGGAACTCCCATACTCATACCCCCCTGTTAGAAGGGTCTATTGACAATAAACTAGGAACCCTGGCCATCAGCTGTAATACTTGGGGGGAAAACTGGTAGCAAGTGTTCAAATTCTCTGCAGCGCCACCACAGGGGGAACGAAGTACTACATGTTGGTCATTTACATCAATAGGTTTTCCAGAGTGAGTGACACACTCTGTGCTCTATACACTGACCAGGAGATGAGGATCCTGAACAATGATTCCGTGTATTAAAAATGGGGCAAAACAGGATGGGGAAATAGAAGATATTATAATGGTAAAGGTAATTATTATTATTATTATTATTATTATTATTATTACTATTATTATTAATAATAATAATAATAATAATAATAATAATAATAATAATAGCTATTGTTGTTGCTTTTATTTATATATATATGTTGATTATCTTATATTATTGTGATCATTAGCCATAACATTATTTCACATATTTATTGCTTATTATTATACCTTATTCCCCAGCTTTGGGCTTTGTTCACACATAGTATTTCCGTCAGTCTTTTTTTAATCAAAACCAGGAAAGGGTTGAAACCACAGAACCTGGACAAATGGATCCATTATAATAACATAGTGCCGGCTCTTTGGCTCTTACCACCAGGACCAATATAAATGAATCCCTTCTCCTGACCCATGTCAGCGCTATATAAATAATTGCTAATGCACCATGTATATAAATGGCAGCAATCAGCAGTAACAATAGATTTTCCCTCCGGTCTATAGACAGTCTATCTATCTCCTTTCCTAACAACCTGAATCTGCAGTGAAAAAAAAAAAAAGCTGCATGCAAGAATGAGAGTCCCCGGTGGGCAGCGTCAGAGCCGGCCATTTGTTTCTGATTTATTTAATATAGGCTGCTTGAATGAACCGTCTTTATCTCTCAGTCACAGTTTTGCCATCATCAGAGTGTGAATAGCAATCAGCTCCTTCAATGGGCTCATATGCATAGTGATGTTTATAGGACCCCGCTTACACTCTCCCCAGAGGACACTTTGCTGCTGTGTCCTTTGTGCAAAAATGAGAATCTATGGAGGCAATAGAGGCAGCGCTGGGAGGAGAGACACATCGATTACAGCCAAGAAAATGCAGCCAGCCGTCTCCCAGGAGCCCCGCTCCCCATTAATTGAATTAAGAAGAAGCTATTTTATCGTTTAAACAGAGATTGGAATATTTAAGCCCCCTGTGATTTCCTATGGATTGTTCCCGAACGGAGAGAAAATCGCCGACAGTAGGAAAAGTATAGAACACGACGAAAGGGAACATAACAGAACGATAGAAGGAGGAAGAAGGGAAAATAAATCCAAGTATAGAACACGGCGAAAGGGAACATAACAGAACGATAGAAGGAGGAAGAAGGGAAAATAAATCCAAGTATAGAAGACGGCGAAGGGGAATATAACAGAACGATAGAAGGAGGAAGAAGGGAAAATAAATCCAAGTATAGAAGACGGCGAAGGGGAATATAACAGAACGATAGAAGGAGGAAGAAGGGAAAATAAATCCAAGTATAGAACATGGCGAAAGGGAATATAACAGAACTATAGAAGGAGGAAGAAGGGAAAATAAATCCAAGTATAGAACACGACGAAAGGGAATATAACAGAACGATAGAAGGAGGAAGAAGGGAAATAAAATGGGAAATGATAGATAGCTATAATAATTTGTTCCATTGTTACAGCTCTTCTGACCAGGCTGTGACCTTGCGCCAAATAACAGGAGAATATGGCGCTATTAGTTATCAGCAGGAATGTGGGCTGTCATGTGGCCATTAGACTATAAGGGAGACTTTATTGCTTTCTGTGGTTCCCCACACAATTATAGTGCCCCTTGTTTGTCCCCATACAGGAATGGTTCCCCTTATAGTAATAGTGCACCCATACACAGTGGAAGTCTTCCGGTATTGCTGACAACGTTGTGCCCTCAACATAGTAATTATGCCCCTTAGTGTGCCCGCTAAGTAATGTTCCTATGTTCCCCCACTTAGTATTACTGCCCCCATTTAGCATTGGTGCCCTCTGAGTGCCCCTACTCAATATTGGTACCCCTCTGTGCTTTGATGCAGTACTGGTGGCCAGTAACGGATTATAATAGGTCCGTTTCGGGCGATAGCCCGGGGCCCTGAGCTCCTGAGGGGCCCACGGTCCCCCAAACAATAGGACGGACACCCGACACTGTGGGACAGAAGGCGGTTAGGTGAGATACATAAAGTAGAGACATCTATTGGCAAAACTTAGGTACAACTTCATTACAACTTTTACTTTGAGTACAGGTTTTTGCAAGGGGTGTATAGACCAGTAACACCCGTGGTGGGACACCATATATATGCACTCCAGCAATCCTATACAGTACTTTACAGTATGGGAGATGGTGGTGCACTGACTGTACTACTACTGTGCTGTATATGCACTCCAGCAGTCTTATACAGTACAGGATGGGAGATGGTGGTGCACTGACTGTACTACTACTGTGCTGTATATGCACTCCAGCAGTCTTATACAGTACAGGATGGGAGATGGTGGTGCACTGACTGTACTGTATATGTGGTGCACCCCTGGAGCGCTCGACCAGTCACTTGTCAGATGGTGCTGTGTGACGCCACTACTGTGGTGGTTGGTCGGAGTATAGCTCAGCCGGTTATTGTACTGTTGTGACGCCAGTGACGGTTGAGCACACAGGTATGAAGGCACACCTGCTTGGATTTAAGGATGACTGGCTATACCCTTTCCCCTGTGGTCGGTGACCTGCCGGGCTGTGAGGGGGTCCAGAGTGGAGCTGTGACCCACCCGGATTATCGGTACTGCCACCCACAGAAAGGGGAGACGACCCAAGGATGGAATAGTGACGGTGTAACTGCTGTGTAGGTGCCGGAACAATAATCACTGAGTCCTGTTACCATAAATAAAATCTTCTTTACTCTAGAAATACTTGATACAGCGGCAGTTAAAGGACAACTCCGGCGAAAATTTTTTTTGGCTTATTTAACACACATTACAAAGTTATATAACTTTGTAATGTGGTTAAATACCCGGTCTGGCCCCCTTCCCCCACTTTCCGACCCCCGACCCCCCACCCCGGAAGTTAAAGAATATATACATTACCTATTACGGTCGTCACGGTCCTCTTCTCTGGTGTCGGGTGATGTCAGAGCTGGGGGCGGTCCGGGTCTTCTTCCTCCTCGGCGTCTTCATTGAGAGTGAATGGGAGAGAAAAGGCTGCTGGTGCACATGCGCACCAGCAGCCTTTTCATTGGCTGGAGCGCATCACATGGCTTCCAGCTTGCTCAGCCCTGATTGGCTGAGCTTGCTGGAAGCCATGTGATGCGCTCCAGCCAATGAAAAGGCTGCCGGTGCGCAAGCGCGCTGGCAGCCTTTTCTCTCTCATGGACCCGGAAGAAGGAGACATCGCTGGACGGCGGACACAGGTGACGGTGAGGCGGACGGCGGCCGAATGGAGTGGCGATCGTCACCGGAGGGATGGTGAGTATGGTGTCTGTGTGTGTCTGTGTTTTTTTTTTGGGGGGGGGTCCCGCCGGAGTTGTCCTTTAATATACTTCTGACTAAACCAGACACAATCTGCGTTAAGAGCTTTTGGAGCAGGAGAGCTGTGCTGATTTGCTTACGTGCTGAGAAGTAGAGTGAGTTTAGAGCAGTAGAGAGGAGTTTGTGCTGAGAGTCAGAACCGAGGGTAGAAGTGTGCTCTGCCGGAACTTTAGAAGAAAAAGAAGTAGAATACTTGAAAGTAGAAGACTACTTGTGCCCGTGTTTCAACCTTTGTTGCCGCTGTACCACCTGTTGCCCTACAGTGTTGGATTACCCGTCCTGCTAGGCTGACACAAGCCCCAGACCTTGTTACCTAAGTTAAGCAAGGGGGCTAAATTACCTGCTTACACCTGCCCTGCGATGTAGGCTTTTAGCAACTTTGCTCTATCCAGATCAGTTCCTCTTGTTTCAGGATACTGTCCTGCACTTTTAGAGATGTTTACGGCGTGGATTGGAGTGATCTCTGACATGTCCTCTCGAGTGGTTTAGCACTACATAACTAGAATAAGGGTTGCTTTAGGAAGAAAATCTCTGCGTCTCCTATGTGTGTCCATCTACTACCACATTCCAGACTAGACTAGACTGGTGGGGGAACTGGCAGAGCCAGAGCCCAGCTGAACTACAGCAGGGACTATTTTGTCTTGCGTCCTCTCTCCACCAAGACTTGGATAAGACTCCTCAGTGTAGGTGTGTATTTCCTCTCCCCATGTGACAACTTCTTACAGGGTGTGTAATTCCTCCTGTGAGTGGTGGAGAAGAAAGTGCAGAGAAAGAAAGGAGAACAGAGATAGGTGAAGAAGAGAAAAGAACACTCTTTGGTACGCAGATAACAACCAAACAAAAACAGATACATAAAGTAGCGACATCTAGTGGCAAAACTTAGGTACAACTTCATTGCCACTTTTACTTGGAGTACAGGCTTTTGCAAAGGGTGTATAGACCAGTAACATCCGTGGTGGGACACCACATATATATGCACTCCAGCAATCCTATACAGTATGGGAGATGGTGGTGCACTGACTGTACTACTACTGTACTGTATATGCACTCCAGCAGTCTTATACAGTACAGGATGGGAGATGGTGGTGCACTGACTGTACTACTACTGTACTGTATATGCACTCCAGCAGTCTTATACAGAACAGGATGGGAGATGGTGGTGCACTGACTGTACTATTACTGTACTGTATATGCACTCCAGCAGTCTTATACAGAACAGGATGGGAGATGGTGGTGCACTCAGGGCCGCTTTAACCAGAGGGCACATGGTGCACGTGCACCGGGCCCACTGGTTAAAGGGGCCCCCCCGAGCAGGCCGGCCGTTGCTATGTGCGACCAATGCGGTCGCACAGGGCTCCAGCCACCAGCCTGTCAGGGGGGAACGCCATGGATTGGTAATCTACTTACCCCTCCATGGCGCCCCCTGCAGGGCCCCCCCGTCCGCTGCTGCGGCGGCGCTTCAGCGCTGCAGCAGCAGCGACACTGACAGAGAGAGAGCCATTGGCTCCCTCCCTGTCAGTCACTCTTGTGGCCGCACTTCCTGCGGTCACAAGAGGCCGCACTCTTCCTCTAGCGCCCGACGTCACTGGAGCGTCGGCGCGAGGGTAAGGGGAGTGCAGCCTCTTGTGACCGCAGGAAGGTGAGTAACAGTGTTTGTTTTTTTCAATGTTATATAGCAGCTATATACTATTGGGGAGCACAGGGGGCTATATACTATGGGGGAGAACAGGGGGCTATATACTATGGGGGAGCACAGGGGGCTATATACTATTGGGGAGCACAGGGGGCTATATACTATGGGGGAGCACAGGGGGCTATATACTATGGGGGAGAACGGGGGCTATATACTATTGGGGAGCACAGGGGGGCTATATACTATGGGGGAGAACGGGGGCTATATACTATTGGGGAGCACAGGGGGCTATATACTATGGGGGAGAACGGGGGCTATATACTATTGGGGAGCACAGGGGGGCTATATACTATGGGGGAGAATGGGGGCTATATACTATGGGGGAGAACGGGGGCTATATACTATTGGGGAGCACAGGGGGCTATATACTATGGGGGAGAATGGGGGCTATATACTATGGGGGAGCACAGGGGGCTATATACTATGGGGGAGAACGGGGGCTATATACTATTGGGGAGCACAGGGGGCTATATACTATGGGGGAGAACGGGGGCTATATACTATTGGGGAGCACAGGGGGCTATATACTATGGGGGAGCACAGGGGGCTATATACTATGGGGGAGCACAGGGGAGCTATATAATATGGGGGAGCACAGGGGGCTATATACTATGGGGGAGCACAGGGGAGCTTTATACTATTGGGGAGCACAGGGGAGCTATATACTATTGGGAAGCACAGGGGCTAAATACTATTGGGGAGCACAGGGGAGCTATATACTATGGGGGAGCACAGGGGAGCTATATACTATGGGGGAACACAGGGGAGCTATATACTATGGGGAGCACAGGGGGCTATATACTACTGGGGAGCACAGGGGGCTATATACTATGGGGGAGCACAGGGGGTTATATACTATTGGGGAGCACAGGTTAGCTATATACTATTGGGGAGCACAGGGGGCTATATACTATTGGGGAGCACAGGGGAGCTATATACTATCGGGGAGCACAGGGGTCTATATACTATGGGGGAGAGCACAGGGGGCTATTTACTATTGGGGAGAGCACAGGGGGGCTATATACTATTGAGGGGGAGCACAGGGGGGCTATATACTATTGGGGGAGAGCACAGGGGGGCTATATACTATTGTGGGAGAGCACAGGGGGGCTATATACTATTGGGGGAGAGCACAGGGGGCTATATACTATTGTGGGAGAGCACAGGGGGGGCTATATACTATTGTGGGAGAGCACAGGGGGGCTATATACTATTGTGGGAGAGCATAAGGGGGCTATATACTATTGGGGGAGAGCACAGGGGGGCTATATACTATTGTGGGAGAGCACAGGGGGCTATATACTACTGGGGAGAGTGCACAGGGGAGCTATATACTAATGGGGGAGAGCACAGGGGGGCTATATACTACTGGGGAGAGTGCACAGGAGGGCTATATACTAATGGGGGAGCGCACAGGAGGGCTGTATATAACTGGAGGAGCACATGAGGGTCTATATACTACAGGGACACCTTAAAACTATGGAGGCACAGAGGGGTGTAACTATGTAGGAGTACAGAGGGGTGTAACTACTGTATAGGGGTACAAGGGACCTAACTACTGTATGTGTTGAAGCCTAAAATATTTGTCTGGCAGATTCTGGAGAGAAGATTCACAGCCAGGCGAAGACTTCAAAGTGGCCCAGGCTGGATGGAGAGAAAAAGAAAAGGTGACAGACTCTGATCGGAGAAGACGCCCCCGGTGAGTCACTGGATGTAACTGCACTCTCTTATAGGGTTGTAGTGTTAGGGGTCATGATGTGGCGGTATTATGTAATGGTATCATTGGTGATATCTTTCTGTTTTGTTTAGTGCAGTTTTTATGTAATATGTAATCACTGAATGGTGGAAATCGTGTTATAAGGTAACTACTGTATGTATTGGGGCTCTTGATACAGTGTGGGGGCAAATTCAGTACATTATACAATGTGCCGAAAGGGAAGGGGGGGGCCCACTCTTGAGGGCTGTGCACTGGACCCACCAATGTATTAAAACGGCCCTGGGTGCACTGCTTGTACTACTACTGTACTGTATATGCACTCCATCAGTCTTATACAGTACAGGATGGGAGATGGTGGTGCACTGACTGTACTACTACTGTACTGTATATGCACTCCAGCAGTCTTATACAGTACAGGATGGGAGATGGTGGTGCACTGACTGTACTACTACTGTACTGTATATGCACTCCATCAGTCTTATACAGTACAGGATGGGAGATGGTGGTGCACTGACTGTACTACTACTGTACTGTATATGCACTCCATCAGTCTTATACAGTACAGGATGGGAGATGGTGGTGCACTGACTGTACTACTACTGTGCTGTATATGCACTCCAGCAGTCTTATACAGTACAGGATGGGAGATGGTGGTGCACTGACTGTACTACTACTGTGCTGTATATGCACTCCAGCAGTATTATACAGGATGGGAGATGGCGGTGCACTGACTGTACTACTACTGTACTGTATATGCACTCCAGCAGTATTATACAGGATGGGAGATGGTGGTGCACTGACTGTACTACTACTGTGCTGTATATGCACTCCAGCAGTATTATACAGGATGGGAGATGGTGGTGCACTGACTGTACTACTACTGTGCTGTATATGCATTCCAGCAGTCTTATACAGTACAGGATGGGAGATGGTGGTGCACTGACTGCACTACTACTGTGCTGTATATGCACTCCAGCAGTCTTATACAGTACTGTACAGGATGGGAGATGGTGGTGCACTGACTGTACTACTACTGTGCTGTATATGCACTCCAGCAATGTTATACAGCACAGGATGGGAGATGGTGGTGCACTGACTGTACTACTACTGTACTGTATATGCACTCCAGCAGTCTTATACAGTACAGGATGGGAGATGGTGGTGCACTGACTGTACTACTACTGTACTGTATATGCACTCCAGCAGTCTTATACAGTACAGGATGGGAGATGGTGGTGCACTGACTGTACTACTACTGTACTGTATATGCACTCCAGCAATCTTATACAGTACAGGATGGGAGATGGTGGTGCACTGCCTGTACTACTACTGTAATTCAGAATGTTTGAATCTGGTACCTGTCTAGTTCCATGAAATTGGTATTTTGAGTAAAAATAAATGATCCCCTATCCATATGATAGGAGGTAAGTGTTATATTGCTTATTATTGATATTATTAATTAAAAAAAGAAAGTAAAAAAATAAAATAAAAAAATAAATATATCCACACACACACACACACACACACACTATAACAGAGAGCAGGGGCCATATTGTGTCTGCGTTATCACAACTCACAGACATCAATGATCATCCTATAATTGGTTCAGTTTCCTATCCGCGGTTATCTGCAGGATCTAACAGGTTACAATCTATCTGTAAGCGATGATGGTGATGAACAGGCCTCCATCGGGGACCCGGGTGTCACGCATGATGAAGATGGGCTGAGAACTGTGCACACAAACACCCAGCACCCCCTCCCCGGGGACGGCGGCGGACAATGGGGGGCCGGCCAGTGAGGATTTGATTGTGTCACTTAATGTCTGGGAAAACACTTGCCCTTTAGCTGCTGGTGTGAATTGACTTCAAGGACAGTCCCAATGTAATGCCCTGGAGAGAATCCGGATCCTGAGAGCAGAGAACACCGAGAACCTCCAGGAGCTGATAATTAAAAATCCCCCCGATCCCACCCGGCCGTCCTGATCCTTCTCCTGATATCACAAATTGAGGGTAATAAATTCAATGACTTTGACAAATAACTTGTCACCGGGGATCACTTGACACAGAGTTTCTCAGCGGAAAGGGAAAAATAATGTGACACTCACTAAATAAACACAATGTCATTGGCTCCGACCCCCGGGGAATTCATCTCTGTCTGATTATCACTAGTTATTGGGTATTTTCTGTAGAATTCAGTATATAGTGAGGGAATAGGGCGATTCAGGTTTATATATTATCAGTAAGTAATAAGGATATAATCACCAGGTTCTGATGTCAGGGTTTGATCATTATACACAGATTACCTGTCAAATTGAAATAATAACAACTTTAAATGTCAAAAGTTTTGATTGATCAGGATCTGCGTGTTCCAACCCCAACTGATATCTAGAACAATTGGGGGGAGAAGTGTGGTGACCTCCTGCGGTGGTATGGAGGAGGTACGGCCGGTGGTGAAGTGTGACGCCAGCTCTATGGTGATTGGCCGATATACAGCCGGTCCCAGTGATGTTATGTCGTGACGCCAGTGCCGGTTAGGCAAACAGGTATGGTGGCACACCTGCTTTTTTTTTAAAGGGACGGTTATACCTTGTTCCCCTGTGGACAGTGACCTGCCAGGCTGTTGCACGGTCCCTTGGGTACTTATCACAGTGGCCCGGAGTGGAGTGATGAGCCACCCAGACTATTGACGAGGAATCACAGAGTCTCTTTATCATAAATAAAATCTGGTTTACTCTGAAGATACTTGTATGCAACAGGTCATAGAGCTTTGCATTGATATAAGACGCTATACTTGATAAGACACTTGATAGTTGAGGATCCAGATCTGCAGTGAGAGTATAGAGAGCGATACAGTCGTGCCGACTGGGTTGCGTGCTGAGAGGTGTAAAGAAGAATCAGAAGAGTAGAGAGGAGGATGTTGTGAGAGTCCCAACCCAAGTAGTACTGTGCTTTGCCAGGATGTCGGGGGTAGAAATAGAAGAATACTTGAGAAGAGAGAGAGAATACTTGTGCCCATGTTTTGACTCTTTCGTTTTTGCACCACCTATTGCCCTACCAGTGTCGGGGGACCCATCCTAGTGGATGACACAAGCCTCAGACCTTGTTACCTGGGATGAGCGGAATGCTGAGGGTTCCCTGCTTACACCCGCACTGCGAGATAGAATTCATAGGCCTCTAGCAACTTTGCTCTATCCGGATCAGTTCCTTTACTTGCTTTATGGATACTGTCCTGCACTGTGTCTCTCCTGGTCCACGGCGTGGGTTGAGATGATCTCTGACTTGTCCTCTCTAGTGAACATTTAACACTGCATAGTGTAGAGTGGAGTTACTTGCATGTGCCTGGGTCTGCTTCTAGACTGCACACTGAGACTGGGGACCTGGCAGAGGGCCAGGGCCCAACTGGACTGTGCATTCTGGCTTGTGTCCTTCCTCTACAGAGTCTAGCAATAAAAGACACGACACTTCCTCTACCCATGTGACTTCCTATCTACAGCCCCTGTAAGGTGTGCTGTGAGTGGGTAATGAGTGCGTAAGTGAGAAGTAAAGAGAGAAATGATAGGATAGAAGAAAAGTGTACTCTCATTGATGTATAGATCCATGTGACATATAAACAAACAATAACCCCTTTAATACTTCAGCTGTGCAATAACTGAGTACACATACTTACAATAGTGACATCTTGTGGCGAAACTCTGGCACTTCTACATCACCACTTACACTGGAAAAAGTACAGGCTTTTATGAAGGGTGTAACTAATAGCAACACCCGTGGTGGAACACCACAGGACAGCCTGGCTGAGCACTTCATTCCCCACTGTCTGAGATAGACAGTTCTTGGAGCTGCCGCACAGAGAGGGGAAAGGTGGAGTAAGGTAAGTGTTGAGTTTGTATTTTGCAGGGGGCTGATTCTAGGGTCTGTATTGTGCTGGGGGCCTTAATATGGAGCAGATACTCTGCAGGGGGGCTAATTCTGGGGTCTGTATAGTGCAGGGGGTCTTAAAAAGAACCAATCAGTACTATTACACATATAACTCTGTTAGTCGCTCCTAATAGATCTGCTAATGTGTTCTTTTACCATACCTCCTAGGGGTATATGGGAGAAAACGTTGCTGCAGGGAGAGAGGCCGTAACTAGTCATCCAGGCCATAACTAGTCACAACTTTCTGCCTATCAGCACGCTCTGCAGGGATGATTGACAGTCAAAGAGGCCCATTAGAAGCATCACTGCCTGTCAGTCATCCCTGCAGGGTGAAAGTGCAGGCTCAAAAAAGTTAAAGGGGTACTCTGGTGAAAATCTTTTTCTTTCGAATCAACTGTTTTCAGAAAGTTATATAGATTTGTCTATAAGTCTTCCCATACTTATCAGCTGCTGTATGTCCTGCAGAAAGTGGTGTATTCTCTCCAGTCTGACACACTGCTCTCTGCTGCCACCTCTGTCCATTTTAGGAACTGTCCAGAGCAGGAGAGGTTTTTTAATGGGGATTTGCTGCTGCTCTGGACAGTTCCTGACATGGACAGAGGTGGCAGCAGAGAGCACTGTGTCAGACTGGAAAGAATACACCACTTCCTGCAGGACATACAGCAGCTGATAGGTATTGGAAGACTTAAAGAGGTACTCCGGGCAGGATCGCCCAGGAGGGGGTCGAAATTGAAGCCGAAGGTCACTTACCTCCCCCGTTCCAGCGCCGGTGCCCGGAGTACCCCTTTAAATTACAAATCTGTATAACTTTCTGAAACCTGTTGATTTGAAAGAAAATGATTTTTGCCGGAGTACCCCTTTAAAAAATTGCCAATGATACCCCCCCCCTTCCTATGATTATATGTTATGGTCGTTGTGGGGGGGATTGGCGCAGCTTTCCGTGAGTCAGATCAGTTCCTTACCTCTGGATGGGCACACTTTGGTGACACACACATCCCAAACAAAACCCCCCATGTGTGAACAATCGCCCATTGCACAATTTGGATCCATATAGTAGTATAACGTCTTGTCGGATGGGGGAACCTGTGATCAGTCGCACAATGGGGAAGAAAGGTCCCCAGCGCCCGGCAGTGAACGCAACAAATGGCTTTGTGGATTAACAAGTGATCAGGGTGGGAGTTTATTGTAGGATTTCCATCATCCCGCCCCAGGGACCCATCTGTCATGGGGAGAAGGAAGAACATTAACATGTGTTTGTCTCTTTACGGGCTCCGCTCTATAAACCCAGCGGATAACCACCTGCTTAGGAATGGCTGCGATGAGACGGGTTTTCCTGGGTTACCAGTCACAGTATCATTGTACATAGGGAAGAAGACCCCTCACTGCTGGGTCCACTACATAACTGGGGTACAGCTCTGTGTTATTTAGAGAGTACAGAACGGGGATGGGGAACCTTCGGCCCTCCAGCTGTTGCGAAAATACAACTCCCATCATGCATGGACAGCAAATATACTGGTGTCAGAAAGTTATATAGATTTGTAATTTATTTCTATTTAAAAATCTCCAGTCTTCCAGTACTTATCAGCTGATGTATGTCCTGCCACCTCTGTCCATGTCAGGAACTGTCCAGAGCAGCAGCAAATCCCCATAGAAAACCTCTCCTGCTCTGAACAGTTCCTGACACGGACAGAGGTGGCAGCAGAGAGCACCGTGTCAGACTGGAAAGAATACACCACTTCCTGCGGGACATACAGCAGCTGATAAGTACTGGAAGACTGGAGATTCTTAAACAGAAGTCATTTACAACTCTCTAAAACTTTCTGACACTAGTTGATTTGAAGGGAAAAAAAATAGTTTTTGAGTACCCCTTTAAATTAATCCTAAATTATGCTTCAAAACCATAAAAACTATTATCTGTGGGGGGATATTGAAATAAAAAAGATTATTTTTTAAGTTGGAGATGGGAGGTGTATACAGAGCTGTGGGGGGCTCATTTGTGTAGTTTTTATTTGTCCCATTTTTGGATAGATTACTTTTTGTACACTTCTTGTTTTTTTCTGCTGTCACATGATCAGAATTACATTCTTTTTGTTTACACTGTTCACTGTGCATAATCAATAATGTTATATTTTAATAGTTTGAGAGAGTCTGTGTACAGCGATACTAAATTTTGTTGTTTTTTTTTTTTTTTTTGACAAATAGGAAAATGTTTAATATTTTTTTTTCTTTTTTTAAACTGTTTTAATTTTTTTTTTTTAACATTTTTAGTCCCCATTATAACCAATCATTGGATTAGTTCTGCACATCCGCATTGTTCTGTAAAACCAGCACTCGACTATGAGTAATCTGTATGGCAAAAAGCCTCGGACTACCATAGCAACCGATTGGCAATCTGCAAAAATTCCCCTCGGCATTCTGTGATCGCTATTGATTGTGGCATCTAGAGGGTTAAACCTATGTTTGATCTCTGCAGTTGCAGGCTAGTGTTGGCTGTGGAGCGGGGACAGCTCATGAGTTCCCATTCACTCTATGTTGTAACCCATATGTAACCATAGGGGCTGCAAGTCTATTATTGGGGTCCGATAGTCATATACATCAGGTGGGTCCAGGTAGGGCCCGGCTCCCGGACATTGTCTATGCTCCAGTGCTGCCAGATCTGCTGATATCACAGATAATGGGAGCACTTAATCCCTTTAAGTGCCGTCTCTTTTTGTGTGCACTTGGAACGTCTTCCTTCCTCGTGTGACACTCGATAAATCTTCCCCATCAGCCGCTGCTTTGGTTGCCTAGGATCTCCCAGAAGTCACCAGTGCATCTGATGTGAGAGCGAGCTGCTTATCTGGAGCTGAATGGCTCCTTCACCCCATTAGGAAGAGTTTGTTGACGGGCCCGCTCCCCATTCACCTCAGCCGTCCCGGGGTTAATAATGTGGGTCTTTGTCTCGAGGCCTACAAGGGCTTGTCGTCAAGTGCGCTGGTTTATATGTATTGGCCTGATGCTAAATGGTTTGATCTGTGACCAGGAATTGTTGAAGTCTGGCGATTACAACTCCCATTAGCTGTTAATAGCATTGGAAGAGGGCCGAGGGGCCGGGGGGCCGGGGTCACAAAACTCACTCTATATAGTGGGCTGTGTTTGTCTTCCAGGTGTCGCCACCATTGTATCCTGTGATTTATTGTGACACCACGCACCTGTAGCGCTGACATTAAAGTGAATTTTCTACAGGTCCGCCCCCCCCCCATGTTTTTCCCAGAATTTTTTTGCAGGTTTTTTTAGACATTGGCGGCCCTGTTACTGAAATGTATGACGCTGTTATTTGCTCAAATGGCCTCTAGTGTTGAATGGGCTTGTCGAACTGTTTGGGTTCGGCAAGTTCTCCAAACCTTGGCATTTGACTCCTAGTGTCTGGAGAAGTTGGATGCCGCTCTAGGGAGTCGTGAAAAAAACATGGATACAGCCATAGGCTAATCTATGATTGACTGGTAGCCCTAGGGCAGCATCCAACTTCTCAAATGCCAAGTGTTCAGGTTCAGAGAATGTTGCCAAATGTGATTGGTTCAGCAAATTTGCTCAACGCTAGAGGCCAACCGATCATTTGATGAAATACTGGCCAAACTGGTTGGGTTCGGCAACGCTTTACGAACCTGAATGCTCATCATTTGATTAATAGTGGCTGGGAACATTGAATGCCGCCCTAAGGAGTCTTGGACCATATGGATACAGCCATAGGCCTCTGGCTATATCCATGTTTTGGTTGGCCTCTAGTGTTGAGCGGATTTGCTGAAACTGTCTCGTTTGGCAATGTTCTCCGAACCTGAATGCTCTGCATTTGATTACCTGTGGCTGGAGAAGTTGGATGCCACTCCTAGGTCTGCCAGGAAAAACATACATACAGCCTACGGCCTATGACTGTAACCATATTTTCCAGGACTCTCTAGGGCGGCATCTAACTTCTTAAGACACTGGGAGTCAAATGCAGAGCGTTCAGGTTTGGAGAACGTTGCCGAACCCGAACAATCAGCAAGTCCAATTCCAACCAATCATTCTGGGAAAGTCATTCGGGGGGGCTGTTATGGTGACGATATTGGATGTCCCTCCATGGTGTCACAATGGAGTGATTGCTCGTTTTTTCCTAGGTCCCCACACACCCACTTTATAAAATGTTCTAATTCCCCCCTTCTATGGTGTGTTGGTGCAGGACACGTTCAAAAGGAGTTGAGGTGTAACTTCAGAATGGTAAACTTTATTGAGTTCTTCCGGTGCAGGTACAACACTCTGATCAATCACAAGATCAGTAGTTTGGGAACGGGTCTGTTGGTGAATTCCCCTTTAAGACACTTGGAAACACTGCTTTGTGCAGCCGTAATAAGATTGGGAGACTTGAGAATAACTTCAGGTAGTCTCTGATTTAAGGTTACTTTAGTGGTGAGAAGAAGTGACGAGGTAGACTACAGTACTGTACTCTGCTGAGAAGGCTCCAGTCTCTGCGTCCTACAATCTTACTTTTGCTTGTGTTAGGGTAAGTTCTGTAGATAAGGGTTTTCATTAGGGACATTTTCAGGGACAGTGAGGGTCAGTGTTTAATGTCCTGGCCTGCCAGGACACATCCCAGAACCCCAGAAGCGACCTGACACCAGGGAGCGGAGCAGCGGTGCAGGTGGCAGCACTGGAGCCAGGGAGGTAAGTGGATGTAATTTTTTTTCGCCCCTACCCCCTCTGGGCATTGCTAAAAAAGGGGACCTGGCTGTACAACACCTTTAATCCCAGAGCTAGACTTCTTTGTCTGTTAGAAAACAAAAAGATTAGGCAGTTCAAATCTAACAATCTTAATCTTTCTCTCCCCAACATCATCTGGCAGGCAGAGTTGAGAAGCCCATATACACATTGGGGGTGATTTATTATCATGCGCCCCTGACGTTTGCCACAAAAAATGCTGTACGTACTGTAGTGTCCCAGCACAGGTGTACCACTAAGTTTTATGCACCTGAGTAAAGTAATTCTCTCAGAAGGGGATGAAGGAGAGTGTATTAAGTGTTTTCCCCACTAGGTGTCGCTGTACTATTTTATTGTGTCTAATGTACCAAACAAAACTAAAAGTCTAATGGGCTGTGCGGGCTCCTTTCCCTCAGTTTTCTCCCTACCACCTCTCTTCTCTTCACGCAGCCCCACCAATCTCAGGCTAACTAAGGTTCCTAATAAAAAGGAGCTTGTTCCTGGTGGGAGGGTCTTTTGGTCTTTTTGTCAGTCGAAGTGGGGATCTACAGGGAGAGCACAGTTCCTGCTGCAGTGAAGCCAGGACCCAGCTTCGGCCAGGACCCTTGTTGGGGACCGAGAGAGAGTTTTTTTTTCTTCTATATCAGTGACCACAGCTAGTATGCAGTGCTAGAACCGTAAAAGGGAGTGACGCCCTCTGAGGAAACATTGTCCCCGCCAGGGATACTCACTGAAAGACACAGGGATTTTGGAGGATGAGGTAAAATACTTAGAAGAAGAAGAAGAGGAACACCTGTGCCTGTGTATTGACTTTGTGTTAGTCTTTACACCACCTTATGCCCATTAGGCTGAACCTTCCTAGAGGGTGACACAGGCCCCAGACCTTGTTACCTGGGATGAGCGGAATGCTGAGGGTTCCCTGCTGACAGCCGCGCTGCGAGATAGAGTTCATAGGCTTACTGCAACTTTGCTCTATCTAGATTAGTTCCTAGCTCTTTGGCTTTTGTGGATACTGTCCTGCACTGTGACTTCTCCTAGTCCACGGCGTGGGTTGAGGTTGTCTCTCTCTTGTCCTCTCCTAAGAGGGGTTTAACAGGACACCACATATACACCTGTTCACACTTGAGTTATTCTCATCCTCAAACGCAGTGCCTGTTTGTCCGGGGGTGGGTTCCAGCCCTAGGGTCGGCGGGCTGTACCAAGAGGCATGCATCAGCTGATCAATCAGGTGACTGCTATATATATATATATAAAAGGGGCCATCTTTGAGATGGAGCTTGGCAGTGAGAACCCCTGCCATGGGCACTGGGGAATTGTGGGCGGTGGGAAAATCCTCTCTCTCTCTCTCTCTTTGGCAAGTAATATTAAGTTTTATTCAATAAAGTAGCACCTTGTTTCACGGATGTTCCCAAAAGATTCTCCGCACAATGTTATCTATTAGAACATTATTATGGCAGAAAAACAATAATTCTGGGGGAGAAGCATTATCCGCCCTTGTTACTTTATGGAGTCATTCCAATTAAATTGTCCCTGGAGGAGCCGGCTACCTTGGCTTCCAAACTCTATCTGTTGTCGGCAGCTAATGAAGCCTCCGCAACGCCTGTCGCCGAATGCTTAATAAGAGCCCATCTCAGAGGTTACAGGACAAGCACTGGCCGCGCTCCTGGGAAACGTGTTCCATGAATTTGTAATTATAAGTCCATGTTCAAGAGGGATTAGCATCTGAGCAGAAAATAGTATTTCAATTAGGGAAAGGAATTGAATTTCTTTGTAATCACTGTTTGTGCAGGCAAGGTGTTTGGGTGACACCGCTATATATCACACACACACTGCTATATATCACACGCACACACACTGCTTCCTTATGGAGATTTAGAGGGTGCACAAACAATTTGCCTAAATCATCTGACAGAGACTGATGAGACCTGATAATATAATAATAATAATAATAATAATAATAATAATAAAGTGCAAAAAAGGGGAAAAAAATAATGGTCAATTGTAACATGCCGCCCTGCTCTCCTCTGTGCTGCAGTGCTGTCCTCAGTGCTGTGCTGCAGTGCTGTCCTCAGTGCTGTGCTGCAGTGCTCTCCTCTGTGCTGCAGTGCTGTCCTCAGTGCTGTGCTGCAGTGCTGTCCTCTGTGCTGCAGTGCTGTCCTCAGTGCTGTGCTGCAGTGCTATCCTCTGTGCTGCAGTGCTGTCCTCAGTGCTGTGCTGCAGTGCTGTCCTCTATCCTCCTCTGTGCTGTAGTATGGAAGAACTCCAAGGGATGAAGTCTATAGCCCCCATCACACGACTGTGGCCGTTTATTACGGTCAGGAAACACCAATCAGGAAGCCTTTTTAGGAGGTTTCAGGAAACCAACAGTTTTCTTGATCATAAAAAAAGAGTTAAAAAACACAAGAAACATACTCACCTGCTGCACGGCTCTAGCGGTGCTCCTGGGCAGCTTTTCCCCTGTCTTCTCTCTCTGCAAGCACATGAGTGAAGTAACATGTGCACTGCAGCACTGGAAGGGGAGGAGGCAGCTTATTGTGGCCGGATAATGCTGCTTTCAGCCAGAAGAGTGAGTGACAGGGCGGGGAGTCAATGGCTCCTGGCCCTGTCAAACACAGAGTTGCATTTAAAGGGGTACTATCAGCAGGGTAGACAACCTGCTGACATGTCCCTATTGCACAGGAGATGCTGAGGAGCATGGTATGTCTATGCCGTTCCCATGCAGTTTTAACAAAGTGCTATGTACAGTCAGGCAGGTTGGAGCACTACACTGTGTGTGTGTGTGTGTGTGGGGGGGGGGGTTCAGTGCTCCAAATGGCCTTACCATGCAGAGCTCTACATTAAAACTGCACAGGAATGGCACAGAGAATGGAGGTAAGACACATACCTTCCTCCTCAGTGCCCGGTGAGCAATAAGGAGCTATCATATCACCAGGTTAGATTTGTCTAACCTGCTAATAGTTCCCCTTTAACTCTATGTACTCCTTATTAGGAGCGCATGCAGTTAAAACACCAGCATCAGCACCCAGTAGCACCTATCCTGGTTCTGTCGCTGGCCTCGGCTGCCATGCAGTTAATCCAGAATTCCGGACAGTTTCTGGATGCGCATTCGGAGCTGTCTGGAATTCTGGTTGCCTTCATAGGGTTCTATGGGGCATTCAATTACGGACAATTGTAGGACAGGTTCTATCATTTCTGGTCCTATTTTCTGGCATGGACAACCTTCAGCAAAAATCTGTGCCCAGTCAGAGGCTGTAGCAGGGTCTCAGCCTAGGAGGACCGGGAATCGGAGGACAGCAGACCCCATTGGTGGAGCCGGGGAGGTAAGAGCATGGTGTTATGTTCAGCCACCTCCTCCCCGACTGTTTTGGAAAAAATTTGTGCCTTGACTTCTCCTTTAAATGCAAAAAATGGGGACAGATCAATAATAGATTATAGATAGATAGATAGATAGAGAGATAGATAGATAGATGGTATCCCACCACGGGTGTTGTTATATACTCACCCCAGTGAGTCGTGCACTAAGGTTAAAGTGGTGGATGAAGTGCCTTAGTTTCCCCCCTAGGTGTCTCTATTATTAATATGTATTTCTTGTGTACACAGCTGTAATTAATGGGTTAATTGTCATGTGTTTATGTGCTGACCACTAGTAGGTGCTCTTTCTCTCTGTCCTCTCTTACAAACACTCAGCCCTGTAGTTAGCTCCATGTGGGAGGAAGTACAGGGAGTTAGTCATTGGAGGTCCAAGAGGACAGATGTGTGAGTGACCAACTCAGCTAGATTTCTTTTATACAAGCAACTACTATTTCTACTATACAGTGCTAAGCTACTGTAGGGGGGAGCAGCCATTTAGGAACACCCTAGCCCACGCCAGGGGCCTCCCAAAAAACGTGCAGGGCGATCTCCTGTTACCAGAGGAATCGACCCCAGTAGGACAAAGCTACCAGAGTGAAAAGGTCTACATATCCTACTGCGCAATGCAGGGCAACTGGATAGATAGAAGATAGATAGATAGATAGATAGATAGATAGATAGATAGATAGATAGATAAATAGATAGATAGATAGATAGATAGAAAGATAGAAAGATTGATAGATAATAGATAGATAGATAGATAGATAGATAGATAGATAGATAGGAGATAGATAGGTAGGAGATAGATAGACGTTAGGAGATAGGAGATAGATAGATAGATTGATTGATAGGAGATAGATAGATAGATAGATAGATAGATAGATAGATAGGACAAAGATAGATAGATGTCTCTTTTTTTCACAGCAGAGGCGGAGGGGTTACTCGCCATTGTTAGGGATTCTGCTGATATCTTCCTTTTCCTGGTGAAGTTGATATTTGCAAACAAGATTAAACTCTTCCTGAAGTAAATCTTCCCTAATGTGAATTAGTCACCAATTAATTTGTCAAAACAAACACCTGACTCCTTTATCATCCAAACTCCATCAACATATACAAACAACATATTCTAGAGCAATTACATCTCCTTGTGTCTAGCTGAGTGGGCTGGTGGGGGGTCCGGCCTGGTGACGTCTTTTATTGTTTTCCACCATTTTCAGTTGTTTAAAAAAAAATAAAAATCCAGATAACCCCTTTAATGTGTAACTTGAAGCTCCTGGTTTCTAAAGGTAAATCTCAGGGCTCACACTACGGAATCCGCGCAGATAAATGGCACGGGAGAAGAGGCATGCCGCTGTGAATGGGTACGAGCCACGGAATCCACCGGAACTTATCTGCACGGATTTCGTAGTCTGAACCCACCCTGATGATGCAAAGTACTAGCCTCCTCATATTAGGGAGATGGACCTTAAAGGGGCACTCCGGTGAAAATACTTCATGGGAAAAAATAGTATGTAAAATAGCTCTTATCCAGAGGGAAAACAGCCGTCTATTGTCGGTATATCCCTTTAAGTCAATGCTGGACCCTTAAAGGGATTCCACAAAATCCAGTTATGGCCTATGCTCAGGACAGGGCATAACATACTGGTTAGATGATACATGACACCAGGAGTCCCCGCTGAGTCATGGACCCCTGGGCAGCTGCCCCCTCTGCCCAATGGGAAGGCCGGCTGTGACCCTAACGCTGATCATTGTAGCAATAATAACCTTTCTATGTCCCTGCTTAGAATAACATTTCATTCTGGGATCTAACCCTTTCCTGTTAGTATATATATATCCTCCTATAGAGGAACCCACCATGTTTTGTGTCTGACTGCAGCTTTCACAATACAACAGTATAGACGGCGGTGGCGGTGGCGGCATTGTCCATGGAGAAGGCATTGTAGCTGTAGACTGGGTGCGGTGCGGAGCAACATTCACCACATTGTAACAGTGACAGAACAAACACCATAAATCCATCACTAAAAGCGGAATGCCACAATATCCATGGCTGAGAATGGATGTAATAAGCCGCGTGTAGGTTTTACTTACTTTATTATTATGTCAGCACCATATGACGGTGTTATTAGGCACATATGGAGACTGCTATTTTGTGTTTACTATTCTCCTCTACATACAGATCCCCACACATCTGAGGACTAAGCATCCCGACCCTGGCTATTGGTCTGTTATAGTATATATTGGTCCATTATAGTATATATTGGTCCATTATAGTATACATTGCTCTATTATAGTATATATTGGTCCATTATAGTATATATTGCTCTATTATAGTATATATTGGTCCATTATAGTATATATTGGTCCATTATAGTATACATTGCTCTATTATAGTATATATTGGTCCATTATAGTATATATTGCTCTATTATAGTATATATTGGTCCATTATAGTATATATTGGTCCATTATAGTATACTGTATATTGCTCTATTATAGTATATATTGGTCCATTATAGTATATATTGCTCTATTATAGTATATATTGGTCCATTATAGTATATATTGCTCTATTATAGTATATATTGGTCCATTATAGTATATATTGGTCCAGTATAGTATATGCTGGTCCATTATAGTATATATTGGTCCATTATAGTATACTGTATATTGCTCTATTATAGTATATATTGGTCCATTATAGTATATATTGCTCTATTATAGTATATATTGGTCCATTATAGTATATATTGCTCTATTATAGTATATATTGGTCCAGTATAGTATATATTGGTCCATTATAGTATATGCTGGTCCATTATAGTATATATTGGTCCATTATACAGTAGTATATATTGCTCTATTATAGTATATATTGGTCCTTTATAGTATATATTGGTCCATTATAGTAAATATTGGTCCATTATACAGTAGTATATATTGGTCTATTATAGTATATATTGCTCTATTATAGTATATATTGGTCCATTATACAGTAGTATATATTGCTCTATTATAGTATATATTGGTCCTTTATAGTATATATTGGTCCATTATAGTAAATATTGGTCCATTATACAGTAGTATATATTGGTCTATTATAGTATATATTGGTCTATTATAGTATATATTGGTCCAGTATAGTATATATTGGTCCATTATAGTATATGCTGGTCCATTATAGTATATATTGGTCCATTATACAGTAGTATATATTGCTCTATTATAGTATATATTGGTACTTTATAGTATATATTGGTCCATTATACAGTAGCATATGCGATGCCCTGGCCCCTGGGGGCCACTTCCGCAGTGCTGGTGTTATGAGCGGGCAATGACCGGGGCAGCCGCAGGGGTTATACTTGTCACGGTATAGGCCTGAGGGCGGCACAGCTGTAGGGCCGGTCTGTGGAATCTGCGGGTGATGATGGGCATGCGATTCTTCGCTGCACTTAGTCAGGGCACCAGTTAGTGGACACCAATGCCAGGGTTCAGTAACAGCGGTTTTATTATAGATGAGGTAACTAGTAGCAACAGTTCTGTCCGGATGCAACCGGGTATATAGCAGGCTTTGACAAATAAGGCAGGAGTGGTGCTGCATAGGCTGTGAGAATACGTGCCGGATGATGGGAGTAGGAGTATGAGAGAAATAGCGGTGCTGGGTGGATTAGCTTGAGAATAATACTTGCTGTGAATCCTTGCAGCGATGAGGAGAAATAACGGAATGACACCCAGATGAGAGAAAAGAATCCGGTCACTTGAGCAGGCAGAAACAGCCGAAGACTGGAATATAGCAGCAGACTTAGTCACTCTTCTGTGGGAGAGGATAGAACCACACAACCTCCTTGCTTGGAAGCCGGGGCTCAACTCCCTTGTCAGCAGGAAGTGGGAGGTCACATGGTTGCTCCTGGCCAGAGCTAGTCGGCCACTGGAGGAACCATGGTTACAGGTCACGTGATCAACAGCCTTGCATACCACTGTACACTGTAATACACAGGAACACATGAGAATACACATGAAAATGCACAATACCAGAGAATACTAGGGGAAAACCAGCAGCAGTTGCAGTGCAAACACTTACCAGAACAGGCATTGACACAGAAATAGAAATGACCATAATAGGAGTAGTAGTCTGCATGTTCTGGGACACTGCATACCTCCCTAGCAAATTTGAGCCGACCTCGGCGAATCTAGAAGGCAGAAAACATGAATAGACTGGACAATCAAACAACAGGAATGAATGATGAGAGTGAGTGTGATGAGGTGTGTGTTTCCCACGCCCAAGGCACAGGTGAGAAGAGAGAGAGAGGATGAGAAACCCTAGTGGCAGGACTTCACCTAGGGGTGCCTAACGTACTCTGGCGACCAGGTAGCTAGTGCGTGAACCATCTGACGTGTAAGCCAGGACAACTTAACTGCTGGCGGGGGACCCTCAATATTCCAGCCAGTTAGACAGTAGGTTTTCTGTTAAATGTGTTACCCTACTGGAAAAGAGAACTGTGAAGACCTGTGTACTACCTTGGCGTGTCTGAGTAGTGTCTTGGATACCTGGAAGAGAAAAGAACAAAATAATAAAAGCAAACATACATGGGGAGCTCCCTTTCATACCACTCAATCACACACACAAGCACTCCACAGGCCAAACACCCGAAAAGGTATCCAAGGTGCGGTATGTATGGACAAGTGTGAAGGTTAGGTATGACTATGTGTGATAACTACTGTGTTGGGACAAGACAGAGGCGAACAAATACTGGAAACAAAAAGGAAGGGAAACACAACAGACAACAAATACTGCGAGGTCTTGAGGAGAACTGGCTCACATGAATCTGAATGAAAATCAGAAAAATCTGAATGAAAATCTGAGAAAAATCTGAATGAAAATCTGAGAAAAATCTGAATGAAAATCTGAGAAAAATCTACATACGAACTGGCTCAACTAAATCTTTCCAGCTATAGATATGATAATAATACACAATAATGAGACTGGATGAGAAAATACACTCCTACATAAACTGGACTTTCTCTGAGGTATATGTAAACTGACTTCTCTTACTCAGAGGAGGAGCTATCTGACTTTGACACTGGAAAATATACTGTTTTACAAAAGAGGCACTCTACTCTGAGGCAATCTATGTAACCTTGTGCTTACTCAGAGGAGGAAATACAAAGACTTCGATAACACTGGAATGCAATGGTAGGAAAAGTGTAATAATGAAATAAGTGCAATGATACCCTGTGTGGAACACACAATCACAGGAAAGTGCATTAGGAAGGAATGGGTTAAGTGTCTCTGTTAGGTAGAGTCTCTTTTAGGCAATTAGACATCGTCCATGTAAAAGGCTCTGGGACAGGCACTAGAGAACTTTTTGTTATTGTAAGTGTCCATCAGCTCATGGCTGGTTAGTACAGGGAACTTGGTCAGGAGGACCAGGCACGAACCTTAAACATTGCAGGAACTGGAACAAAACAGTTAGACAACAAAAACAGTTTAAGGGCTCTGGTCTCTGTAACGAAGTGGATACTTAGCAGAAATGTCCTGGAGGACCCTTAGTAGGCTTCTTCTTTTTCTTCTTCCACGGATAGCGATAGCGTGAAGGGCCTGGAGCAGAAGCATCGCTGGGTGCAGTAGTGACCACAACACTAGGGGTTACCGTGGTGACCGGAGAAATGATGGGGGCCACATGATAGGTAACCGTAGTGGTGAAGCAGGCAGCTTTAGCCACGGCTGTAGAAGCGGCAGTGTTAGCTGCTGTGGACTGCCCCGCTGTAGTGGGAGCTGAGGGAACAATGGTGGGCATGGCAGTCGCAGCTTTAGGGGCAGGCGGCAGGGCAGAGAGGGCCTGCTGAATCTCCTCTATCAGCGGCAGGATCTTTGGCTCACACCCGAACACCCGTTGTGGAAGGGGCGGCGACTCACGCCCGGGAGGCTGCCACAAGCCCGGAGGTATGGAGGCTTTGGCCGAGTTCTTCCCCTTAGGGTCGGGGACAGAAAACAATGGTGGCGGTCCACTTACGATCGCAGCGACCTCCGGTGATGTGGACCCTGCTGCGGAGGAGGCAGAATCAGAGGAGCGGGATCGGCCAGGTCCCGGTGAGATACTGGCGATGGAGACAGGCTCTTCGTCCGGACCGTTGGAGAGTGGTGTAGAGCCCCAACTGATATCGCTGTCGGAGGGTAGTGGCATTAGCAGGCACGCAGGATTGAGCAGAGGCAGACTCTCAGGCAGTGTAGGCATCACAAGCGCTGGGGCTGCAGGCAGGTGCTCTTCATAGGCCGCCATCCTGCGTTCCACTGTCCGGAACTTGTAGCAGGAAGGGGAGGAGCGCCAGGCTGGAGGATCAGGCTCCAAAGTCTGCCCAGCAACAATGACGTCGGTGGCAGCAGCCGGCCAATCAGGGGAGACACAGTCATTGTCAATGGCGCCAAGCAATTCCCGCTTCTCGGCCGCATGGCAATTAACCCCCTCGTCACCGGGGGATGGCGCAGGTAGAAATAACAGCAAGAAGCGGCCATTTTGTGTACAGTTTAGGGCCCGAAACACTTCGATCATCCCCATAGTAATCGGCAAAGTCTCTGGGGGGGATTAGCAGTACCGTTCTGGGGACACTGACAGTTGGCACAACACAGTCATTCAATCCTGTTCGTGACGCCAAAAATGCGATGCCCTGGCCCCTGGGGGCCACTTCCGCAGTGCTGGTGTTATGAGCGGGCAATGACCGGGGCAGCCGCAGGGGTTATACTTGTCACGGTATAGGCCTGAGGGCAGCACAGCTGCAGGGCCGGTCTGAGGAATCTGCGGGTGATGATGGGCATGCGATTCTTCGCTGCACTTAGTCAGGGCACCAGTTAGTGGACACCAATGCCAGGGTTCAGTAACAGCGGTTTTATTATAGATGAGGTAACTAGTAGCAACAGTTCTGTCCGGATGCAACCGGGTATATAGCAGGCTTTGACAAATAAGGCAGGAGTGGTGCTGCATAGGCTGTGAGAATACGTGCCGGATGATGGGAGTAGGAGTATGAGAGAAATAGCGGTGCTGGGTGGATTAGCTTGAGAATAATACTTGCTGTGAATCCTTGCAGCGATGAGGAGAAATAACGGAATGACACCCAGATGAGAGAGAAGACTCCGGACACTTGAGCAGGCAGAAACAGCCGAAGACTGGAATATAGCAGCAGACTTAGTCACTCTTCTGTGGGAGAGGATAGAACCACACAACCTCCTTGCTTGGAAGCCGGGGCTCAACTCCCTTGTCAGCAGGAAGTGGGAGGTCACATGGTTGCTCCTGGCCAGAGCTAGTCGGCCATTGGAGGAACCATGGTTACAGGTCACGTGATCAACAGCCTTGCATACCACTGTACACTGTAATACACAGGAACACATGAGAATACACATGAAAATGCACAATACCAGAGAATACTAGGGGAAAACCAGCAGCAGTTGCAGTGCAAACACTTACCAGAACAGGCATTGACACAGAAATAGAAATGACCATAATAGGAGTAGTAGTCTGCATGTTCTGGGACACTGCACATATATTGGTCCATTATAGTATATATTGGTCCATCATAGTATATATTGCTCTATTATAGTATATATTGCTCTATTATAGTAACACAGCCAGATAGGGGGACCCTGAAATGACATCTTATTCACCATAAGGTTAATTTCAGAACTCCAGAGGACGGGTCATTGCTTGTCCTTCATCTGTACAAATACAGTACAATAGTACCCATAGTCTGACTCTTATAAACCTGTTTGTGTTGTGTTTCTCTTTTTGCTTCTGGCTTCTCGGCTGAACTTTTAGTTTCTGTTTTGGTGATGATATCTGAGAGGCAGAAGGGTTTCTCTTGAATTTCCCAATGTGGTAGATAAGAGCAGATTCGGGCACAACACTCACCTGTCAATCACATATCTGCTGGTCAAGGCTTCTGTGGAAGACACACAGGGCACTAGAGGGTGTAAAAGCTAAGTGCTCGTCACCAGTGTAATCTCATCTGAGGGGGAGGCCTGACTACTATGTGGGGGTACACAGAAGGGGACTAACTGCTGCATGGGGTACAAAGAGGATGTCTAACTGTTGCATCGGGGAACACAAAGGGGGCCTAACTGCTGTATGGGGGCACACAAAGGGGGCCTAACTGCTGTATGGGGGCACACAAAGGGGGGCTAACTGCTGTATGGAAACACACAAAGGGGGCCTAACTGCTGTATGGGGGCACACAAAGGGGGCCTAACTGCTGTATGGGGGCACACAAAGGGGGGCTAACTGCTGTATGGGGGCACACAAAGGGGAGCTAACTGCTGTATGGAAACACACAAAGGGGGCCTAACTGCTGTATGGGGGCACACAAAGGGGGCCTAACTGCTGCATGGAAACACACAAAGGGGGCCTAACTGCTGTATGGAAACACACAAAGGGGGCCTAACTGCTGTATGGGGGTACACAAAGGGGGCCTAACTGCTGTATGGGGGCACACAAAGGGGGGCTAACTGCTGTATGGAAACACACAAAGGGGGCCTAACTGCTGAATGGGGGCACACAAAGGGGGCCTAACTGCTGCATGGAAACACACAAAGGGGGCCTAACTGCTGAATGAGGACACACAAAGGGGGCCTAACTGCTGTATGGAAACACACAAAGGGGGTCTAAGTGCTGTATGGGGGCACACAAAGGGGGGCTAACTGCTGTATGGGGGCACACAAAGGGGAGCTAACTGCTGTATGGAAACACACAAAGGGGGCCTAACTGCTGAATGGGGGCACACAAAGGGGGCCTAACTGCTGCATGGAAACACACAAAGGGGGCCTAACTGCTGTATGGAAACACACAAAGGGGGCCTAACTGCTGTATGGGGGCACACAAAGGGGGGCTAACTGCTGTATGGGGGCACACAAAGGGGGGCTAAATGCTGTATGGAAACACACAAAGGGGGCCTAACTGCTGAATGGGGGCACACAAAGGGGGCCTAACTGCTGCATGGAAACACACAAAGGGGGCCTAACTGCTGAATGAGGACACACAAAGGGGACCTAACTGCTGTATGGGGGCACACAAAGGGGGCCTAACTGCTGTATGGGGGCACACAAAGGGGGCCTAACTGCTGTATGGAAACACACAAAGGGGCTCTAAGTGCTGTATGGGGGCACACAAAGGGGGCCTAACTGCTGTATGGAAACACACAAAGGGGGCCTAACTGCTGCATGGAAACACACAAAGGGGGCCTAACTGCTGTATGGGGGCACACAAAGGGGGGCTAACTGCTGTATGAGGGCACACAAAGGGGGCCTAACTGCTGTATGGAAACACACAAAGGGGGTCTAAGTGCTGTATGGGGGCACACAAAGGGGGCCTAACTGCTGTATGGAAACACACAAAGGGGGCCTAACTGCTGCATGGAAACACACAAAGGGGGCCTAACTGCTGTATGGGGGCACACAAAGGGGGGCTAACTGCTGTATGAGGGCACACAAAGGGGGTCTAACTGCTGTATCGGGTTACACAAAGGGGGTTTAACATCTGTATGGGGGTACACAGGCAGGGGCAACTGCTATATGGGGTACACAGAGGGGGTTTAACTGCTGTAACGGGGTACACACAGGAGGTCTAACTGCTGTATGGGGGTACATAGAGTAGGCTTGGGTGTACACAGAGGAGGTCAAACTACTGTATGGGAGTTCACAGAGGAGGTCTACCTTCTGTATGGGGGTACACAGAGGAGGTCTATCAGCTGTATGGGGGTACACAGAGGAGGGCTAACTACTGTATGGGGGTACACAGAGGAAGTATACCTGCTGTATGGGGGTACACAGAGAGGGGCTAACTGCTGTATGGGGGTACACAGAGGAAGTATACCTGCTGTATGCGGGTACACAGAGAGGGGCTAACTGTTGTATGGGTGTACACAGAGGAAGTATACCTGCTGTATGGGGGTACACAGAGGAGGTCTACCTGCTGTATGGGGGTACACAGAGGAAGTATACCTGCTGTATGGGGGTACACAGAGGAGGTCTACCTGCTGTATGGGGGTACACAGAGGAGGTCTAACTGCTGTATGGGGGTACACAGAGGAGGTCTACCTGCTGTATGGGGGTTTACAGAGGAGGTCTACCTGCTGTATGGGGGTACACAGAGGAAGTATACCTGCTGTATGGGGGTACACAGAGGAGGTCTACCTGCTGTATGGGGGTACACAGAGGAGGTCTAACTGCTGTATGGGGGTACACAGAGGAGGTCTACCTGCTGTATGGGGGTACACAGAGGAGGGCTTACTGCTGTATGGGGGTACACAGAGGAGGGCTAACTGCTGTATGGGGGTACACAGAAGAGGTCTACCTTCTGTATGGAGTTACACAGAGGAGGTCTACCTTCTGTATGGAGTTACACAAAGGAGGTCTACCTGCTGTATGGGGGTACACAGAGGAGGTCTACCTGCTGTATGGGGGTACACAGAGGAGGTCTACCTGCTGTATGGGGGTACACAGAGGAGGTCTAACTGCTGTATTGGGGTTTACAGAGGAGGTCTACCTTCTGTATGGGGGTATACAGGGGAGGTCTAACAGCTGTATGGGGGTACACAGAGGAAGTATACCTGCTGTATGGGGGTACACAGAGGATGGTTAACTGCTGTATGGGGGTACACAGAGGAGGTCTACCTGCTGTATGGGGGTACACAGAGGAGGTCTACCTGCTGTATGGGGTACACAGAGGAGGTATACCTGCTGTATGGGGGTACACAGAGGAGGTCTAACTGCTGTATTGGGGTTTACAGAGGAGGTCTACCTTCTGTATGGGGGTACACAGGGGAGGTCTAACAGCTGTATGGGGGTACACAGAGGAGGTATACCTGCTGTATGGGGGTACACAGAGGAGGGCTAACTGCTGTATGGGGGTACACAGAGGAGGGATAACTGCTGTATGGGGGTACACAGAGGAGGGATAACTGCTGTATGGGGGTAGATGAGAAAAGAGAATAAGAAGACATCATAGTACCAAATGTGACGGCAGCGCCTGCAGAGTCTGTGTATCCACCGCTATCTGGTCACTGTATGGGGCTTATACTGATATTGGTTCCGTTACAGTATTGTCTCGTGCACGTACTGCGGTGAGCGGCCATGCTTACACTATGTATCACAGTCAGGGGGGGGGGGGGGCAATGCTTTCTGGTCCCCCAGACTTTACCCCTGACTTATTATTATTATTGCCATTGTTACTTTCAGTACAGTTACTATGGGATTCATGTGGCTTTTGTGATTCTTTTGAGATTCTATCTGGTCCATCCTTTAAATCCACTGGATTCCCTACTAGCCCTGGTGACTCTTTTAGCTCTCGGAGAGTCATCTGACTCTGCTTATTCTTTACTAGGTGATGCATTAGCTCCTGTGACCGGGGACAGGTCCCTCCCAAAGTGCACAGAGGTGTTCCCAAATACCTGTCCGGTGGAGCATTAACTGCTCTGGAATTCTTCCTTGTTGTCCTGATCTGATTTTATTTCCCGGTTTCACAGAGGAACCATCAGGACGGGATCTCTGTGACAATGCTCTGCCTGCAGACCATCTCACTGCTGCTGCTTCTCTCTCTAGGACAGGTCTCCTGCCAGTCAGGTAGGTTACTGTATTACCGGTTATAGCTCTATTAGATGCATTAGCTTGAGATGCACAAAGCACACACATAGGGGGTATATAGATGCCATCCAACAACTATTAAAGGTATACAGCAGGGCTAGGGAACTTTGGCCCTACAGCTGTTGCAAAACTACAACTCCCATCATGCTTGAACACCAAAAGCTTTAGCATTGGCTGTCCAGGCATGATAGGAGTTGTGGTTTTGCAACAGCTGTAGGGCCAAGGTTCCTTACCCCTGCTGTATACCTTTAACAGTTGTTGGATGACATCTATATACCCCCCATGTGTAGAATTTATGCAGAGGGTCTTAGGAGTGTTCAGCAATGTGCAGCTCCATAGGGAATTAAACGGGTAGTTCACCATATATGTTTTTTTTCTTTCAAATCAACCGCTGTAATTTACTTCTATTAAAAATCTCCAGTTCCAGTACTTATCAGCTGCTGTATGTCCTGTAGCAAGTGGTGTATTCTATCCAGGAGGTTTTCTATGGGATTTGCTTCTGCTCTGGACAGTTCCTGACATGGACAGAGATGGCAGCAGAGAGCACTATGTCAGACTGCAGAGAATACACCATGTCCTGCAGGACATACAGCAGCTGATAAGTACTGGAAGACTGGAGATTTTATATAGAAGTAAATTACTAATTTCTGGCACCAGTTGATTTGAAAGAATTTTTTTTATTTATTTTTTTACTCCTTTAACGGGGCTCTGTCCATGCATATGACCGCCACTCCATTTATTTGTTTACTAGTTATTCTCTATTCAGTGAATAGGGGATATAGGGATGACCACTTTAAAGGTGGTGTTCCTATACTTAACACTGTCTAATAGCTGGGGGTCTGACTGCTAGGACCCCCACCAATCAGGGCGAACATAGAGTATGAGTGAAGTGGCAGCATGTATACTCTCCTACTAATCCTTCCAAAAGGAGGGGAACCCCTGTTTTCACAAATGTTGAGGGTCCCAACGCACAGACCACTCTAATCAGCCATTTAGAGGTGATAGATTTTGACTATAGAAAATCCTTTTAAAGGGGTAGTGCACCAAAAAAAAAAAATATCTTTCATATCAACTGCTGCCATGAAGTGCCAGAGATTTGTAATTTACTTCTATTAAAAAATCTCAAGCCTTCCAGTACTTATTAGCTGCTGTACGCCCAGCAGGAAGTTGTATTATTTCCAGTCTGGAGAGCAGGAGAGATTTTCTATAGGGATTTGCTGCTGCTCTGGACAGTTCCTGACATGGACAGAGGTGGCAGCAGAGAGCACTGTGTTAGACAGGAAAGAAAACACCACTTCCTGCAGGACACACAGCAGCTGATAAGTACTGGAAGACTTAAGATTTTTTAATAGAAGTGAATTACAAATCTCTGGCGCTTTATGTTGATTTGAAAGAAAAAAAATTTGGTGAACAACCCCTTTAAGCACATGTATATGCTGTTCTGTGCCTCTGTGCTGTAGTATTGGATATATTAGGCGTCCGGACAGGCTTTGTCTATCCATAATCACCATTGTCTGTCTTGGAAAGATGCGGATAGCCGGAGACCTATAGACACAAGCAGCTGCGGACATCAGGGCCAGGAATCTTGGGGCCGCTGCCATGTGCTATTCTCTCCGCTTCTGCGTCACCGTGTGTATGTTTTCGTGTTGTTTTATCTTACGGTACTTTTTTTTTTTTGTTAATGGCGGCTTGTGAAATTAGAGGGAAGAGACATTTACAAAAGCACATGAATCACCTGCTGTTCAGGCGGCCATTGTGTAATAGGGCAGACAAACACTTCATTGTTATCACGGCTTTCCTTATGGAGGTTCAGCAGGAGTCTGCCTTATCATCCCATATACAATGTGTATAGAAATACAAGGAGAAACATACAGAGAAGGGGAGGTATTACCCAGGCTGGATGTGTTATAGAGAATATCTATATATGTTTCTGTCTATATTTCTACCTATCAGCTGTACTGTGTGTCAGAAGGTTATACAGATTTGTAATTTACTTCTATTTAAAAATCTACAGTCTTCCAGTACTTACCAGCTGCTGTATGTCTTGCAGGAAGTGGTGTATTCTCTCCAGTCTGACACAGTGCTCTCTGCTGCCACCTCTGTCCATGTCAGGAACTGTCCAGAGCAGCAGCAAATCCCCATAGAAAACCTCTCCTGCTCTGGACAGTTCCTGACATGGACAGAGGTGGCAGCAGAGAGCACTGTGTCAGACTGGAAAGAATACACCACTTCCTGCAGTACATACAGCAGCTGATAAATATGGGAAGACTTAAGATTTTAAAACATAAGTAAATTACAAATCTATATAACTTTCTGCTCTGCTCTGGACAGTTCTTGACATGGACAGAGGTGGCAGCAATGGAAGGAATACAACAGTCCCTGCAGGACATACAACAGATGATAAGTACTGGAAAACTTGAGATTTTTTAAATCTGGGATCAGTGATCATTCAGTTCTGTCTGTTTATAACAGTTCATGAAACTAATTTTTAAAATGTTGTTCGAATTGTAGACACCGCCAAACAGGCCCGGAAGATTCCCCAATGGGGCACAGGACTCATCGCCGTGACCGTCTTCCTTTTCCTCATTCTTGTTTTCTATGTCACCAACATATTTTTGAAGAAGAAATCCAAGTAAGTTCTATGAATGTATACCTCAAGATGTGGCCAACTATGGAAAACTTCAAGGGGAAGTCCAGGGTCGGAAAAAAATGGCTGCTTTCTTTGAAGGCTGTCCGTTGGTCTTGTCTGGAATTGCAGCTCAGTGTTAGGGTGGTATTACACGAAGCGATTATCGTTCGAATAATCGTTCAATCGGTCGTATTTGAACGATTATCTTTAAGTGTAATAGTAGACAACGATTAAACGACGAACGATTGGTCGCTGGTCGTTTAATAGGTTTTGAATCTATTTTTATCGTTTGTCTTTTACACATCGTTCGCACGAATAAGATGTCGTTAGCCGTTCCCTGTTCATTCGCAAATTGAAAGGGGAGTGTTCTTGAATTTTGTTGCTCCAATATAACCGATAATCTTTCCGTGTAGTAAAACGAACGATTATTAGGCAACCGCTATTGCGATCGTTGGAGATCGTTTATCGTTAATTGAAAAAAATCGCTTCGTGTAATACCACCCTTAAAGGGGCCTCAACACATTACCCATTTGACTTCTGGCGGCTGGAGAAGTTGGAAGCAGCCCAAAGGAGTCCATACAGCCACAGGCTCTATCCATGTTAACCTGCCAAACGTTCAGAAAACGTAGCCGGACCCGAACAGTTCAGCAAGTCCTCTCAACACTATTGCCCATCGTTAGCCCATCCACAGTCCACTGATCTATAACAATTCACAGATGGGTTTGACACCATACACTTCATGGTTGCAGTTCACACCTAGAGGCAGAAAACACTCGATGGCCGTTGAACATGCTTAAAGGGGTATTCCACTCAAACATAACTTTTGATATGTTGCTGCCCATGATGAGACTAACAATTCCTTCCATACTTGTTATTATATATTCAGTCTCCTTCCCCCAGTTCTCAGCTGCTGCTTTCTGCTGAAGACACAAAAATATGTGTGTGAGCTTTTCTCTCTGTCTCCCCCTCATCCCCCCTCCCTTCTGAGACGGCTAATGTAAACAAGTCCCTGGCAGGGTTTATCTGCAACATTGTAGCTTGCTGTAATGCTGGGAGGGTTAATCACAGTCAGTTCAGTCAGTACAAAGAAGCTACAAAGTTGCAGATAAAGCCAGTCAGGAGGTGGGGACAGAGGAAAAAGCCCACACACAGTGTTTTCAGCAGAAAGCAGCAGCGGAGAACTGGGGGAAGGAGACTGAATAGATAATAACAAGTATGCAAGAAATTGTAAGTCTTACCATGGGCAGCAACATATCAGAAGTTATGTTTAAGTTCCTTTAAAGTTCTGGAGTCTGAAGGCACACCATGCTTGGTGGTTGAGAACTTTAAGCCACAGGAGCTGCAAAATAGACTTAAATACCAGATTTTTGCTCATCTCGACCTTCTGGTTCTTATCTTGGATGGTTCTTTACTGAACCTGAGATGGTGCGATACTTCATTGAACTACAGAGAGTTGGGATGAGCCTTGACTAGCTGCCGGCTTATGGCTAATCTCACAGGGCTTCTGCCAGCCTGAGGGATTGCTGCTCCCTACCCTCTGCCTGCTGGTTACAGAAGCTATAGCTGGAAGACTCAGAAAGCCTATGAGTATCTTGAATACACCTGTATAGAACTCTGAATTGATTAACTTCAGAATTCTGGCTACATGCAGCCACCACTAGGGGGAGCTAAGTGCTCAGGACTTATATATCTAGTAAATATATATATGTAGCTGTTCTGATAATGTTGCGGCACACAGGGGGAGCAGTTCAATGCTAGAGCCTCTTCTCTGATGGTCCCTTAGCAGTTGTGGACCCCTCCTCTGTTATAGATAGGTCACAGAACACACACTTTGTATAAATCTCTTTCGCTTTAAGGATCAGACAGACACCTTTAAGACAATGTCTGGACACGTTTCTTCTGTTGCGTAATGTGAGGCGTGCCAGCGTACATGTATACTGCTGCATTACAAACACTCCTCTCCGCCCGGGGATCAGCTGTTGCTTCTGTTCTTGCCTGGATCATTTTCATTCACATAATAGTCACACAATAATTCATGGGCCAACCATGACTGGGTCCTGGCAGGATACTAGACATTACCATAGGACGGTCACACCCCTCACCCTACCGGTTTAGAGACACAAGATGGGAAACTCCTAGGACTGCTGGTTATCTTGTGGAGAATGGGTCGTGTATCGGGGTCCTGGTGCCCTCCATGTCTGAACATAAGTGGGTTTAGCTGATGGGGGGGGGGGGGGCTACAAACTGCTTATAGTTCTCAACAAATGTATATGTATAGTTACTGGGGTACAGAGGTATAGTTACTGGGGTGCAGAGGTATAGTTACTGGGGTGCAGAGGTATAGTTACTGGGGTACAGAGGTATAGTTACTGGGGTGCAGAGGTATAGTTACTGGGGTGCAGAGGTATATACAAGGGGTGTAGAGGTATAGTTACTGGGGTGCATAGGTATATACAGGGGTACAGAGATATAGTTACTGGGGTGCAGAGGTATACACAGGAGTGCAGAGGTATATACAGGGGGTGCAGAGGTATAGTTACTGGGGTGCAGAGGTATAGTTACTGGGGTGCAGAGGTATAGTTACAGGGGGTGCAGAGGTATAGTTACAGGGGGTGCAGAAGTATAGTTACTGGGGTACAGAGGTATAGTTACTGGGGTGCAGAGGTATAGTTGCTGGGGTGCAGAGGTATATACAGGGGTGCAGAGGTATATACTGGGGTACAGAGGTATAGTTACAGGGGGTGCAGAGGTATAGTTACTGGGGTGCAGAGGTATAGCTACTGGGGTGCAGAGGTATAATTACAGGGGTGCAGAGTTATAGTTACAGGGGTGCAGAGGTATAGTTACAGGCGGTGCAGAGTTATAGTTACTGGGGTGCAGAGGTATAGTTACTGGGATGCAGAGGTATAGTTACTGGGGTGCAGAGGTATAGTTACAGGGGGTGCAGAGGTATAGTTACTGGGGTGCAGAGGTATAGTTACTGGGGTGCAGAGGTATAGTTACAGGGGTGCAGAAGTATAGTTACTGGGGTACAGAGGTATATACAGGGGTGCAGAGGTATATACAGGGGTGCAGAGGTATATACAGGGGGTGCCGAGGTATAGTTACTGGGGTGCAGAGGTATATACAGGGGGTGCAGAGGTATAGTTACTGGGGTGCAGAGGTATATACAGGGGGTGCAGAGGTATAGTTACAGGGGGTGCAGAGGTATAGTTACTGGGGTGCAGAGGTATAGTTACAGGGATGCAGAGGTACAATTACAGGGGGTGCAGGGGTATAGTTACAGGGGGTGCAGAGGTATATACAGGGGGTGTAGAGGTATATACAGGGGGTGTAGAGGTATATACAGGGGTGCAGAGGTATAGTGACTGGGGTGCAGAGGTATAGTTACTGGAGAGCAGGGGTATAGTTATTGGGGTGCAGAGGTATATACAGGGGGTGCAGAGGTATATACAGGGGGTGCAGGGGTATAGTTACAGGGATGCAGAGGTATAGTTACTGGAGAGCAGGGGTATAGTTATTGGGGTGCAGAGGTATAGTTACAGGGGGTGCAGAGGTATAATTACTGGGGTGCAGAGGTATAGTTACTGGGGTGCAGAGGTCTAGTTACTGGGGTGCAGAGCTATAGTTACAGGGGTGCAGAGGAATATACAGGGGTGCAGAGGTATAGTTACTGGGGTGCAGAGGTATATACAGGGGGTGCAGAGGTATAGTTACTGGGGTGCAGAGGTATAATTACAGGGGGTGCAGAGGTATATACAGGGGGTGCAGAGGTATATACAGGGGGTGCAGAGGTATAATTACAGGGGGTGCAGAGGTATATACAGGGGGTGCCGAGGTATATACAGGGGGTGCAGAGGTATAGTTACTGGGGGTGCAGAGGTATATACAAGTGGTGCAGAGGTATATACAGGTGGTGCAGAGGTATAGTTACTGAGGTGCAGGGGTATAGTTACAGGGGTGCAGAGGTATAGTTACAGGGGTGCAGAGGTATATACAGGGGTACAGAGATATAGTTACTGGGGTGCAGAGGTATACACAGGGGTGCAGAGGTATATACAGGGGGTGCAGAGGTATAGTTACTGGGGTGCAGAGGTATAGTTACAGGGGGTGCAGAAGTATAGTTACTGGGGTACAGAGGTATAGTTACTGGGGTGCAGAGGTATATACAGGGGTGCAGAGGTATATACTGGGGTACAGAGGTATAGTTACAGGGGGTGCAGAGGTATAGTTACTGGGGTGCAGAGGTATATACAGGGGGGCAGAGGTATAGTTACAGGGGTGCAGAGCTATAGTTACTGGGGTGCAGAGGTATATACAGGGGGGCAGAGGTATAGTTACTGGGGTGCAGAGCTATAGTTACTGGGGTGCAGAGGTATATACAGGGGGGCAGAGGTATAGTTACTGGGGTGCAGAGGTATAATTACAGGGGTGCAGAGGTATATACAGGGGGTGCAGAGGTATAATTACAGGGGTGCAGAGGTATATTTACAGGGGGTGCAGAGGTATATATAGGGGGTGCAGAGGTATAGTAACAGGGGTTCAGAGGTATAGTTTCAGGGGTGCAGAGGTATATACAGGGGTGCAGAGGTATAGTTACTGGGGTGCAGAGGTATATACAGGGGTGCAGAGGTATAGTTACTGGGGTGCAGAGGTATATACTGGGGTGCAGAGGTATAGTTACAGTGGTGCAGAGCTATAGTTACAGGGGTGCAGAGGTATATACAGGGGGCAGAGGTATAGTTACTGGGGTGCAGAGGTATAATTACAGGGGTGCAGAGGTATATACAGGGGGTGCAGAGGTATAATTACAGGGGTGCAGAGGTATATACAGGGGTGCAGAGGTATATACAGGGGGTGCAGAGGTATAATTACAGGGGTGCAGAGGTATATTTACAGGGGGTGCAGAGGTATAGTTACAGGGGTGCAGAGGTATATACAGGGGTGCAGAGGTATAGTTACTGGGGTGCAGAGGTATATACAGGGGTGCAGAGGTATAGTTACTGGGGTGCAGAGGTATATACTGGGGTGCAGAGGTATAGTTACAGGGGTGCAGAGGTATATACTGGGGTGCAGAGGTATATACAGGGGGTGCAGAGGTATAGTTACAGGGGTGCAGAGGTATATACAGGGGTGCAGAGGTATAGTTACTGGGGTGCAGAGGTATATACAGGGGTGCAGAGGTATAGTTACTGGGGTGCAGAGGTATATACTGGGGTGCAGAGGTATAGTTACAGGGGTGCAGAGGTATATACTGGGGTGCAGAGGTATATACAGGGGTGCAGAGGTATAGTTACTGGGGTGCAGAGGTATAGTTACAGGGGTGCAGAGGTATAGTAACAGGGGTTCAGAGGTATAGTTACTGGGGTGCAGAGGTATAGTTACAGGGGTGCAGAGGTATATACAGGGGTGCAGAGGTATAGTTACTGGGGTGCAGAGGTATAGTTACTGGGGTGTAGAGGTATAGTTACAGGGGTGCAGAGGTATAGTTACTGGGGTGCAGAGGTATAGTTACTGGGGTGCAGAGGTATATACAGGGGTGCAGAGGTATAGTTACTGGGGTGCAGAGGTATATACTGGGGTGCAGAGGTATAGTTACAGGGGTGCAGAGGTATATACTGGGGTGCAGAGGTATATACAGGGGTGCAGAGGTATAGTTACTGGGGTGCAGAGGTATAGTTACAGGGGTGCAGAGGTATATACTGGGGTGCAGAGGTATAGTTACTGGCGTGCAGAGGTATAGTTACTGGGGTGCAGAGGTATATACTGGGGTGCAGAGGTATAGTTACAGGGGTGCAGAGGTATATACTGGGGTGCAGAGGTATATACAGGGGTGCAGAGGTATAGTTACTGGGGTGCAGAGGTATAGTTACAGGGGTGCAGAGGTATAGTAACAGGGGTTCAGAGGTATAGTTACTGGGGTGCAGAGGTATAGTTACTGGGGTGCAGAGGTATATACTGGGGTGCAGAGGTATAGTTACAGGGGTGCAGAGGTATATACTGGGGTGCAGAGGTATATACAGGGGTGCAGAGGTATAGTTACTGGGGTGCAGAGGTATAGTTACAGGGGTGCAGAGGTATAGTAACAGGGGTTCAGAGGTATAGTTACTGGGGTGCAGAGGTATAGTTACTGGGGTGCAGAGGTATATACAGGGGGTTCAGAGGTATAGTTACTGGGGTGCAGAGGTATATACAGGGGGTGTAGAGGTATAGTTACAGGGGTGCAGAGGTATATACAGGGGTGCAGAGGTATAGTTACAGGGGTGCAGAGGTATATACTGGGGTGCAGAGGTATATACAGGGGGTTCAGAGGTATAGTTACTGGGGTGCAGAGGTATATACAGGGGGTGCAGAGGTATAGTTACTGGGGTTCAGAGGTATAGTTACTGGGGTGCAGAGCTAGCACTTACATCCAGGTTCTATCTTCCACCACAGACAGATACTATAGCCTTCGGCTCCACCTATATTAGCATGTGAGGAGTTAAAGCGACCGGCAAGAACTTCTCCAGGGATCCAGAACAATTGAGTCACTGATGAAATATGTAAAGTTTACATTCAGGAAGTGATTGGAAGGTTGTGAGCATCCTGTGCATTGTCCGGGATATACTGCACCTTCCTCCACTCACAATCCACATAGGGATCAGGGGATAGTTCTGTTCCATTGGAGTTTATGGAGGAGATTACAGATGGATGGAGCTGTTATTTAGTATCATAGACCCCCACATCCTTCCTTCCATGGTGGTCTCTATATACCTGAGGGATACAGCTCCTTGCAGGTTAATGTGACTCCTGTCTATCTCTATTGGAGATAGACAGGAGGGAGAGGAGCATAAAACCATTAAAAAATCAGGAAAGACTTAACCCCTTAAGGACGGAGCCAATTTTCGTTTTTGCGTTTTCGTTGTTTCCTCCTTGTGTATATAAGCCCATAGCACTTGCATTTTTCTCCCAAGAAACCCACATGAGCCCTTATTTTTTGCGTCACTAATTGTACTTTGCAATGACAGGCTGAATTTTTGCATAAATTACACTGCGAAACGAGCAAAAAACTCAATGTGTGGTGAAATTGAACAAAAAAAAAACGCATTTCTTTTATTTGGGGGTATTTGTTTTTACGCCATTCGCCCTGGGGTTATATATGTTATATATGTTCCTCAAGTTGTTACAATTACAACGATATATAACATGTATGACTTTTATTGTATCTGATGGCCTGTAAAAAAATTCAAACCATTGTTAACAAATATACGTTCCTTAAAATCGCTCTATTCCCAGGCTTATAGCGCTTTTATCCTTTGGTCTATGGGGCTGTGTGAGGTGTCAGTTTTTGCGCCATGATGTGTTCTTTCTATCGGTACCTTGATTGCGCATATACGACTTTTTGATCGCTTTTTATTACATTTTTTCTGGATTTGATGCGACCAAAAATGCGCAATTTTGCACATTGGGATTTTTTTGCGCTGACGCCGTTTACCGTGCGAGATCAGGAATGTGATTAATTAATAGATCGGGCGATTACGCACGCGGCGATAGCAAACATGTTTATTTATTTATTTACTTTTATTTATAACCTGGGAAAAGGGGGGTGATTCAGACTTTTATTAGGGAAGGGGGCTTTTTACTAATAACAATACTTTTTTTTTTTTACACTTATACTAGAAGCCCCCCTGGGGTTAGGGTTATTCCCCCTGGGGTTAGGGTTATTCCCCCCCTGGGGTTAGGGTTATTTCCCCTGGGGTTAGGGTTATTCCCCCTGGGGTTAGGGTTATTCCCCCCCTGTGGTTAGGGTTATTCCCCCTGGGGTTAGGGTTATTCCCCCCTGGGGTTAGGGTTATTCCCCTGGGGTTAGGGTTATTCCCCCTGGGGTTAGGGTTATTCTACCTGTGGTTAGGGTTATTCCCCCTGGGGTTAGGGTTATTCCCCCCTGGGGTTAGGGTTATTCCCCCCTGGGGTTAGGGTTATTCCCCTGGGGTTAGGGTTATTCCCCCTAGGGTTAGGGTTATTCCCCCCTGGGGTTAGGGTTATTCCCCCTGGGGTTAGGGTTATTTCCCCTGGGGTTAGGGTTATTCGCCCCTAGGGTTAGGGTTATTCCCCTGGGGTTAGGGTTATTCGCCCCTAGGGTTAGGGTTATTCCCCCTGGGGTTAGGGTTATCCCCCCTGGGGTTAGGGTTATTCCCCCTGTGGTTAGGGTTATTCCCCCTGGGGTTAGGGTTATTTCCCCTGGGGTTAGGGTTATTCCCCCTGGGGTTAGGGTTATCCCCCCCTGGGGTTAGGGTTATTCCCCCTGGGGTTAGGGTTATTTCCCCTGGGGTTAGGGTTATTCCCCCTGGGGTTAGGGTTATTCCCCCTTGTGTTAGGGTTATTCCCCCTGGGGTTAGGGTTATTCCCCCTGGGGTTAGGGTTATTCCCCTGTGGTTAGGGTTATTCCCCCTGGGGTTAGGGTTATTCCCCCCTGGGGTTAGGGTTATTCCCCCTGTGGTTAGGGTTATTCCCCCTGGGGTTAGGGTTATTCCCCCCTGGGGTTAGGGTTGTTTCCCCTGGGGTTAGGGTTATTCCCCCTGGGGTTAGGGTTATTCCCCCTGTGGTTAGGGTTATTCCCCCTGGGGTTAGGGTTATTCCCCCCTGGGGTTAGGGTTGTTTCCCCTGGGGTTAGGAATACTCCCCTGAGGTTAGGGTTATTCCCCCCTGGGGTTAGGGTTATTCCCCCCTAGGGTTAGGGTTATACCCCTGGGGGACTTCTAGTATAAGTATACAGATCTCTCATTGAGATCTTTGCTGTATATAGAAAGAAGGGAAAGGGGGGACATGATCGAAACCTTTAAATATGTTAAAGTACTAAATAGGGTTCAGGGTGAAAGAACAAGGGGGCACATTTGGGGGGAAAAGATAAGAAGAAAATAATACTTTACTGAGAGAGTAGTAGATACTTGGAGGAAACTTCCAGCAGATGTGGTAAGTAAATCTACATTAAGTGAATCCTATAGAAATAAAGCAAATAATCTCTCAGTGTCAGCAGTTATGTGATCTGCAGCTGACAGATTCCCTTTAAATAACAGCCGGTCGGTGAAAATACAGAATTTAAGTCACATGACTACTTATCATCCGGCAATTTCTATGCGTAGCTGGGAGAACTTTCCTCCTCCATTAGCATGTATGCTAGGACTGGCTGAGCGTGCATGTGTATTACAGTACATCGAGATCAGCAGCCGCCTTATGGGTCTACTGACGCTGATCTCTCAAAGAAACAGATGATTCTTTACAATATGTCGGCTCCTCCAATATGTTATAATGTTTTTTTCTCTTTTCCTCCAGATCTAGCACCGAGTCGGACCCTACAGAAGGACCTAAAGGCTTCGGCGATGCCTCTGTTCCCAATGGGACCTTTGGTCACTACACCAGCAGGTATGGAGGATGCTACCTCATTGGGTTATACACTGTCATCACATACAAGTCAGGCCGATCTATGAAGGAAGATACTCACAATATATTGATTCCATAGGTCCCAGCTTCTTTGTTTCTTAAAGGGGTACTCCGGAGAGTTTTTTTCCCCTCAAATCAACTGGTGTCAGAAAGTTATACAGGTTTACAAATTACTTCTATTAAAAAAAAAATCTCCAGTTTTCCAGTACTTATCAGCTGCTGTATGTACTGCATTAAGTGGTGTATTTTCTCCTTTCTGACACAGCGCTCACTGCTGCCACCTCTGTCCATGTCAGGAACTGTCCAGAGCAGGAGAGGTTTTCTCTGGGGATTTGATGCTATGGACAGTTCCTGACATGGACAGAGGTGGCAGCAGAGAGCGATGTGTCAGACTGGAAAGAATACACCACTTCCTGCAGGACATACAGCAGCTGATAAGTGATGAAAGATTGGAGACTTGGAGCTGAACTGTAATACAACTTACAACCTGAGGGCAGGGGTGGCGCTGTTTTTGAGAGAAAGTAGCTGATGAAAAAGTCATTCAAACCCGCAGATTTCAGCAGTTCTGGTTGACTAATGTATATGGGGGGGGGGGGGCTTTCTGAGTATGTTGGATTTCAGCTGTGCAATTCTTTTGTTCTCAGAGAGATAAGCTGCCAGCAGAGGAGTCTGGCAGCGACTTCCATCTAGCCTTGGTCGAGCTGAGCTCCCACTTTGGCTCTGTAGCAGCTGATCTGTTCCTTTGCTATAAGTAAATGGCAGCTGTTGATCTGACTGTTCTTATTTCAGGTCCAAGGAACATGAACACGTCTATGACAACCCGATAGAAGTCCATGACAATGAGCTGACCACTCCTATGTGATTCTGACGTCATCACGTCTCACTGACCATGACAGTATAATGAAATCCTCACATGTTATACAAAGAACACACAAGCCCCATTGGAGGATTGGACAACATTTAACCTGATCACTCAGGCTTTCATCAGTCAATAGGAATAGATAGTTATTGTTCTTAAAGGGGCCTGTTACCCTGTAACCTTGTTATTTATAGAGTCTTTTAAGAAAGATGTATTCAGTCTATGAATGTAATAGCTTGGCCTGAATTCGCACACACAATGGGGCTTTCCACCCGGCCACCATCGGCTCGGCAGCGTCCTGTCTGGAGCCATCTGATATTTTTCACCTTTATGATTTGTAGTTATTAAGTCACTACACCAAAATTTTGCAAATCGTTTTGATTCAAATCTCCATCCGTTTTGTGTATACAGTTCCTGTGCTGATCTATGTTTCTGTGCACATCACTAATAATATACTTGTAGGATTCATCAAGTAAAATATTTTTAATAAAGTTTTAATTAAATGAAAATATTTTTTGCAAATACAATTATTTAGCAAACTTGTCTCCTTCTCCTGATATGTTGTTTTTTTTCCCCTCCCACTGTTGTCTGGGCTACCAACCACCACTCTGCTCTAAAAGCATGTCATATAATGCTGTAGTACATACATTCATATGGGTTATACACTATGGGGGGTATCAAGATTGGCGCCTCTGTATGACAGCTGGAGGTCTTCATTTCATGTTACGCATATGTTCTAGTACAGGTCGTAATTCTAGAAGTCTATGGAAACATCCGTAATTTTTATGCAAGAAACCTCCATTATGGATCACCTTAATTTAAAGGGGTTCTTTCAAATCAACTGGTGCCAGAAAGTGCCAGAGATTTGTAGTTCACTTCTATTAAGAAATATCAAGTTTTCCAGTACGTATCAGCTGCTGTATGTCCTGCAGGAAGTGGATGTCGCAACTGGAACCAATGTACCACCACTAGCAATGACGTAAGCAGCAGCAAGGAGCGGAGTCTAAGGGGCCGCTGGTCTTTACCAGTGCACACCACAAGGTGGGATGGACGTGCTGCGGCAGGTGACCCCCAGGTTGCTTCCTTTGGCTTGGCCTGCTAGAGGTGGCAGGCGAGGTGCAGCTGGAGGCAGGTAGGTAGGCTGGAACACGGCAGGACTCTCGGCTGGAACTGGAATAGCAGTCACAGGCGAGCTGGGACCACACACTTTATGGGAAGCATGCGGAGGCTCCAACGAGGAAACAGGAGACCAAAGTGGGTAAGAAACTCACAGGGGCTGAAGAGAAATGGCGGCACTGGGCCCCTGCACGTGGGCTCGGGGGTCCGCCACAGACACCGACCTTAAAGGACACAGTGAGATTGGTGTTATCTCTCCAGTCTGACACAGTGCTCTCTGCTGCCACCTCTGTCCATGTCAGGAACTGTCCAGAGCAGCAGCAAATCCCCATAGAAAACCTCTCCTGCTCTGGGCAGTTCCTGACATGGACAGAGGTGGCAGCAGAGAGCACTGTGTCAGACTGGAGAGAATACACCACTTCCTGCAGGACATACAGCAGCTAATAAGTACTGGAAGACTGGAGATTTTTTTAATAAAAGTAAATTACAAATCTCTGGCACCAGTTGATTTGAAAGAAGTTTTTTTTTTGGTGAACTACACCTTTAATCGTGGATTCACGATCATGGACAACTTTACGGCATGGATGATTATGGCCTTAGTTAGATCAGGGTGATGATGATGATGATGATGATGATGGGTAAATGTTTTGCTCGGCTCCTCCAGTCTGTTAATAGTAACTCCGCTTCACTTCTCCAGCATTGGACTCAGCACTTTCTCACCGCTCGGTTATCGATTACTGCTTAGGACCGGTTTTCTTATTAAATGTTTACAGGAATTTTCTGTCCCACAAATCCCCCGACCTCCCCAGACAGCGGCGGCTTCCTGCAGAACATCGCACCTCGGAGATCCCCAAACTTCTCCATATTAACGGAACTGTAAGAAAAGCCGCTCCACCCAGTCACCAGACTTGGCATATACTCGGTATTTTCCCGTGTCTATGACTGAGCGGCTGCTAGAGCTATTGTTCTGTGTTATCAGCCATTAAACTCTGGGAAACGACATACATCGCAGACCACATCACACCCACACACCGCATCATTGAGGTTGCTGATCCCTCAGAGGTCATAGTGTACTGTGTAATGCTCTTGGGTGGATACTGCGTAATACTCATTTTGTCCAGTGGTGGCGCTGCAGGAAACTTGAACACTTAGGGCCATATTACACGGCCCGATTAATACAGAAAGTGAGAGCTGATCTGTTAGACTGGTGCTCGCTTACAGAGCCTAGTAAAAGATGTCCATGCAGTCCTTACTTGAGATAGAAAATAATAAAGTACATACTTACCTGTCCAGACTCCTTGGTGTCCTCCTGCCTGTTCCCCGCTCACCACAGCTACAGGTAAAGCTTATGTACCTGTCTTTGAAGTAACAGGCTGCTCAGCCAATCACCAACCGTGACAGGACAGCGCTATGGCCAGTGATTGGCTGGCACTTCACAGACAGCTACAGAAGATTTAGCGGTTGCTCCGATGAGCGGGGAACAGGCAGGACACTGGGGAGCCTGGACAGGTAAGTATATACTTTATTGCTTTCTATCTAAAGCATATAGCGCCAGCCATCAGCCACTCTTATACAAGCAGGCATGCGTGGTTGGCGGCCGATTATTTTTAAACATGTTAAACAAGTTAAAATAGCTGTAAACCCCTATAAATGCATGAACAAAAATGCATGAGAAATCATCAAAATCATGCACCAAAAAAAACTATAAAAAGGATGTAACAAAAACATTGAAAATGCAATAAAATGTGTAAAAAAAACTACATTAAAAAAAGCCACCAAAATTTCCTATAATCTCCCCACCGTCACAAAAACGCTAAAAAGACCCCCCCCCCCACACACACACACCATAATGCATGTTAAAGAGGTACTCCAGCAAAAATCTTTTTCTTTCAAATCAACCGATTTCAGAAAGCTATATAGATTTGTATATAGATTTTAAAATCTCAAGTCTTGCAATACTTATCAGCTGCTGTATATCCTGCAGGAAGTGGTGTATGCTCTCCAGTCTGACACAGTGCTCTCTGCTGCCACCTCTGTCCATGTCAGGAACTGTCCAGAGCAGCAGCAAATCCCCATAGAAAACCTCTAATGCTCTGGACAGTTCCTGACATGGACAGAGGTGGCAGCAGAGAGCACTGTGTCAGACTGGAGAGAAGACACCACTTCCTGCAGGATATACAGCAGCTAATAAGTACTGGAAGACTTAAGATTTTTTAATAGAAGTGAATTACAAATTTCTAAATAGATAATTGCACCATTTGATTTGATAAAAAAAAAAATAATAATAAATAAAAAAATAAAAATAATAATAATAAAAAATAAAAATATATATATATATATATTTTTTTTTTCCCCGCCGGAGTACTCCTTTAAATAAAATGACACCAAAACACTCTAAACTGACGGCATTTTTTTTTTTTTATCGGCTCTCATCAAGACAAATGATTGAATAGAATTCCATTTACAACCTTTCTTCCAAAAACAGGGCCACACCTGCCCACAGCTTGTGGATTAGCCCCATTCACTTTGCTGGAGCTGAGCTGCAATACCAGACACAACATATAGACAGAGGGGGGCGCGGTTTTTGGAGGACTGCAGCAGCTTTCCGTAATACTCCAACACCTTCAAATACAATTACTTTTACACCAAACGTTCTGTTTTCCTGCACGATGGACGCCATGAAGCGATGATTTGATAATTTGTGGTTGAACCTGTAACGCCCCCTGTGGTCACCGATATAATAAATTATGTTCCAACTTTCTCAAACTCTTTAGAGCGGGGTTATTATCTGTGTTTTTCTGTCCGTTGCCAGCTTCTAGCATGTGATGTGTAACACGATGTCAGTGTTCACGGCTGATAAGCCCAACCGTCCAGATCTGCCGCGCTGATCCTGTTCCGACTCCCTCCATGCAACATTCATGAGACCTCGTGAAACAATCGGGCAAATATTACGCCATAAGCCCCGTGGTCGTATTTCACGTCCGTGCTGTGACTACTGAGCGGCGTTCTTCATCGGGGGCTATGGAGACGTCCTGCTGACGACGAGCGCCGGAGCAGACAGTGAAGAATACCCGGTGGCTGATTCTTGTGCAGGCCCATTTGTTGCCCGCTCTGCAGGCTGTCAACTTAGTAGTGACAATCAGCGGCTTGTATCTCCGGTATCGCAGAGACATGGCGTGTGCATTGTAATGATAGGGGGGGTGGAGGCTTCTGACAGGAAGACGGGAATTGTGAAAGTATCTCCTTGCTGAGCCAGACGCTGATAGCGTGTAGATGCCGGCACTTGTGGGACCGCAGGGCCCTCCAGATAACATCACCGCCTGATAATGCAACGTCTTGTAAGACAAACTGATGAAAAGGTGAGGAGATTAAGAAACAACCAAAAAAAAAAAAGAGGAGTTTATGAATGTAAGAGTCATTAAGCGAGACGCTCAGCCATCTTGGAGTTGTGTCTTATAAATGACATCTTTAATGTGGTGGTAAAGTGATCATCTGATCGCTACGGATCCCTGGGAGAGAGTGAGCTGCAGCGGCCACTTCAGGGCAAATGTGGTATTACATGATGGCCATCCAGTGACTGGTAGTAGCTTTTCTTTAAATTAAACTGGTGGCAGAAAGTGCCAAAGATTTGTAAATTACTTTTTATTATAAAATCTCCAGTCTTCCAGTGTGGTGACCACCGGAGGATGTTATAGCGGTGGGTCACTTGCTAGATGGAAGTGTGACGCCACTACTGTGGTGGATGGCCGAGATACAGACGGACCTTTGGGTTTTGTCACATGACGCCAGTGCCTGGGGGGCACACAGGTGTGATGGCACGCCTGCTTTTAAGGCCGGTTGTACCCTTCTCCCCTGTGGTCGGTGTCCTGTCGGGTTGCTGCTGGGTCCCTTGGGATAGTGTAGTCACGGATGATACAGTCTCAGGTGGCCAGAGAAGTGTAATGACCCTCCTGGATAGCAGGACCCCCACCCACAGAAAGGGGAAGTGTCCCAAGGCTGCGGTGTATATGCTGTGCAGGTGGTGGTGAATAATCACAGACTACGGGGATAACATTGACTTGCTATTTGCAAATATGCAGCAGGTAATACAGAGGTACCTAGATATACACTTGATAAAGTTCCAATAAATACTTGAACATAGAACCACCAGATCTGCGTGATAAGTGCTGAGTAGGATGTAGTAGTGTTGGTAGAGTTGTACTGAAGTAGTAGAGAGGAGGGTGCTGTGAGTCTCAACCTAAGTAGTAATGTGCTCTGTTACAATGTTTACTTGTAGAAGAAGACAACCTTTGCCCGTGTATTGACCTTTTTAGAGTCTTCACACCACCTTATGCCCACTAGCGTTGGCTGAACCGTACTAATAGGTGACACAGGTCCAAGACCTTGTTATCTGGGATGAGCAGATTGCTGAGGGTTCCCTGGCTGATACTCGTGATGCGAGATGGAGTTCATAGACTTTTACAGTAACTTTGCTCCACCCGGATCAGTTCCTAGCTCTTTGGCTCTTTAGTGGACACAGTCCTGCACTGTTGTTTCTCCCAGTCCACGGCGTGGGTTGAGGTGATCTGACTAATCCTCTCCTGAGGGGCTTAACACTGCATCATGCAGGGTATAGGCACTGAGAGAAAAGTTTGGAAGGGAGCATTGTCCTGCGTCCTACCCATGCAGTGTACTGACTAAGACTACTCCTCTTCCTTATGGGGGGACCTGGCAGAGGGCCATGGCCCAGGTAGGACCACTGTGGAGAGCTATCTGATCTGCGTCCGTCTTTCACAGAATCCTGACTAAGACTCCTCCTTCACCTAAGGGACTGACTACCTATCCAGCATGTAAGGTGCACTGTGGTTGGGTGGAAAGAGTGCAACAGAAGAGCAAAGAGAGAAGAGAGGTGATAGGACAGAAGAAAGAAAAGATCCTACTGGTTCACAGATTCTGGTACATACAAACACAATAACCCTTTGAGACACTTCAGCCGTGCAGCTTCCACACTTCAATACATAAGATAGCGACATCTAGTGGTCATCCCTTAATACTACTTTGGCTGCAATGAGACCACACAAAGTACAGACTTTTGCGAACGGTGTGAACAACAATAACACCCCTAGTGGGACACCACACCAGTACTTATCAGCTGCTGTATGTCCTGTAGGAAGTGGTGTATTCTCTCAAGTCTGACACAGGGCTCTTTGATGCCACCTCTGTCCATGTCAGGAACTGTCCAGAGCAGGAGATGTTTTCTATGTTTTCTGGACAGTTCCTGACATGGACAGAGGTGGCAGCAGAGAGCACTGTGTCAGACTGGAAAAAAATCAACCACTTCCTGCAGGACATGCAGCAGCTGATAAGTACTGGAAGACTGGAGATTCTTAAATAGACGTATAGTACAAATCTATATGACTTCCTTAAACCAGTTGATTTGAAGGAAAAAGATTTTTGCTGGAGTACCCCTTTAAAAATTGAAACCTGTGAAAATGGGAATCTGTCATGCACTTTTTTGTTCAAACTCTTGCATGTAGACATCATGTGACTCCTCCAATGAAGCCTGATCTCCTGATCATCATCTGGACAGGACTGAGCTCTGCTATTTCATCATCCTTGTGTTATCTCAGAGCCATAAAGTGGCTGCTACTGTGTGTAGAGCGCCCAGCAGGAGGGCCAGCGGCAGACAACCAGCTCCTAGTCTGACATCGCAGTAAGCAGTTTTCTGGATAAGTGATAATCTGTGGAGATAAAGATCCAGATAAGGCCCAGAAATCCTGCTACCCACAAATACTGCAATCCAGCATTTCAATGCTTAAAGGGGCAGTTCAGCAAAAAATAAAAATAAATTCTTTCAAAACGACCGGTGCCAGAAAGTGCCAGAGATTTGTAATTTACTTCTATTAAAAAAAATCTCCAGTCTTCCAGTACTTATCAGCTACTGTATGCCTTGCAGGAAGTGGTGTATACTTTCTAGTCTGACACAGTGCTCTCTGCTGCCACCTCTGTCCATGTCAGAAACTGTTCAGAGCAGGAGAGGTTTTCTATGGGGATTTGTTATTGCTCTGGACAGTTCCTGACATGGACAGAGGTGGCAGCAGAGAGCACTGTGTCAGACTGGAGAGAATATACCACTTCCTGCAGGACATACAGCAGCTGATAAGTACTGGAAGACTGGAGATTTTTAATAGAAGTTTTTTTTGGAGAGCAACCCCTTTAAATGGATCCTCTATAACCTGTCTGACTTCAGTCTTCTTTCATAAAACTGGGTCCAGTCTTCAGGAACGCTGACATGGTGTCACAGAGCTCCGCTGGGCTCCGCTGTACAGGCTACGTTTCCTGGTACTATAGCTCATCCACTTCTGTATGCGTCTTTGTGTAGCAAATCCGAGGTTGTGATTAGGGATGAGCGCCATTGAATACAAGTTGGATGCAGCTCCAGGGAGTCCTGAAAAACATGGCTACTCCCTAGGGCTGCATCCAACTTCTTCAGCCACCGGTATTAAAATGCCAAATTATAGATGAATTTCACCAAAACTTCATCTTGTGACGTGTCATCTGTGCCATACATCAATTACAGAACCCAACTCTAAGCCCACCCCAGAAGAGGACAATAGTGGGGTCCAACACAACCCCAACAGTGGAGATCCTCAATGTCAATGGCTCTACTAGCTGTTATGAGGATGATGTGCAGGAAGCTTCCGGGGGCCTCTACGGTCTTTGGATTTTTAGAGAACACTCGGACTATCTCGGGAATCAGGGTTCATACTCAGTAACCACCAATATTATATTATGACAGGTTGCAAAAGTTTCCTTTGCGGTGATCCAACGCTAACATCAGCTTTCCTTTCAAAGCAAATTAATATGGCGCCATATGGTTGATACTACTATTGTAACGCTGATACTATATTTATAGTCATGATTGACCTAGTGTTATAACTGATCAGCAGATGCTATAACCGCACATCCAAGAAGCGCCGATCATTGGCTTGGAAACAGCCCGAGGCCTGCCAACAGCCGATCATGGGTCTACAGAAACATGACTATGGATTGTGTGATCCAGGACTGGGCTTAGATCCCTGAGTGATGACTATAGAGGGAGGCGTAACATCTTACTGAATTCCCAGGAATTTATAAGAACTTTTTACATTTCATCATCTGATTATTTTCTTTCATTGCATTTTAGGTTTTCCGACATCTAGAGAATATTTATTCAATTTAAGATATGGCATCAAGCAAAAAAAAAAAATTCTTTGAAATCAACTGTTTTCAGAAAGTTATACCGATTTGTAATTTAGTTCTATTTAAAAAGTCTTCAGTCTTCCAGTACTTATCATCTGCTGTATGTCATGCAGGAAGTTGTGTATTCTCTCCAGTTTGACACAGTGCTCTCTGCTGCCACCTCTGTCCATGTCAGGAACTGTCCAGAGCAGGAGAAGTTTTCTATGGGGATTTGTTACTGCTCTGGACAGTTCCTGACATGGACAGAGGTGGCAGCAGAGAGCACTGTGTCAGACTGAAGAGAATACACCACTTCTTTTATAAGGATGACTCTCTAGTGCCACCTATAGGTAGCTACACTCTAAATCAATGTCATCCTATATAAGCAATGACTAATCCAGAATCTTCCCCAAAAGTAAGAGTCCCCCTTATACACAGAGCAGGGTGGTGGCTGTACAGACCCAGTTATCTTCCTTATGGAGGACAGCAAAGTCTTAAGGATTTGAATCTGTATAGTTTGGAGAAAAGAAAGGGGGACATGATGGGAATCTTTATATATTAAAGGACTAAATAAGGGTCAGGAGAGGAGTGATTTTAGAAAAGAGGACACAGTGAGAGGTTAATTCAGAAGCAATGTGTGAAAATATTACTTATTACTGAAAGAGTAGTAGATGCTTGGAACAAACTTCCAGCAGATGTGGTAGGTAAATCTACAATAACAGAATGTAACCTGCCTGGTATATACATATATCTGTCCTAAGATAATAAGAAGGGAGATACTATAAGAGCCGACTAGATGGAGGAGGGGGGCTTCTTCTGCTGACTATCTCCTATGTTTCTATGACAGGTAACACACCAGCCTTGTTCGGCCATTATTCAGAAGCTCTTCAGCCTGTGCAAATAACAAGAAGGTTCCCATTCACCGAGAACAAGCAGCGATCTCGGACGTGAAGAATCCTTGAATCTATTTAGTGATTATATAACCAGCTTACAGTGAATATAGACTTTGTATGTGTGCGTCACGCTTAGATACGGAGTGTGATCCCCGCTGCGGCCAGGGCGTGATATGGGGGTACCCTGCATATATATAATATAGGAGGAGGAGGGTGATCCATCCCGGTCAGATCAGCCATACTGGCCATGTCATAGGGCGAGCGGCGAGGTTCTGTCTGTGGGAGGAGCCGCTAATGTCATAAATACATTCATCATCGCTCCCATTGTCCGCCATGCTAGCAGGCCCCATCCCCGGAGCTCCTGTTATCTCCTTATTACACCTGCTACAGTTAAGAGATCAGGCGGAATTTTTTTCAGCAGAATCCAGGGTTTTGGGACTGTTAATTATTCTCGGAGGGTTAGTGGGGCCCTAATCTTTGGCTGGCACGCAGCATCTCTAACTGTCTGAATCCTCCTCCTGTAGCTGCTGATAATACACCATCTGCATGAATGAACTCAATTATCAGGCCCAGTGCAGCGCCGCTGACACCACTGCACAAGCCGATAATAAATGTGTAGTAATGACACGCCGCGCCCGATTATCTCCCCGATATATATCCCTTTACTTCAATTGTTTGACTATCTAGAAATGACTGGTGATAAACGCAGGCTTCGGGGCTGAAACAGACGCTCCTTATAGCGCCCCTCGGCCCAGCTGAGCTCATTTAACCTAAAAATGTCCCGCTGCAAAATTCAGCAAACTGCGACAGTACGCGAGGAATCCGATGAGTACAGATCCAAAAATTAGATAATTTATATATAATATATATATTAAAAATATATTTAAAAAAATATTTTTTAAAATATATTTTTAGGTCTATAATGTTTAAAGGATTATTATTAAATTTAAAGGGGAAAATCGGGGACAGATGTGTGAAAAAAATACATAAATACATTTTCTTGTCATAAATTGGGTTAAAAAAAAAAATCTGGACAAATATTAGGTGTGTGAAAATATAAATCCAATATGGCAAGGTGTGCAATATACTTTTTTTTTTTTTTACAATTTGTTTAATTTGTATTTTCTATAATTGTATCGGAATGTTTTTGTTTACAAATCCTATTTATAGAAATATATTTTTTTTTTACTTTTAGCAGCTTTTTTTTTTTTTTACTTTATATAACTTTAAAAATGTGTACTGTGTACTGTAGATGGGGGAACAAACCCCCTGCTCTGTATAGCAGCCATCAGCAGCACAGGAGATCGGAACTGAGCAGAGAGATTGGGAACTGCAGGGATTATATCCCCCATAGCTGCTAGGCACCACAAGTATGTTTGCAAAAATAAAAAATAAAAATATATATATATAGTTAAAAAAATAAATACATAATTAAATTATTTTACAAAGAAATATACCTTTATTAAACCAATGACAGGCTCCAGAATACCCCTTTAAGAACTGGTCTGTTAAAGGGGTACTCTGGCCTGGGGGTATTTTTCAGCTATGGCCAGGGATGGGGTGGTTATGGACAGTGGAGGTCACCTACCTACCCCGTTCCAGCGCTGGGTCCCGGATCGCGCCGCCTGGTACACCCATCTCACGGTCGTTTCCTGATGTGAGCTGCCGCAAGAGACGTGATGTCTCAAGGCAGCTCAGCCATTCAGCGGCCGAGGCGGGACTTTGCTATGGCAGCTGAATGGCTGAGCTGCCTTAAGACGTCACTTCTCATGCGGCAGCTCACACCAGGAAATGGCCACGGGACGGGTGTACCAGGCGCTGGAACGCGGTAGATAAGTGACCTCCGCCTTCCAAAACCACCCCATCCCCGGCCATAGCTGAAAAATACCCCCTGGCCGGAGTATCCCTTTAAGGTTAACTGTTTTGGCTGCCCATAGCAACCAATCAGAGGACAGCTTTAATTTCACTAGAACAGTTTCAGAATTGAAACTCTGATTGGTTGCTATGGGCAACAAGGACAGCTTATCCTTTGAAGGGTTTTGATAAATGAGGCAGAATATGGATGCAGGTTATATATATATTTTTTTGCTTCCCGTGATTTTTGTGTATTTTTATGTTTTCCATACATAAGAAGCGTCTAGTGCACAGTGCAGAAAAACTCCATTTACACAGTGTCAGGGTCAATTGCCACCTGAGGCTATCCTGAAATACCTCCCCCCGCCTCATCAGGGGTCAAAACCACCACAGTCTATAACATGAACATAACTGTCTCCAATCTAAGGTGACTGCCCCCATAGACCAAAACCACCACTGTCTATGACCTGAGGTACCTGCCACCATAGGCCCAAACCACCATTGTCTACAATCTGAGGTGACTGCACCCATAGACCAAAACCACCATTGTCTATGACCTGAGGTACCTGCCCCCATAGGCCTAAACCACCATTGTCTAAAATCTGAGGTGACTACCCCCATGGGCCAAAACCATCATTGTCTATGACCTGAGGTGACTACCCCCATGGGCCAAAACCATCATTGTCTATGACTTGAGGTGACTGCCACTATAGGTTCAAACCACCATTGTCTACAATCTGAGGTGACTGTCCCCATGGGCCAAAACCACCATTGTCTACAATCTGAGGGGACTCTATATTAAGGGTCTGTTTGGTTCCTTTGGACCGTAGAGTCACAGTGGGTTTAGATAACCTGTATAACATGTTCAGCCAGGTCCACAATGGCTCCATAGCCCAGTGGGTTGTTTCATTGTTCAGTCTTGCCTGATGTCAATGCAGGTAATGTGTGAATTAACAATGTTCTGTGCACATAGCAACAATAGCAGCACCCACTATATACGTATATAGTAGGTATACAGGACATATACAAGGGGTTCTCCTGCTCATTACCCACAGCGGGGAATCTGCTCCTGACCATATCATATTATCCTGATGGACATCATGCGTCCATGTCGGCAGCTCCCCCCGATACTTATAACCAGGGATGAGGACAGTAGTAGTATGGCCATCATGTAATGGAGGAGACTCGTCACGTCTCTGATACCATAGGGGCAGTGAAGCCGCGGTGCGATGCTGAATGTGATGCATTGCTATGGTTAAAATAGGATGTGATGTTGCTATAGCAACCAGCCCGGCCATTTCACCACCTCCTATAGAGAAGAATGGAGGTCCCCTCGTACAGCGGCTTCTTCTTCTTCTTCATTCTTCTTCCCTTCACTTGTTGCAAACAGGGAACATGGGACTTTATCACCCTGAAATGTGTGATTATTGGGGCCCCAGTAACATGTAAGAGGTTGTTTAGTGGCAGGGGTAGTTGCACTTGTGATTTTCAGCTGGATTTGTCCCTGTTATACGGTCCAAGTTCAGGTGCACCCCTGTAAGAGCCCCCAATAACATGGAATAAAACCCAAATATACATCCTTAATTAAGTACCTTTCTAATATGTATATGTAAATATTCTGGCACATGCCGCGTTTTTTTTTTTTTTTTTGGGTGGACGTACATTATAACAAGGGAAATTCACACTGCAAAGTGTTTGCTGCCGCCTGCTGGTGGATATTGGTTACACAATGTTAGAACCAAAATAAAAGACATTTAACGAGTTAAAAAAAAAACAACAACTTTATTCTACTATGAATGATTTAACTATGCAAAGAGGTAGTATTAACCCGTTACTGCCAAAGCCCTTCCTTTTTAGCTATAACTCTATTATTTAATGTCATTTTGATGTTTATATACGATAATTCACTGATAAAATTTTAGTAAAAAGAAGTTTTCGAGTGGGAATAGTAAAAAAATTCTTTTTAGATTTTTATCTTTTTTTAAAGTGAATGCACCATCATGAATTTGGATGTTTTTTATTGTCAGTCCCTTATCAGCAGCGGTGCTGAGATCCTGGTGGCGCGGTTCTTTGGGCAGCGGCCGGGCTCTATGCACTGCAGACAGGCTTGGCACCCCCCAGTGTAATGATATCCCCTCCCCTCAGTGATGCGGCTTTATTGAATCAAGCATAGCTGGATCACTGAGGGGATATCATTACACTGGGGGTGCCAAGCCCGTCTGCAGTGCATAGAGCCCGGCCGCTGCACAAGAAAACTACCAAATGCGGGGACTGGGTGGCTTTTTTTAAAAAAAGACCAAACCACCGCAATCCCTGCCCCAGTGCCGATAAGGTACTAGAAAAAAAATAATTTAAATTCGTTATGGTACATTCGTTTTAACTGTCTAAGGCTGGGTTCAAATGTTTTGATCTGTTTACCCATTGACTTACATGATAAAAAAATGGATAATAAAATGGATCAAAACGCATGTTTTTTTAGCATACACACACACACACACACACACATTATTTATATATATATATATATATATATATATATATATATATATATATATATATTTATATATATACAGCCATGCTTTTGGCTCACAAGGCCTGCAGCTCCTGATGGGTTTCCATGGCAGCCGGGGGCCTTCTAAACCAGAGGCATGGCTGTCTAGATTGCCTGCCAGAAAGTGGATCACCAGCTTCGAGTTACGCTCCTGAGTACAGTCGCTGCTGATGTGATAGGTGACCCTGCTAGGATCTGCGGTATCTCTGGTCCTTGCAGTTAGTGGGGGTGCCCCGGCTGTCATACTGACAAGTGAGCCCCCCATCCCGGCATAAGGAGGCTCACTAAGGGGTTAAGCTAAAACCTGTAGAATACACATTACAATTATTAGTGTTTTAGCCTTTTTGTTGCTCCAGAATGCCGTTTTCCTTTTGTTGCAAAACTACAACTCCCAGCATGTCCTGACAGCGGCCTGCTGGGAGTTGTAGTTCTGTAACAGTCAGACAACCAGAGGTGTATACAGCCCGCTCTTGTACATTCTCAGCGTCCTACGCTCGCTCGGCTCTCAGTGTCTCATTCCCCTAATCCTTCTCTATCTTCTTCAGCTTCACATGAATCCCGTTGACGGATCTGAGAACGATCTGAGGAACTTTCCGAGGTTCTTTGTCAGGATCTGCGAGCAGCTGAAATCTCTGTAATATAAGAGCCGCCGCCACCTTCATCTCATTCATCGCAAAATTCTGCCCGATGCAATTCCTGTAAGAGAGAACCGGCTGCGCATTATCACATGTACCGCAGTCTTACACTGCCGTCACTGGGCCGTTTTATTTAACCCTTTCGTGTCCCTGATTGGCGTCATACAAAACAGCGGAGCACATCACACAGCAATAAGCATAGGTGACCCAGAATTGTTATTTCATGGGGAATACAAGGATTTACTAACACAGACAGGTCAGGGGTGGTGACAGGTTCCCTTTAAGCTATGTTTCCACTTTGGGAACCAATCAGGGGATGGCGGCCATCTATATAACGATGAGATCACGATTATTATTAGCGACTGTCTGTATAATGGTTATCTTTTGGCCGATATGTTCCCTAGGAGGGAACGTAGGCTTGAAGTGTAAGTGTTATTTAAAATTTTAAGAAACTCTGTAATAGGTTTTATTAGGCAAAAAAAGCCTCTTTCTGTGCTCAAAAAGCGGTTTTCTCCCCTCTCCCCTCTCTTTTTATCTGCTCATTATAAGGCAAAGTCATCTACATTACAGAGGAGCAAAGTGAAGACGGGTTCTGCTGAGTCCATTATATCCTATGGAGGGGGGGAGGGGCTGAGGGGGATGAGTGAGCAGAAAGAGGAGACAAGCAGCTGTACAGTTTGGAGAATGTCTGGGCAAATAAAAGACTGTATTCCTAGGTCAGAAAGGTCAGTGCTTATCTGGGAGCTTGGTGAGAGAAGATTGCAGGATGTTGTGCTGTGCAGTGCTGCCTTTTCTCCTCTCCATGCTCACTCATCCCCCTCGGCCCCTTCCCTCTCCATAGAGCATAATGGACACAGAAATCCTGCTTCTTCTAAATTGAGGGGGAAAGGTAGGAACACAGCTTTTTGAGTACAGAAGGAAACTCTTTTACTTAATAAAACCGATTACAATTGTTTCTTACAATAACTTGTATTATTTATTAATTTCTGAAAAGTGATATTTATATGACAGTTACACTTTAAGGCTATGTTCACACTACATAAAACAACGGTGGTAGTTTTCACCGCAAAACTACGGCCGTTGTTTTGAGGATGGTACGATATAGCAATTCGTACGAACTACGGTCGTACAATGCACACAGCGTATAAGTCTACGGCCGCAGTTCGTACGGACCCGCGAAAAATGAACATGTCATTTATTTGCGGCCGGTAATGTTACAACTACGGCCGTGGATTTCAATGCGGCCGCACACGTAACATTTATTTCGGCCAAATTAAACTTGATTTTAGTGTAAAAAATGTACTGAGTGGTTTATTGGGCTAGTCGCAGTATTTCAATTAAATGTTTCAGCCCGATTCAAACATGCTAGGAGGCAATATTAAACAACGCCCATTGTTTCACGACCAGCCCATATGCTCGTAATTCTACGGCCGTTGTTTTGACCGCAAAATCACGGCCGGTGAAAACAGCGACCGTTGTTTTACGTAGTGTGAACATAGCCTAAGGGTAATTGCTCACATGCCAGATTTGTTGCAGACATTTCGGTGTCTTGCTGGCGGTGTCGGCTGTGTCCCCCCCCCTTACTGCAGACACCACCCAGCCAATCACAGGCTGCGGTGATGTCCAGTCTCAGTCAGTGACTGGTCGTGCGGGCTGTCACTCCATTTGTCCATCTCAGAAGTGAAGCGTCTGCAGTCAGCGGAGGACACCAGGGGAGGGCGGACAAGTAAACATAGTAAGATGTTTATTATATCCTATGACTACAGCTATATACAAAAAGATTCCTAACACCAGATTTAACATTCTAGAAAAAAAACATTGTAAATTGTCGTCCTACCTGGATCCGGCAGCAAAAGAGAGAAAGGCGTGGGGGTGTCTGTCTGCCGAATTCTCCACAGTAAACCGCAAAGGGTCAAACACCTAAAGCATAAAAGACAACTTACACGGTTACATGGACAATATGCAAACTATGATATTATGAGATCAGTGTGCTGCCATATATACAGCTTCAAGCTCAATGTAAAATTGCCGGGTCAGAGGTCACTCGATCTATATTATAGCTGAAAAAAAGTTGCATTCCGTTAAAGGGGTACTCTGAATTTCAGGAACTGTCCAGAGCAGCAGCAAATCCCCATAGAAAACCTCTCCTGCATATTCTTTGTTAACTCATATGTTAGCTTGTTGTACAAACATGTTTACTGTTGGCACTAAATTCAGTGCTTATAGATTTTCTCTTTTGTAATATGTTCTTAAAAAATCTAATAAAAAACATTGAACCAGAAAACCTCTCCTGCTCTGGACAGTTCCTGAGATGGACAGAGGTGGCAGCAGAGAGCACTGTGTCAGACTGGATAGAATACACCGCTTTCTGCAGGACATACAGCAGCTGATAAGTACTGGAAGATTTTTTTTTTTTTTTTTTTTTACATATATAGAAGTTATTTCACAAATCTGTATAACTTTCTGACACCAGGTGATTTAAAATTTTGTTTTCTCCGGAGTACCCCTTTAAGTATCTTATATTGCTATTGGGTTACAGTCTGTATTATAGTCTATTACAGCAAACAGTTCTGTAGAATTCAAAGTTTAAATCTCGCAGCATTTCTTGCTGCATCAGTGTCTGTTGGTTCAGTGTTTCCAGTAGTTACTAGCAGTATTGTGAATGCAGCTCACAGGCTACATGTATACATTTTTTTTGCATACATATAGGTCACATTCATCAAGTTCTCTATGTTGGATAAACTGTCACAAATAATAACACGCACAATTATTATTGTGAAAAGTGAGTAAGCACATTAAGTGATAAACCAAATTTAGTATAAAATCCCTCCAGCGGCCTCCATTACCCTTTTACCCTATAGTTTCTGCCCTTTATAATAATTAGTTCACAGTTCACTACTTATTACACTTTCCGTCACCTCTGGGTCTTTCCAGAATCCCGGGGATCTGTTTATACAGTAGATGCTCAGGATAACCCTCGCGCCTGCCAGAAATAAGACAAGAAGACACATTAATATTCATAGTGAGAAAAACATAATACAGGCTTGGCTCCATATTTTTAGAAATGGGCGACGACTGTGTGTATGTGTGTGTATGTGTGTGTGTGTATGTATGTGTGTGTATGTGTGTGTGTGTATGTACGCCTCCGTGGGGGCAGCACTGGGCTTGACATCAGGGCTAAATCTCCATCTGATAGAGCAGGGGTCCTCAACTGGGGGACAGCGGTCCAAACCCAGACCGCGGCGGCCAGCTGTCCAGACCCCGGCTGCGGCGCTGCTCCCTGCACAGTAAGTATCTATGAGCGCTCGTAACGAGCTATGCTATATGGGAGGGGGGAGGAGCGCACAGGGGGGCTATATACAGGGGAGGGAGCACAGCGGGGGCTATATACAGGGGGAGAGAGCACAGGGGGGGCTATATACTACAGGGGGAGAGTGCACATGGGGGGCTATATACAGGGGGAGAGAGCACAGGTGGGGCCATATACAGGGGGGCTATATACTGAGAGAGAGCACAGGGGGGGGGCTATATACTGGGAGAGAGCACAGGGGGGGCTATATACTGGGAGAGAGCACAGGGGGGGGCTATATACTGGGAGAGAGCACAGGGGGGGCTATATACAGGGAGAGAGCACATCGGGGGCCATATACTGGGAGAGAGCAAAGGGGGGGGTATATAATGGGAGAGAGCACAGGGGAGCTATATACAGGGAAAGAGAGCACAGGGGAGCTATATACAGGGGGGGGGGCTATATACTACAGGGGGAGAGTGCACAGGGGGGGGCATATTCTACAGGAGGAGAGTGCACAGGGGAGACTATATACTACTGGGGGAGAGTGCACAGGGGCTATATACTACAGGGGGAGAGCGCACAGGGGGGGCTATATACCGGCAGAGTGCACAGGGGAGCTATATACTACAGGGGGAGAGTGCACAGGGGGGGCTATATACTACAGGAGGAGAGTGCACAGGGGGGGACTATATACTACTGGGGGAGAGCGCACAGGGGCTATATACTACAGGGGGAGAGCGTACAGGAGGCTTTATACTACAGGGGGAGAGCGTACAGGGGAGCTATATACTACTGGTGGAGAGCCACAGGGGGGGCTATATACTACTGGGGGAGAGCGCACAGGGGGGCTATATACTACAGGGGGAGCTATATACTACTAAGGCAGTCACCCCCTGTGTACCTAATTTTAAAGGGCTGGTGAGAGAGAGAAAATGACAGTTTTAATAAGCTAATAAGCAGCAAATCTGTATGTAAATAGTTCAACGTTTGTGAAAAGTAACAAAACACGTTTCCTACTGATGTTCAGCTCGGACCTTCACCTGACAATAGACCCCGGTAAGTGGACCCTCACTAAAAGTTGTTGAGTACCCCTGTGATAGAGAATAGGCTTTAAAACACTAAATGTAAGGAATCTGTGACATCTAGTGGTCATGTGTGGTACTGCATCTTGATATTGTCCGGTTATTCTAGGCACCTATTGTAGGGTTCTTTAGGCCAGGTTCACACTAGATCAGTGTTTCTCGACTCCAGTCCTCATCACCCACCAACAGATCATGTTTTGAGGATATCCCATACAAAGAACATTGACTATAATTATATCACCTGTGAAATACTAAGGAGATCCTCAAAACATGTTCTGTTGGTGGGTCTTGACGACTGGAAGTTGAGAAACACTGCACTAGATGGAAGCATTCTTGTGTTTATATTATGGCTGCAAATCTCGGCCTTTAGTCATTAGACCCATGGGGGACCAGGATTGGCAGCCATAACCCGAACACAGAAACACATCCGTTATACACTCATAAAAACCGGCCTTAGTCTATTACCTCTCAGAGCCCATTCTATGGGGGTCTATGGGGGTCCTCTAACATAAAATGATTCCAAATCCAACAAAACAACAAAATAAAAACATGAAGCCAAAGTAGAGTGCACTAACCTTCAGGAAGACTCCGTCCATCGCAGAACGTGATCGGTTTGCTGAGTTTGCGACCAACTCCCGGAACTGGGGGGTAGAGCCGTAAGGACTCTTTAATGCACATTGTGGTATACGGGATCTTTCCCAGGTCTTCCCTGTTGATACATTTGGAACAGCAATAATGAAAATGCAGTTTCTGCTATGTATAAGAGCCTACGGATGTACTTCATGTGATGGCCTACACAGATAGCGTAATGCACCACAGAAGGTACATACAGGAGCAGGGACTCCTGCCATTAATAGGAGTCCCTGCTCCTCTATGTACCTTATGGCGCTATCTGTGTAGGCCATCACATAAAGTACATCCAACAACAAGGACTCCTGACTGTACACTCAGTATAAGCATCACCATTCAGTGGACAAGTCTGGGGGAATTTACTCATCTTTCTAGCCTTCCAGTACTTATCAGCTGCTGTATGTCATGCAGGAAGTGGTGTATTCTTTCCAGTCTGACACAGTGCTCTCTGCTGCCACCTCTGTCCATGTCAGGAACTGTCCAGAGCAGGAGAGGTTCTCTATGGGGATTTGCTGCTGTTCTGGACAGAGGTGACAGCAGAGAGCACTAAGTCAGACTGGAAAGACTACACCATTTCCTGTAGAACATACAGCAGCTAGTAAGTACTGGAAGACTGGAGATTTTTAAATAGAAGTCATTTACAAATCTATATAACTTTCTGGTACCAGTTGATTTTAAAATTTTCTTTCCTCCGGAGTACCCCTTTAACTGTCCTAATTGCACTGAATATTGTGGAAGAACGTCAAGTACAGATACAGTTATACATGGATCCCACCATTCCACTGTGTCCCGATCTCCCAGGACCTCTCGGATCTCCTCTCTACACTTCTCCTGGTGCTCAGGGTGCTGTGCCAAGACATATAATAACCAGGAGATGCCGCTGGCCGTTGTATCGTGTCCCTCAAACATGAAGGTGTCCACCTCTGCCCGCAGATCCTTATCGGAGAGGCTGCGGCCGTTCTCATCCTGAGAAGACATATTACACCATCCAGTGATGTATCCGGACAATGGAGGAGATACAGCAGCATCTAGGATACAAGGAGCCAGCATTTACCCTCGCACATAGAAGAATATCGAGAAAATCCAAATGTCTCTTCTGGCTGATCTTGTCCAATACTTTCTCATTCTTCAGCAGCTCTTTTCTCTGTTTAATAACTTTATCTGGAAGAAAATCCACAGGGAAACTTTCATTTGTTCTGATTCAGAATAAGCCAATAGCAATGGAAGGTGGAGCTTTATATTAAAGGGGTACTCCAGAAAGAAAATGTCATAATTACTGGTGTCAAAAAGTTATATAGATTAAAAAATTTGCTCTTTAAAAAAAAATCTCCAGCCTTCCAGTACTTATCAGCTGGTGTATGTCCTGCAGGAAGTGGCGTATTCTTTCCAGTCTGACACAATGCTCTCTGCTGTCAGGAACTGTCCAGAGCAGGAGAGGTTTTCTATGGGAATTTGCAACTGCTCTGGACAGTTCCTGACATGGACAGAGGTGGCAGCAGAGAGCACTGTGTCAGACTAGAGAGAATACACCACTTCCTGCAGGACACACAGCAGTTGATAAGTACTGGCAGACTCAAGTTTTATTTAACTAAAAGTAATTGACAAATCTATATAACTTTTTGGTACCGGATGATTTGAAAACATTTTCTTTTCTGGAATACAACACTTCTTAGAGGGGAGATTTAAAGGGATGACATATTGTTGTTACTGCATTACAAGAAAAGATGTACTTGTGAGTATTGTATGTCTTGCAAGGCAGTGGTGGTCTCCATTAGTACCAGAAATCATGATGTGGACGGTGCCTGGCCAGAACTATATATATATATATATATATATATATATATATATATATATATATATATATATACCCACCTGTGTGCTTGTGTGCTATTTTCAGCAATCTCCGGAAGCGAAATCCCGATGGGCTGAGGTTGTAGATGAGGTCGCTATGGTACATGACGTGACGGAACCTATAATCCACCATGCAGGTGAGCTCGTACACGGCTTTGGTGTAGGCACTGTCACTGCCAGGACAGAATACATGGTACAATTATCATTATAGGAAAGTAGTATATTGGGGGGGGGGGATGGTGTTTCCAGAATGGGGTCCCAGGTCCGTTTACATTTTGTCCTAATCCCCCCCCCCCCCATCCCATATCCCCTATCCACAAGATAAGTCATTTTAACTCAGAATACCCCTTTAAGGCAACACTGGTCACCATATATCTATCCAGTTACTAGAATGAGGGCTCAGTAGCAGATATAGAGATCCAGCCCATGGTAAGGATAGACTCATAGGGAAAGGATGTGACCTGTTGCAGCAAAATTCAGGTGCAGCCCCCCTCAGGTTGGCATAAAACTTAGACAGGTCTAAAAGTAGAAGTAGACAAGCTTTGGCTGTCCAGGCATGATGGGAATTGTAGTTTTGCAACAGCTGGAGGGCGGAAGGTTCCCCATCTCTGACCTACGGGCTGAAGGAGTCCTGTGGACACTCTGACCTATATACCATGGATCTCCGCTGTATGAGTTACCTGTCTGTCTGGCAGTTACTCTCATTGCTGAAGGCGCATTTCATGATGGTGTCCAGGGTCATCAGGCTGACATGATGGAAAAGCTCCACTGGTTTCTCGTCCGGCACCAGTCTCTCCCATTTGTCCTGGAAAAGAAAGGTGGAAGCCATTATTTTTTCTTAAGTTAACATATCACTGATCTCAGGGAGACCAGCCAGAGAAGACACTGTTGGCTGTCAGTTAAAGCGCTCAATTCAGTGACATCCTAAGTGCATTGCCCCCTGGAAAGCATCAGTTTTCCAAAAGGTCTGTGGAGCCTCAGTTACGAGTCACAAAACACAGGACTAGCCAGATATCCCTCCAGGGAAGGACCCAGCCAAGGGAAGACCACCAACACCCCCATATTAAGTGGTCCCTTCCAACTCAATTACGAGTCTAATAATATGACCAGGGAAACACCAAAGCCAGGTATCCATACACAGGCATCTGTTTTGGGATGTTGCCCCTCAACAGTGTGGATTCTGTCTAGGTGGGCTTTGGGATTTCCCAGGTCATATCATCAGACTTGTAACTGAGTTGGATAGTGACAGAAGGAGCCGGTTAATATGGTGGTATCATGGTCTACTAGGTATTGCTTCCACTGAGCCAGAATCCAGCTCCTGAAGAGGGGCAACACCCCGAAACAGCTGTCTGTGGATGTATACCTGGCTTTGGGATTTCCCTGGTCATATCGCCAGACTTGTAACTGAATTGGATACTGACTGAAGGGGCCATATAATATGGCAGTTTGGTGGTCTCCGGGCAGGAGCCATCCCTTTGCTAGGTCCTTCCCTGGAAGGATATCTGGCTAGTCCCGTGTTTTCCTTCGGTTCACCTTTCATCATTCCCTTTCATTACCGATCTGCTCTTTACATGCAAGGGATGGACGTCAGACTCGGTCAATTATAACGTCCAGTCATGAAAATAAACTCAAGGGATTACACTAGGTCTTTGGTCTCATGATGGAAGAGTGGTGGATGATGGAAGGAGGTAGACCCAGGCTGGGACCCCATCACTTCTGGTGCAGATTATCAGAACCTCTAATAATATCTCTCTCTATATATATTTTATATATATATATATATATATATTGCTAGTAGATTCAGATATTAGAAGTGATATTTGTTAGGAATTACCAGCATGGTCTTGGTGCAGTCAGCCATCAATGTCGCATACGGCTTCAGGACATCATAGTGGAAGCCTGGAGTGAGCAGACGGCGGTGCTGGAACCACTTCTGCCCAGACGAGACCAACAATCCCTCTCCTAGATAGAGACATAAAAATAACATAAAACACAATGTAATCATATAGGACAGGGCTGCACCAGTGCTAGAAATGTCACAGAACACTCGGGATTCCCATTTAGATCCAGGGGGCTCTAGCAATTATATTATATTGTGGTGATTCCCAGCTAGGAGGTGTGACTGGTCACTTGCCAGATGGTGAAATGGGCACACAGGTATGGTGGCACACCTGCTTTTATTTTAGTGAGGCTGGCTATACCCTCGGTAACCTGCCAGGCTGTTTGGGGGTCCCTTGGGTGCATATCATGGTGGTCCGGAGTGGAGTCGTGACCCACCCGGACTATTGGTACCACCACCCACAGAAAGGGGAGATTACCCAAGGAAGATGCAATGACTGTGCAGGTGCTTGGACAAGAATCACAGAGTCCAGTTACAATAAACTCTTCTTTACTGCGGGAATACTTCATACAGTGATACACAATAGGCCTTTGGCTTGATAAGATACCTTGGACTTTAGTAACCAAATCTGTGCTGAGAGCTGAGAAGGGGTACAGCCGTGTTGACTGAGTTGCGTGCTGAGAGGTAGAAGAAATTCAGAGAAGTAGAGAGGAGGATGTCGAGAGAGTCCCAACCCAAAGTAGTACTGTGATCTGCCGGAACTTGAGAAGTAGAATAGATAGAAATACTTGAAAGTAGAGAGAGTACTTGTGCCTGTGTTTTGACTCTTTTGGTCTTTGCACCACCTATTGCCCACCAGTGTAGGGCGACCCGTCCTAGAGGGTGACACAAGCCCCAGACCTTGTTACCTGGGATGAGCAGAGTGGCCAAGGTTTCCTAGGGACACCCGCGCTGCAAGATAGAGTAGGTAGGCTTCCAGCAACTTTGCTCTATCCTGATCAGTTCTTATTTCTTCAGGATACTGTCCTGCACTTTTTGACTGGCTCTCGGTGTGGGCTGGGATGATCCCTGACTTGTCCTCTGTAAGTGTGTGTTCAGCACTGCATAGTGTATAGAAGTGCTGCTTTCAAGAAGAGAGTGCTCTTGCTTCCCATGTGCATCTGTTCACTGTCACACCTCAGAGTACATTGGACACCGACTAGTTGTGTCACGCCTCTTCCCATGTGACAACTTCCTACAGCATATGTAACATGTGCTGTGAGTGGGTGAGAAGAGAGTGCAAGGAAAAGAGAAGGATAGAGATAGGTAGAAAAGAGAAAGAGCTCTCATTGGTGCACAGATCACAGAGACAATAACCCTTTAACTACTACAGCTGTGCAATACTTAGGCATACAGTACATATACTAGCGAAATCTAGTGGCAAAACTTAAGTAATACTTCACTACCACTAATACTTAGAAGCAGTGGCGTCGCTAGGCAGTTTTATCCGGGGCTCCTGCCCCGGATAACATGCCTGCTGCCCCGAATGTTTTCTCCCCCTGCATCTCCTATAGACTGTCAGTGAGTGAGTGCACTCACACTGACTGACTGTCCCGTGCAGTCAGAGTCAGTGTGTGCCGGTGCAAGCTGTTATCTGACTGGGCCCTGGTTCAGGCACTTACCCAGTCAGATGCGGGCACACTGCACACTGAATGTGACTGTCCTGGCCCCGCAGCAGGATGTGCAGCAGTCAGTGAGTGCAAGCTGTCATCTGATGGGGCTCTTACCTTACCCAGTCAGATGCCAGCCAGTGCGGGCACACTGCACACTGAATGTGACTGTCCTGGCCCTGCAGCAGGATGTGCAGCAGTCAGTGAGTGCAAGCTGTCATCTGATGGGGCTCTTACCTTACCCAGTCAGATGACAGCCAGTGCTGGCCCCTGCTCCTGGAGAGGCCCAGTAGGCTGCCTCATGCTGCAGTCTGGGGTCCTGCTCCCTCCACATAATATGTTTCCTGCTCTCCTCTGCTGTCGGGAGGAGGGGGAGGGGCGGGAGGACACAGGAGAGCCGGGACCATGAGGAAGAGGGTGGCTGGACAGGAGCTGAGGACAAAAGTAAGTGTGTATGTGAGTGTGTGTGTGCCTGCCTGCCTGTCCGTGTATGAGAACTGTGGATGTCTCTATGCAGTGTGCAAGTGTATGTGTGTAAAGTGTGCTTATGTATGTAAGGTGCACAGTGTGTGTATTAAACGTGTATGAATGCATGTACAGTATATGATATATGAGCAGTAAGTGTATGCATGTACAGTATATGATATATGAGCAGTAAGTGTATGCATGTACAGTATATGATATATGAGCAGTAAGTGTATGCATGTACAGTATATGATATATGAGCAGTAAGTGTATGCATGTACAGTATATGATATATGAGCAGTAAGTGTATACATGTACAGTATATGATATATGAGCAGTAAGTGTATGCATGTACAGTATATGATATATGAGCAGTAACAGTAAGTGTATGCATGTACAGTATATGATATATGAGCAGTAAGTGTATGCATGTACAGTATATGATATATGAGCAGTAAGTGTATGCATGTACAGTATACGATATATGAGCAGTAAGTGTATGCATGTACAGTATATGATATATGAGCAGTAAGTGTATGCATGTACAGTATACGATATATGAGCAGTAACAGTAAGTGTATGCATGTACAGTATATGATATATGAGCAGTAAGTGTATGCATGTACAGTATATGATATATGAGCAGTAAGTGTATGCATGTACAGTATATGATATATGAGCAGTAAGTGTATGCATGTACAGTATATGATATATGAGCAGTAAGTGTATGCATGTACAGTATACGATATATGAGCAGTAACAGTAAGTGTATGCATGTACAGTATATGATATATGAGCAGTAAGTGTATGCATGTACAGTATGATATATGAGCAGTAAGTGTATGCATGTACAGTATATGATATATGAGCAGTAAGTGTATGCATGTACAGTGTGTGCATATGGTGTATGCATATGTTTCCAGTATGTAAATATATGTGCAGTATGTGTATATGATGTATGTATATGGTGTATGTGTCTATATGATGTATAGAGTGTATGCATGTACAGTGTTGGTGTATATGATATATGTATATGGTGTATGCATGTATTGTATGTGATGTATGTGCAGTGTGTTTAGGGTGTGTGTGTATGCATATGCGGTGTATTAGATGTATACACAGGGGGACTAACAGCAGGGGATATTAAACCACCTTTGATGGCGGCTGGGGGGTGGGGTGGGGGGGGGGGTGGGTTTGATGGGAGGCGGGGGTGGCCGCTAGGTGAGGTAATATGTATGTGTGGAGGATGGCTGCCAGATGAGGTAGTGTGTGTGTGTATGGGTCAGGTGGGGTAGTGTGTGTGTGTATGGGTCAGGTGGGGTAGTGTGTGTGTATGGGTCAGGTGGGGTAGTGTGTGTGTGTGTGTATGGGTCAGGTGGGAGTAGTGTGTGTGTGTGGGTCAGGTGGGAGTAGTGTGTGTGTATGGGTTAGGTGGGAGTAGTGTGTGTGTGTGTGGGGGGTTACTGCAGGCAGAGAGGGGGAAATGTATTACTATGGTGGATACAGCAGATGCATTATTACTATATAGGGGAAAAAGCAGGGGACATACTTCTTAGAAATGCTTTTACTTGGCAATTTTTCACCACTGGGGTGTACTGCTACTGGTGACAGTGACCCTGACAGGAGCCCAGGCCAGGTGGCTGCCTCTTTCTGCTTAGCCACAGTTGTTATGAGTGGCAGCAATAGAGCTGGGCTAATAGAGCGGTCATTGAGGTTACTAACTTCTGCACTGGGCTCCTTCGCTAACCATTTATGACGACACTCAGAGGGCCCGGGCCCCGGATGTTTTAGGACCCTAGCAACGCCCCTGCTTAGAAGTACAGGCTTTTACGAGGGATGTAAAAACAAGAAACACCCATGGTGGGACACCACAATAGAAGAAGTTTCTGAAAAAAGCCCCGGACACCATCTTGTTTAATGGGTTCTGTGGCGTATTACTCATTTGATAACACAATTGCCTCTGTTTAGGAACCGCACTCATACAGGATTCCTATAGTCCCTGAAAATATTATTTACTCACCGATCCAGGGGACTATAAATCTATACGCTGTATCATCCTTGGGGTCTAAAACATTAAAGAAATAAATCATTAAAAAAAAAAAAAAAAATTTACTAGAATCATTATGTTACAGATCACATTGCTCCATAATATGTATATAATCACTGGGCTAATTTTCGTTTTTGCGTTTTAGTTTTTTCCTCCTTGTGTATATAAGGCCGTAGCAGTTGCATTTTTACACCTACGCACCCACATGAGCCCTAATTTTTTGTGTCACTAATTGTACTTTGCAAACTGTAATAGGTAATGTCTATGCACACCGCTTTCTTTTGGTGCTGGTTGGTCCAGGTAACTATAGAAAATTGTATAACAACCGCACTCAACTCCAGAGATGTTGCTTATTCTGCCATCTTTTTATTTTTCATATACTGTTTCCCATAACATATATGATGCATTCATAATAATTGGTAGTATACCCAATCAAGGGGACGTTTCGGTCAAAAGACTTTTTTCAACCAGTTATACTGATAGAATGAAGAAAGAAAATTAGATGTCCCAAAGGAACCAAAAAGACCTGTATATGTTGATGGTAGTGTATAGCTCCGGCCGCCATCTATACACTACTATACACAGGTTGTGTGTGGTATTGCAGCTCAGTTCCATTGAAGTGCATGGAGCCAAGTAATAACAACACAAACAACCTGATGGCAAGGGTGGGGCAGTTTTTGGAAAAAAGCGGCTTTATATTTTTGATTCTGGATAACCCACACAGGAATGATGACCCTTCTTACCTTGTCTGGCCAAAATTGCTTTTGCATAATCTGGTTGGGTAATTATAAGAGTTGCAAAGAAATTTCCGAGCCACAAGGAGAAGCCGTAAGCGTATTTTTGAGACCACTGGTAAATAAGATCCAGATCCTTTCCAATCTCCAGAAACTACAAAGGAACAGAAGTCAGAATGACGACTAGCGAGAGCGTCCAGGACTGTACATGGGGGCAAACAGGTGTCGGCCAAGAGATCTATTTGTATAGTCCTGTTGCCCTCACGGCACTGTCCTATTCCCTATTCCTCAGTAAACAGGTCCTTGTTGACCCCCCCCCTCCCCCCATACACAGGTTAATACATGTAAATACAACAGACAATACAGTAGTTGTTCAGAGCCTCTTAAGGCCCTATTCCACGGAACGATTATCGTTCATAAACTCGCTCCAATGACCGCTCGTTAACGATCACTAAAGATTTTTTTAAGCGAACGATAACACATAACACACGTGGGAACGTAAACGATATATGTAGTGTAACGATTATTTTGCGGTCGCTACATGGTCGTTTAAACGTTCGCCGGGGTGATCATGACCATATGACACACCTACTTTTTTTTACTTTTTACTTACGAAACGATTAGCAAATTATCATTCAGAGACCAACGATTTTTTTTCGACATGTTGAAAAACGACATTATAACGTTTTCGCCTTTGTCATTCGCTCGTTTACACCGCTTCCACGAAGCAATTATCCTTAACGAGCGGTCGTTGGAGCGAATTTATGAACGATAATCGTTCTGTGGAATAGGGCCTTTAGTAAATCTGGCCGGGAAAACGGGGACACACTTTGTACTCGTACTCGTATGCCAGGCTTTATAAATGTCCGCCATAGAGTGGCATACGATACCCACTGACTACTATTAAAAAAAAAAGTAAATGTAAAAAATATAAAGGGGAATAAATAAACAAAGTTAAAATAAATGAAAATAAAATAATAATTAAATAAAAATGTCAAAGCAAACTAAATAAATAGGACGTCAGTAAATGTATAAAAATAAAAAAGTATAGAAAAATAATAAACAAATCCTAAAAAGGGAAATATATAAAAAATAAAAACAAAAATAAAAGAAAAAGAAAAAGAAACTAATAATAATAAGGGGAATAAACAAATAAATAAAGTTAAAATAAACAAAAGTATAAATAAAATAATGAATAAAAATGTCAATGCAAACTACATAAATTGGATGTCAGTAAATGTATAAAAATAAAAAAATATAGAAAAATAATAAACAAATCCTAACAAGGGAAATATATAAAAAATAAAATAAAAACAAAAGTAAAATAAAAATAAAAAGAAACTAATAATAATAAGGGGAATAAACAAATAAATAAAGTTAAAATAAACAAAAGTATAAATAAAATAATGAATAAAAATGTCAATGCAAACTACATAAATTGGATGTCAGTAAATGTATAAAAATAAAAAAAAGTATAAACAAATAATAAAACAAATTAAACAAATGATAAAAAGGGAATAAACAAAAATAAAAAAATAAAAACAAAAATAAAATCAATAAAAATAAAATAAAAATAATAATAAAAAGGGGAATAAATAAACAAATAAATAAAAATGTCAATGCAAACTACATAAATAGGATGTCAGTAAATGTATAAATATAAAAACGTCTGGCATGATGTCTATGTGTGTGGGATGTCCCTGGGAAGAAATACTCAGGACTAACAGGGTGTCCCTACTACTGATGTGTATGGTCTATAAAGGATTGCCCAGACTGGATACAACTGTAACAAATCTGCAGCTGAATTAGGTTCAGTTCTTGCAGCTCCTGGATGTTTCCAAAAATGTGTGTTCACCCCTTACAGAAAAAACCTAGGGTTAGGCTGGTGTATCAGAAACATTGCCATGACTGATACACAATATACTGACTATATAGCAGCTTACCTCCCGAGCATTCCCATACAGCCAGTGACACAGGGGACCTGGGAAGGGTCTGTATGCTGCAACCTGATCCCTCCAGGTCACATACAGTTTAGTGACTATAAACACCAAGTACAGGAGACCAAGCCAAGCAGCCCAGTGCCAGAGATCTGTGGCCTGCAGGGAAAGCAGGGCATCAGCCAGAGGGAGGAAAGCCATGCCAACCTGGGTACAGTGATAGCACCATGGATCTGGGCACAGACTGGAGCTGGTGCAGACCTCCCAGCATTTCCACATCACAGGGGAGGAAGCTGAGAACAGCCAATGTATTATGTGCAGAGGAGGAGTCATGTACAATACAGTGCAGGGAAGGGGGAAGGGGGAAATGGGGGAAGGGGCAGCTGGATGTGCAGCTATTATGTGCTGGGCTGCTCACCAGTCCTGTGCATCAAGATGGATTTCTTTTCTTACCCCCAGCTACATGATCACAGGGCTGCATTACACGGACCGACCCCTGACAGTAAGGGTACTATTACACAGAACGATAATCGCTTCGGCCGATTATCGCTCCGTGTAATAAATACAACGATCAGCCGATGACAACGATCAATAGCTGATCATTGATATAGGTAAGAACCTGTAATTGTCGGGCGCCGACCGCGGCAGCCTGTGATTGGCTGAGTGGCCTGTCAGCTGACAGGCCGCTCTGAATCTAGAGCGCACGGAACCCGGGGAGAAGAGGAGCAGCCCTGGAGCGTGGATAGGTAATGTATATAGTTTAAGCAAGGGCTGCAAGGACATCGGTAACTATGTCCTTGCAGCCCTTGTTAAAGGGGTACTCCAGCAGGAGAGCACTTTTTTGCTGGGACAGGGGAGGAGGTGGCTGAGGGAAACGACGTCCACTCGCCTCCCCGGTTCCAGTGGCGAGTCCCGCATCGCGGCGCTACGGTCCCCGGTTCCTGGCCGCTACCTGGTGTCTGACACGGGCCCGAGACGATATGAGACGATCTGAGCAGACTTGAAACGGATCCCACCTCCTTCACTGACTGGCTGAGCGGACCTGAGACGGCACGTCCAGGGACCCGCCGCTGGAATCGGGGAGGTGAGTGGACGTCTTTTCCCTCAGCCACCCCCTCCCCAGTCCCAGCAAAAAAAGTGCTTCCCCGCTGGAGTACCCCTTTAAACGAATATCCGACCGTATAATAGGCCAAGTAAACGAGTGCTGAGGGGGAAACACAGGGAAGGGGGCCATTCACTAACATAACATACATTACAAAGTTGTAACTGTAATGTGTGTTATTTAGTGAGTAATTGCTTACCGCCGCACTACCCCTTTAAGCCAGCTGTTTTTGCAATCCATTTTGTTTAACGGTTTTTGCAAAAGATGAATAGAAAAACGGATGCATTTGTGTGCATCTGTTTTGATCTGTTTTTCCATAAACTTCTATGATAAAAAAAAGAACAGATTTTTTTATATACACAAAAACATAGGCAACATTTTTGTGTTCGTTAAAAAAAAATTGATGCACTTCGATCCATTCTTTTTTATTATGGAAGTCAATGGAAAAACGGATTAAAACGGATGCGCGCAAAACAAACTGATTGCAAAAAAGTAGTGTGAACCCAACCTTAGACAAGTAAGCGAATGCCGATCTGCTAGTCGTGCAGAAAGGGCTGTATATATATATATATATATATATATATATATATATATATATATATACATTTGCAATGTCTGTGCCCCTGGCATTTTTTATAAACCAATAATAAAGTTGAGATGCGTTGACCCGGAGGCAGTCCTGGATAACTTAACCCGGCAAAGGGGAACCTTCAGCCCTCCAGCTGTTGCAAAATTACAATTCCCATCATGCCTTGACAGCCAAAGATTTAGGGAATTGTAGTTTTGCAACAGCTGGAGGGCTGAAGGTTCCCCAATCCAATTGAGCAACTTTACTGAGAATCTTCTTAAAGTGACAGTATGTCTTTTGCACAAGGTTGCATACAGTAGCGGTTTACACTTGGAGATAATTGCCAGTGATGAATGGCAACTGGTGATCACTGTAGTTAACTCACTTGAATATAGCTTTGTAGCTTTGACTTCAATATACAAAAGACTAGGGGCCTACCAAGGCAACCTGAAGTAGAGAACTCTGCCAGGGGACTGTGAGGACTGTAAGGGCCCTATTCCACCGGACGATTATCGTTCAGATTATCGTTAAATCGTTCGAATCTAAACGATAATTGTTCGGTTGAAATGTAGCTAACGATTAAGGACCGAACGAGAAACCGTTGATCGCTTTATAAGACCTGGACCTATTTTAATCGTTGCTCGTTCGCAAAACGTTCGCAATGAATAAGACATCGTTCATTCGTTTGCAATAGATATGAACGCAATAGCGAATAAGGGCCCTATTCCACCGGACGATTATCGTTTAGATTATCATTAAATCGTTCGAATCTAAACGATAATCGTTCAGTTGAAATGCAGTTAACGATTAACGACCAAAACGAGAAATCGTTGATCGCTTTATAAGACCTGGACCTCTTTTTATCGTTGCTGGTTCGAAAAACGTTTGCATTAAATAAGACATCGTTCGGTCGTTCGCAGGAGATACGAACGAAATAGCGAAGAAAAAACGATCGCAAATACGATCATAAGTAATGATTATCGTTGCATGGAAATGAGTGAACGTTTTCAGGTCTTTCGCAATAGCGGTCGCTTGAGATCTTTAATCGTTAACGATTATGCAAACGATAATCGTCCGGTGGAATAGGGCCCTAAGGATAGAAGAAGGTCCCAGTACTCATGGCTCTTGCCGGAAGAGATCACGGAGTGCCATATCCAGGAACACAGGCCCTCGTCTACTTGCTGCTTTTCCAGTCCTGAGGACAATTCTTTAGGATTTCCTGAGACACACTTCTTCACTTCCTACAGAGCTGGACGGGTGAATTCCCCAGCGCTGGTAGTTGCTTCTGCTTAAAGGGAAACAAGTCTAACCTGCTGATAGCCCTGAGGCTCCAAGGATGAAGTTATGTCTCTGACCTTCATCCTCTGCCGTTCCGGTGCCGTTAGTTATTGACTCCTTGGTCCGTTAGTTCTGTTAGGAGCACTGCCTACTCCCTGACCAGCCATCTCTGTTGATATTCATTAAAAGGGGCGGGCCAGCTGGGGGTGGATCGGTGCTATGGGGGTGGGTTGTGCTCCTAATGGGTGCCCCAGTGCTCCAAATGGTCTTACCAAACCGTAGAGTGTTTGCATGGAATCAGCGCTGAAAATGAAGGTAAGAGACATTTCTTCCTCCTTCTCATATCTTCCTACTCGTCTAACCTGCTCATAGTTCCCCTTTAAGGCTTAGCAGGCCATAACTGGTGAGGCACACACAGGAACAAAGCATAGACCACCACTCTTCTATACTACCAGTCTACTACCATCCACCAGGAAGTAAGAGGCTTATGGACACATTCACCATAATTATACGAATCACCCTACCTTACGTTCATGTTGTGTCTCTGGACAGCGTACACATGGAACTTCATAAGGAACAGTCCGGAATGGCAAATAGCCAAAATAGAAAAAAAATGTTCCAGCACAAATATTTCCTGAAAAACCCTTGAAGGACAGATCTGCAGATCTAGTTTGGATAAATGGCCGACGCACAAGGAGCTGGAACTAGTCTCCCACTGGTGGAAGAGACACTGAGGTAGTACGATATCCCATTGGTTGGAATGTCTCACCTGACCAATGACAGACATGACCCTACGCGGCAACGGTGACCCATAGAAGTTCACTGATTGGCTACTGTGATCAGAGAAGACGCCACTTGTAATTCGCTCAGAGAAGACTCCGAGTCGCTCAATGTTCCTGTTCTTCTCCTTCTGCCTGGGCCATCATGAGGACGTCTCTGGCCATGACTCCTCCCTGTAGAATCTTATAGTAGTTAGGCCTCTCTCTGTACATCTGTATTATAGTTATACCTATTTGTATAGATAGGCCCCCAGTATGTAGTATCTTTAATGGAACTAATACACTGCCCCCCCCAGTAGTCCCTCTGGTACTTAGCTGAAGATAACAGCCCCCAGTAGATAGTGTCCCCCATGGTATGCATCACACCTAGTATACCCCCCCTCCAGTAGATAGTGTCCCCCATGGTATGCATCACCCCTAGTATACCCCCCCTCCAGTAGATAGTGTCCCCCATGGTATGCATCACCCCTAGTATACCCCCCCTCCAGTATATAGTGTCCCCCATAGTAAACATCTCCCCTAGTATACCCCCCCTCCAGAATATAGTGTCCCCCATGGTAGACATCTCCCCGTGTATACCCCTTCCAGTAGATAGTGTCCCCCATGGTAGACATCTCCCCGTGTATACCCCCCCCCCCACCAGTATATACAGGGCCGTCTTAACAGCATTATGGGCCCCTGGGCAGAGGTGCGAATTGGGCCCCACCCCCCGCTGCCACCGCCATCAAAACCCCCCATCTTTGCAACCCCGCCCCTAGCCAGTACAATTACATACAATAAAAAATACAAATTATTGTTAACATAAACTTTAATTCACAACACAGTCTCTCAGCAGCGCAAAAAAAAAAAAAAAAAACCGTGCGTGCCGCACCAAACCAGACCAGGTTGGCTTCAAAGTATCCAAAAAACGCAATGGAGACAGCACTTCCAACAGCAATCTGCAGGGTTTATTGTCACACCAGTGCAACATGTCTCATATATACAGAGGGGCAACAACATGACTATTATATATGAAAACCATGTTGTCTCCCTGTATGTATACTGTATAATACAATATACAGGGAAACAACATGGCTTATATATAGAGAAGGGCAAAACAACATGTCTCATATATACAGAGGGGCAACAACATGACTATTATATTATATATGAGAACCATGTTGTTTCCCTGTATACAGAATACAGGGAAACAACATGGTTCATATATAATATAATAGTCATGTTGTTGCCCCTCTGTATATATGAGACATGTTGTTTTGCCCTTCTCTATATATATATATATATATATATGCCAGATAACAAGCAACAAATATTACCACCGCATACAGACTAACACCACCGCTGCTACTGACTAATCCACTGTACACAGATCACTATCACCTCATCCAGTCATATAGAGGTACCCAGCTCTACACAGGTTCTGTACACCATATACATTACAGTGCAGATACATCAAGTGACTCACATGGGACGTCTTCTCTGATCAGAGTTCTTCCCTTTTCATCTTCTTTTCCATTTGCCCTGTGCCGTTATGAGAACTTCTCCGAGCCACGAATCCACAGAATCTGCCAGACAGACATATTAGGCTCCTCACTCTAGTCACCATCCTCATCTCTCTACACACTGCACATCTGTATTGGCCCCTTATAGATGGCTCCCCCTGTATTACCGCCTTATAGATGGCTCCCTCGTATTCCCCCCTTATAGATAGCTCCCCCTGTATTACCCCCTTATAGATAGCTCCCCCCTGTATTACCCCCTTATAGATGGCTCCCACCTGTATTACCCCCTTATAGATGGCTCCCCCTGTATTACCCCCTTATAGATGGCTCCCCCCCTGTATTACCCCATTATAGATGGCTCCCCCCTGTATTACCCCCTTATAGATGGCTCCCCCTGTAATACCCCCTTATAGATGGCTCCCCCCTGTATTACCCCCTTATAGATGGCTCCCCCCTGTAATACCCCCTTATAGATGGCTCCCCCCTGTATCCCCCCCGTATAGATGGCTCCCCTGTATTCCCCCCTTATAGATGGCTCCCCCCTGTATCCCCCCCCCTATAGATGGCTCCCCCGTATTCCCCCCTTATAGATGGCTCCCCCCTGTATCCCCCCCTATAGATGGCTCCCCCCTGTATCCCCCCCCTCGTATAGATGGCTCCCCCCGTATCCCCCCCTATAGATGGCTCCCCCCTGTATCCCCCCGTATCCCCCCCTCATATAGATGGCTCCCCCCTGTATCCCCCCCTATAGATGGCTCCCCCCTGTATCCCCCCCTCGTATAGATGGCTCCCCCCTGTATCCCCCCCTATAGATGGCTCCCCCCTGTATCCCCCCCCTCTCTTGTATAGATGGCTCCCCCCTGTATCCCCCCCTCGTATAGATGGCTCCCCCCTGTATCCCCCCCTATAGATGGCTCCCCCCTGTATCCCCCCCCTCTCTTGTATAGATGGCTCCCCCCTGTATCCCCCCTGTATCCCCCCCTATAGAAGGCTCCCCCTGTATCCCCCCTCGTATAGATGGCTCCCCCTGTATCCCCCCTATAGATGGCTCCCCCCTGTATCCCCCTATAGATGGCTCCCCCCTGTATCCCCCCCTATAGATGGCTCTCCCTGTATCCCCCCTATAGGGACACTGCAGATGGCTCCCCCCTGTATCCCCCCCTATAGATGGCTCCCCCTGTATCCCCCCTGTATCACCCCCTTATAGATGGCTCCCCCTGTATCACCCCCTTATAGATGGCTCCCCCGTATTCCCCCCTTATAGATGGCTCCCCCTGTATCCCCCCCCTATAGATGGCTCCCCCGTATTCCCCCCTTATAGATGGCTCCCCCCTGTACAGCAGATAAAAACAAACAAACACCCAACTCACCTACCAGCGCTCCCCCGTCGCTGCTTCCTCTCCTCTTCTGCCCCCGGCTGATGCGTCGCTCCCTGGGGGATTCTCAGGGAGCGCACACATCCCAGGCCGGGACTTCCGGTACAGGAAGCCCCAGCGACGCGCACTGAGGTTCCTGATGCGTGCGCTCCCGGAGAATCCCCCAGGGAGCGACGCATCAGCCGGGGCCGGATTTCCTCTTGCGACCGCAAGCAAGAAAGTGCTTGCGGTCGCAAGAGAAGGGGAGGGGGGGGGGGGCGCAGGGCTGTCTTACCCATTGGGCATGGGAGGCGGCTGCCCGGGGACCCTTGCGTCCTAGGGGGCCCCTGCCTGCTGTGACAGCGGGCAGGGGCCCCCTAGGACGCAAGGGCCCCCGGGCAGCCGCCTACCATGCCCAATGGGTAAGACGGCCCTGAGTATATAGTGTCCCCCATGGTAGACATCTCCCCTAGTATACCCCCCCCCTCCAGTATATAGTGTCCCCCATGGTAGACATCTCCCCGTGTATACCCCCCAGTAGAAAGTGTCCCCTATGGTAGACATCTCCCCTTGTATACCCCCTCCAGTATATAGTGTCCCCCATGGTAGGCATCTCCCCTAGTATACCCCCCCTCCAGTATATAGTGCCCCCATGGTAGGCATCTCCCCTAGTATACCCCCCCCCCTCCAGTATATAGTGTCCCCCATGGTAGGCATCTCCCCTAGTATACCCCCCCTCCAGTATATAGTGCGCCCATGGTAGACATCTCCCCGTGTATACCCCCCCCTCCAGTATATAGTGTCCCCCATGGTAGACATCTCCCCTACTATACCCCCCCTCCAGTATATAGTGCCCCCCATGGTAGGCATCTCCCCTAGTATACCCCCCCTCCAGTATATAGTGCGCCCATGGTAGACATCTCCCCGTGTATACCCCCCCCTCCAGTATATAGTGTCCCCCATGGTAGACATCTCCCCTACTATACCCCCCCTCCAGTATATAGTGCCCCCCATGGTAGACATCTACCCTTGTATACCCCCCCTCCAGTATATAGTGTCCCCCATGGTAGGCATCTCCCCTAGTATACCCCCCCCTCCAGTATATAGTGTCCCCCATGGTAGACATCTCCCCTTGTATACCCCCCCTCCAGTATATAGTGTCCCCCATGGTAGGCATCTCCCCTTGTATACCCCCCCTCCAGTATATAGTGCCCCCCATGGTAGACATCTACCGTTGTATACCCCCCCTCCAGTATATAGTGTCCCCCATGGTAGACATCTCCCTGTGTATACCCCCCCTCCAGTATATAGTGCCCCCCATGGTAGACATCTACCCTTGTATACCCCCCTCCAGTATATAGTGTCCCCCATGGTAGACATCTCCCCGTGTATACCCCCCCCCCCAGTATATAGTGCCCCCCATGGTAGACATCTACCCTTGTATACCCCCCTCCAGTATATAGTGTCCCCCATGGTAGACATCTCCCTGTGTATACCCCCCCTCCAGTATATAGTGCCCCCCATGGTAGACATCTACCCTTGTATACCCCCCCCCCCCTCCAGTATATAGTGTCCCCCATGGTAGACATCTCCCCGTGTATACCCCCATACCGCCAAATATCTGCTATCATATTTATTCCTGCTGCGTGCACGCTTTGTAGCTGACTCAACATCCTCACACCTTTCAAATTTACATGGAACCATAGAGGGGCACTGCAGCCACCCACCCAGCTCACCCCATTAATTCCCACCAAATCTGTAATCTAATGTTCACCGTCAGCATCTTCCTCCATTTGTCTTCATTCCGTTTATCCCCTTATTTATTTTCGGACTGATTAGTGCAATAAACACCACAATTATCTTTCTAAATAGCGTGTCATTGAACCAGTAATACAGATTTGGAAATTACTTCTATTTAAAAATATTCAGTCTTCCAGTACTTATCAGCTGCTGTATGTCCTGCAGGAAGTGGTGTATTCTCTCCAGTCTGACACAGTGCTCTCTGCTGCCACCTCTGTCCATGTCAGGAAGTGTCCAGAGCAGGAGAGGTTTTCTATGGGGATTTGCTGCTGCTCTGGACAGTTCCTGACATGGACAGAGGTGGCAGCAGGGAGCACTGTGTCAGACTGGAAAGAATACACTGCTGAAAGCTGAAGCTGAAATTTCTGTCCACTCTCCATTGTCTCTGGCTGACCTAAGAGTAACAGTTCACATTTAACAGCATACAGTCATTGCTAGGGAAACTTTTAAGGGACACAAGAAAAAGACCCCGCTTCAAAGTCCAACTCTCAGATTATACGGGGTCAGTAGAAAGAGTCTATCATGTACGCTCAATAAGCAACACTGTACATTAGTACTGTCCATTGGTTTGCACTTCACATGCAAGCAAGGGGCATTATGGGGATTATGTCTGCACTGCTGCATGGCAACGGCAGGGCCACAGATCAGAGAAGAAACCAGGAAGTGATCAGATCCATGGAGGAGAAAAACGGTCCAGTGGTGGAAGCGACTTTACTAAAAACAGCACATTTGTTCATAGGATAGACCGTTTTAGATTCCAGTACACACCTATAATTCCCCCAACACTGAATAAGAAATACAAGAATGAATATGATAAATAAATCCTTTATTGATGACACCGCTGGACTATAATGAAGACATAAAAAAAATTCTTATAAGAACAAAAAAAGGATTGAGGTCCCAGGTCATGGATAATATATTAGATACAGATCACTGATGTCAGGGAGGCCAGTCAAAGATAACACTGCCGGCTGCTAAAGCGCTCAATGCAGTGAAATCCTAGGTGCATTGCTTCCTGGAAAACATCAATATGCAAAAAAACAGAGTCCATGGGGCTTCATGTAAGAGGCACAAAACACGGGACTAGCCAGGTGGCTCCAATTGATAATGTATGGCACGCACTGCTATAATATATATTGGCAGTGGCGTAGCTACCATAGAGGCAGGGTAGGCAACTGCTATGGGGCCCGTGCAGGGGGCGGGGGAGAGGATAAGAGCAATCCTGTGTCCTTCTGTTTAACCCCTTATGTGCTTAACCTGCAGTGTGTAAGTGATCCAAGGTTTACTAACATGTTGCAACACAAAAAAGGGTTAACAAGCAGAAGACAAAGAGATCTCTGCTTCCCTGCACTGATAACCCTTGACCTCTGTTCTGGCTGCCTGCTACAATCAAGTAGGAAAATGTGCAGAGCGCCCATGCAAAGGTCAGAGGTTATCAGTGCACCAGCAGTAAAGCAGAGATCTCCTTGTCTTCTGAACATTGGGTCACTTACACACTTCAGTACATAAGAGGTCAGGCAGAAGGTAGTCTGCTCCTGCACCTATGTATTTAACTATAAGGGCTCCTAATGGGTCCTTACAATTTTTTGCTATGGGGCCAAGTGAATCCTAGCTACGCCACTGTGTATTGGTGCAAGCAATTTAATCTACAGCCACAAAATAAATACAAGTGTGAACACCAGATGGCGATATAATACAATACAGTTTGCAATGGAGAAAAGTATCAGTATAAATATACACAACAAACACTAGATGGCAGTATAATAACACTGCTCATGAAGTCATAAAGTGTCACTATAGAAAGAATCCGCCACAGGCTACACACAACGCTTATGTATTAAAGGGGTATTCTGCCAGTCCCCTCCTTAAAGGGGATATCCAGCGTTAGAAATACATGGCCACTTTCTTCCAGAGACAGCACAGATCTTGTCTTCAGTTTGAATGTTGATTGTGCAGCTCCGTTCCATTGAAGTCAATGGAGCTTAATTGCAAATCCCACCTGAACTGGAGACAAGAGTGGTGCTGTGTCTGGAAGAAAGTGGCCATGTATTTCTAACGCTGGATAACCCCTTTAAGGAGGGGACTGGCAGAATACCCCTTTAATACATAAGCGTTGTGTGTAGCCTGTGGCGGATTCTTTCTATAGTGACACTTTATGACTTCATGAGCAGTGTTATTATACTGCCATCTAGTGTTTGTTGTGTATATTTATACTGATACTTTTCTCTACTGCAAACTGTATTGTATCATATCGCCATCTGGTGTTCTTACTTGTGTGAGGTGTCATTTCTTGCGCCATGATCTGTACTTTCTATCGGTACCTTGCTTGCTTATATGCACATTTTTGACCACTTTTTATCACCGTGCAAGATCAGGAATACAATAATTGAAATGTTTAGGCAATTACGCACGGTGATTCACGCTTTTATTAGGGAGGGGATTTTTTTTTATTAATAAAGAAAGTCTTCTAATACAACTACACTGATCTCTCACCATACATGGCAGTAATGTGTAGACACTCACCATACATGGCAGTTATGTATAGACACTCACCATACATGGCAGTAATGTGTAGACACTCACCATACATGGCAGTAATGTATAGACACTCACCATACATGGCAGTAATGTATAGACACTCACCATACATGGCAGTTATGTATAGACACTCACCATACATGGCAGTAATGTATAGACACTCACCATACATGGCAGTAATGTATAGACACTCACCATACATGGCAGTAATGTATAGACACTCACCATACATGGCAGTAATTTATAGACACTCACCATACATGGCAGTTATGTATAGACACTCACCATACATGGCAGTAATGTATAGACACTCACCATACATGGCAGTAATTTATAGACACTCACCATACATGGCAGTTATGTATAGACACTCACCATACATGGCAGTAATGTATAGACACTCACCATACATGGCAGTAATGTATAGACACTCACCATACATGGCAGTTATGTATAGACACTCACCATACATGGCAGTAATGTATAGACACTCACCATACATGGCAGTAATGTATAGACACTCACCATACATGGCAGTAATGTATAGACACTCACCATACATGGCAGTAATGTATAGACACTCACCATACATGTTAGTAATGTATAGACACTCACCATACATGGCAGTAATGTATAGACACTCACCATACATGGCAGTAATGTATAGACACTCACCATACATGTTAGTAATGTATAGACACTCACCATACATGGCAGTAATGTATAGACAGTTACTATTCTTGGCAGTAATGTATAGATACTCACCACGCATGGCAGTAATGTATTGACACTTACCATACATGGCAGTAATATATGGACACTCACCATCCTTAAAGTAACACTTTTATTTCTGAATATATTTGAAAAAACTACAGAAACTAAACCAGGATAAATAATAATAATTCTGATATATAAAAAAATTCTAAAATTTCCCCCAAAGATTTTAGGATTCTTCCTGTATTTTCTCCATATTCACATATATACCGTTCAGAGAGCGGAGGACGATTTGAGTGACTTTTAGGGGTTCTTTGCCTGGGACTGGAGACAGTGAAAATCTCCGTAACGTCAGAGCGACGCCGACTTTCAGCTCGTTCATAGCGAAGTTCTGTCCAATGCAGTTCCTGGGAGGCAGAAGACAGGCGTCAGATGATCATTCACCCGCTGGTCGTACAATGCAGTATACAGTATATAGCAGAGATATACAGCTAGTATTACCATCCTATAGTGTATATGTAAGGGAGCTGCTCTGACTAAAAGGGGCATCTTAAAGGGGAACTCCAGTTAAGAAAGATTTAACCCTGAAGCCTTTGAAAATCCTCACTAGCTTCTCCACTCTGTCTCTACTCCTTTGTCCTCCCCCTCCCTTCTGAGGTCACATGATTTCTGTCTGTTCTGTTGCCAGGCAAGCTGTAACACCTCCTTTGCAACCCCGCCCACCACTGACATCACACAGTGATCACCTGACCAAGGGCAGGGAAACAACAGCCTCTCCTGAGTAGTATAGGGGAAAGGAGACACTGTTGTTTCATCTCTCCATCACCACACTCTGTCTCCTGGGATTTACTTTACCTTGATCCAGCAGAGAATGGCAGGAAGGCGTGTGGATGTCTTTTAGGGTTGTCTGGTGAAAATCTCATTGGGTCAAAAACCTTAAAAATAATAAATGACGCAATGTTAACAATAAATAATATAAAGATGCATTTAGATCAAGTAAAACATCTATATCAATGGAAGTAGAAGACGAGTATGAAAAATTCTACTGCATCCCCCATACTAGATGGTGGAGGAGACACTCGGCCTACCTCAGGGTCATCCCACACGCTGGGACATCTGTTGATGCAGTATATACTGATCATGGTTGTAGCACCTGCCAAGGGAAAGGAGGGACGGATTGTAGTTTTTTGAGTGAATAAGCAATTTTAACCAAAGCGCAGAGAAAAACTATTTATAAATAATAGAAAAAAATAGAGCTATAAAGAACTGCATTACAGCATGCAGCACATGAAAAAAAATCAATAATACTGTTATACATTACCTCTCCACACTCCCGGTCTTCTCCTGTTCTCTGCTTCCTTCCCAGCACCGCGGCTGCAGCTTCAGAGCGGTCTTGGAGCTGACAGACTGCTCAGCCAATCACTGGCAGCACTGTTCCCGTCCAGTGATTGGCTGAGCGGCCTGTTAGCTCAGGGACTGCTCTGAAGCTGCTGCCGCGGCATCGGGGGTGAAAGCAGGGGGCAGGAGAAGACCGGGAGTGTGGAGAGGTAATATATAACAGTTATGGGCAAGGGCTGCACGGACATCGCTGACTATATATATATATATATATATATATATATAATAATTTAATAATAATATATATATATGTATATATATATGTATCTACAGCCCTTACTAAGCGGTCATCAAATCGTGTAACAGGCTCAGCAAACGAGCGCCAATCTAGCAGATCAGCGCTTGTTTACATTATTGATCGGGCCGTGTAATAGAACCCTATGACTAAGGAACGTAAAGGCCTGAAACACGTCAGTATTACTGAAATGCTTCTCTCGCTTTATGCTACAGCGCAATTCTTTTTATGTCCAATCTTTTTTTGACAGCTTTTCATTTGGATTAATTAAAAAAAGACGTTTTACGAGATGAAAGTGCTGGACTGAACAGTTTTGTCTTCATAGAATGCAGCGTTATATAGAATTTAGGTTTCCATATAGAATTTTTTTAAAATTTTTTTTATTTTTTAAATTTGTCACCGACCTTTGGGCAGGCTCCGCCCATCACAGAATGTGATTGGTTCTTTAAGTTCCCGAGCCATTCCTGGTACAGGCGGGTAGAGGCGCATGCTCTCCTTTATACACATGGTGGTATACGGCAGCTTCCCCAGGTCCTCCCTGTACAATATAACATGAAAAAGTAATATGTTATATTGTATGTTTACTAGTAAGGCAATGGGGGAGACTTAAAGGGATTTTCCTCAGGATAGGTCATGTTTTTCATAGAGGCATATCCATAGGGTCTATGAAGGGCTTCCCTTCCTTCATGCAAACATTTCCCTGCAGCCCCCAGAGGGGGGCGCTCACTACACACCCATTGAGTTCACTAACTGTAGACCTAAAACCTTAAAGGTATAAAGAACAAAACAAGTTCTCACCACTCCACTATCCTCCGATCTCCCAGGACCTCTTTAACCTCCTCCCGGCATTTCGCCTGGTGCTCGGGGTACTTAGCTAGACAGTATAATATCCAGGAGGTGCCGCAGGCCGTTGTGTCGTGTCCTGCAAACATGAAGGTGTCCACCTCCGCCCGCAAATCTTCATCAGAGAGTCCACGGCCATTTTCATCCTGAAGTAGTGAAGTTCCATATACATTAGCCACATATCGGAGACGTGCGGAGCTTTGTTGGTGGGTATGAGCCGTGTCTTACCTTGGCGCATAAGAGGATGTCGAGAAAGTCCAGATGTCTCTTCTGCTTCACCTTCTCAAGTTCACTTTCTTGCCTAAGAGATTCTTGTCTCATTTTGATGACTTTCTCTAAAAGGAAAAAAAAATGTTGATTATTGTTGTTATCGCTCTGCCGGAAAAAAATTTGAAAATTTGTAATCCAAAAAATTCAAAAAACATTTGTAAAAATTTCCCCAAAAATTCTAATGAGCCGCACATCGGTGACCACCAGCATGGACACCATTGTAGCACCTGTCATTCTGAATGGCGTACGTGATCGTGAGATATTAAGGTCCTAAGTCAATCCCTGAAGAAGCTATTCAAGCTATTCAAAAAGTTGGACTCGGTACTGACCTGTGTGCTCATGTGCGATCCTAAGTGCCTTGCGGAAACGGAATCCAATGGGGCTCCAGTGGAAGATGAAGTCGTAATGATAGGGAACACGGTGGGCCCTGTAATTCACCAGGTAGGAGACGTCGTATACGGCTTTGATGTAGTCGTTCTCGCTGCGGAGAAGGGAATGGTAGTTATCATGGATGCCAAAAATTTGGTTTTGGCCTATAGTTTCTATGTATAATTTTAAAGAGACCAGATCCAGTACTAACCCGTCCATCTGGCAGTCACTCTGGTAGCTGAAGGCGCATTTCATGATGGTGTCCAGGGTCATCAGGCTGACATCATGGAAAAGCTCCACTGGTTTCTTCTCCGGTAGCATCTTCTCCCATTTATCCTGACAAAGAAGAGAACAGAAGTTGAATCAACTTATTGCCTATTCAGATAATAGGTTACCACCATGCCACTCCGGCCAACAGATCGGTACTGTGGTGTGACTGGAGTTAAGAACTGGATAAAACTTGTTCTTTGTCATTTGTTTCTATTTTCTGACTGTAATTTTATTTATTTCCCTGATATGGTGGCGACCATTTTGCCTGAGCTGTTTTTACCAGCAGTTAGTGACATGCTTTACAGCAAGACTCATGGATATAGAGGACAATAGACAGACTCTGTCCCCTTGGGATGAATGTGAGACATTACTGAGCGCGCTCTGTGACCTGTGAAGAGGTCATTCCACAGGGAGCTGCTATTGTCTCTTCTATCTACCGGTGTCACATGACGCTGCAATGCTGTTCAGATCACTTTACTGCAGCCTCCTCTTATCACCATAGACACAACAGGAAGTCTCAACTTAGTTTTAGCCCCAGTGGCGAGAATGAGAACTGCAAGATGTCAGGATTATTTTATAATGGAAAATTAGAAAAAATGTCACCAAAAATTCTTAAAAATATGTTAAACATTAAAATATTATTTATACAATAAGTCATTTTCGGATGACACTGTCCCTTTAAGTGCCAGGCATTTCCCGTCCTTACCAGCATGACATTGACACTTTCGGACATCACTCGGATATACGGCTTTAAAACGTCATAATGGAAGCCGGGGGTGAGAAGCTTCCGGTGGTGGAGCCACTTCTGTCCCGATAAGGTCAGCAGCCCCTTTCCTGCACGACGCAAAGGTCAAAAGGTCAATGTCAAAGTATGAGGCTGGAGAAGAACACTGATTATAGGAAGAATGACGGATCTTCTCAAGCTACGTACCGATCCACGGGGTTATGAAGCGATAGGCAATGTTGTCCTTTGGATCTACAAGAGACAATGGGATTGTGTAAGTAATAGGCAGAGAGCTAGGCACAGGTTTGGTGATCAATGTTACATCTCTGGGTCGCCCACCGATCAGCGGCATGTAGCACCCAGGTCTCCTATTCCTCTTCATTAACTTCTCCAAAGTGAGGAGGAGCCGTATGCTACAACATAGGGAGCAGCCATCCCCGGTACATGGAAATGTCTTAGGGGGATGGAACAGAGTTATAGGGGTAATATCGCAAAAATAAATCAAGTGGTGCCAGTAAGTGCCATATATTTATATATTTGTAATCTACTTCTATTAAAAAAAAGTTTTCAGTCTTCCAGTACTTATCAGCTGCTGTATGTCCTGTATTCTTCCCAGTCTGACACAGTGCTCTCTTCTGCCACCTCTGTCCATGTCAGGAACTGTCCAGAGCAGCAGTAAATCCCCATAGAAAACCTCTCCTGCTCTGGACAGTTCCTGACATGGACAGAGGTGGCAGCAGAGAGCACTGTGTCAGACTGGAAAGAATACTTCCCGCAGCACATACAGCAGCTGATAAGTACTGGAATATTTGAGATTTTTTTTTTTTTTATAGAAATAAATAAGAGATTTGTATAACTTTCTGGCACCAGTTGATTTGAAAGAAAAAATATTTTCGTGAACTACCCCTTTAAGTTAACTGTGCAATGGCTGGAGCCTTCAATCTGTTCTGGTATTGCAGAAGTGGCAGTCACCAAACTCCTACTTAATGCTCATTCGATGGCATAAATTTAAAGTGCTTTCCCCTTTAAAAAAAAATAATTTTTACTGGAAATACACCTTTTAAAATAAGTGTATCAAGGGTTCTCCTGTTATTCTAACCTCCAGCAACCTGGTTATAAGTGTTTGCACTGCAGTGCCCCTAGAGGAGACATGAAGCATTACATGGCAATCAATTTTGAAGTCAATTTATGTAATGCGTGGTCAAGCTGGGTCCTCCAGATAGATAGATAGAGAGAGAGAGAGAGAGAGAGAGAGAGAGAGGGAGGGAGAGAGGGAGAGCGAGAGAGACACCTTTGGCAGCCACTCTCCTCATTGAGAGAGGTCCTTTATATGAGGCAATTCCAAAGAAATCTGAATATAATGGAGGATGTTCTGGATCTCCCGCCATGTTGTGCTATAGAGAACGGGTAGAGTGTTCTAGATCCTCACCTTGCCTGGACAGAATGGCCTTGGCATAGTCCGGGTGAGTGACAAAGAGAGTGGGAGTAAATTTTCCCAGCCACATGGGGAAGGCGTAGTCGTACTCGTTCGCGTAACCAACTATTTTATCCAAATGTTTTTCTTCCTGTTTGAACTATTAAATAATAAAAAAAAAAAAGGTTATATAGACCCGGTGCCTCGAAAAACATGTGGACTATGGGATGATATTAAAGGGGTTGTCACCAAAAATTGTTTTCTTTCAAATTAACGTGTGCCAGAGATTTGTAATTTACTTCTATTAAAAAATCTCCAGTCTTCCAGTACTTATCAGCTGTTGTATGTCCTGAAGGAAGTGGTGTATTCTTTCTAGTCTGACACAGCGCTCTCTGCTGCCACCTGTGTCCATGTCAGGAACTGTCTAGATTCTATGAGGATTTGCTACTGCTCTGGACAGTTCCTGACATGGACAGAGGTGGCAGCAGAGAGCACTGTGTCAGACTGGAAAGAATACACCACTTCCTGCAGGACATACAGCAGCTGATAAGTACTGGAAGACTAGACATTTTTTTACCGAAGTAAATGACAAATCTCTGGCACCAGAAAACCTTTTTTTGGTGAACAACCCCTTTAAAAAAAAAAAAACATGTGCCCCCAGCGCTGCAAAAAAAAAGGCCGCAATGAATTATAAACTATATAGTATTACGCTACGTACCTCTAGGGCATTGCCATATAGCCAGTGACGCTTAGGACCCGGGAAGGCGCTGAATGCTCTCTGTAGTTCCTTGTATGTCAGGTAGAAGCTGGAGACTCTATAGAGCAGGTAGAGGGCGCATAGCCAGGCCGCCCAGTGTAACAGCTCAGGGAGTCCGGGCAGGGACGGGGACGCCATGTCTGGGGTAAGCAGTAATGCTCAGTACTGTCCATGCAGCAACATCCAGCATTTATATATGTCAGTGATGGCAGGAGGGGGCGTCCCATATATGAATAGCAACCAGAGGGTGTGGACCAAAAATGTCATCATTCATGCCATGAATCAGCGGAATCAGTAATGAAACGATTACTAGAGGCAACTTGTCATGTTAGTGTTCTTAGAGAACAAGCGGGTTCACCTCTCACCTGCATGGAAGGAAACTGCTTAACTAGCAATTCTATATATATATATATATATATATATCTTCTCATTATTCAGCTTCAGAGCTGAAATCTCCCAATATTCTTTGATGACCTACATTTAGTAAGTGACTTCTCACCCCAGAAAAAACCTCTAAACTCATGGCCACTAAGTGTTGCACTTCTATGCAATCTGATGTCCATTGCCTGTTGTTAGGGGAAATCTGTCTCTATTAACAGATGGAGCAAGACGTATTACAGGGAGTGGGGTGGGGCTTAACATGTGCTCAGTGCAGAAGAGAGGGAGATAGTGGCCTGTGTACCTGCAGGCAGTGCCAGTCTGATGATCATTACTGTCCCTGAAAGGTAAATCAAGGCTTCTTTTATATCTCTAACCATCTATGAAGCTGGGGGGAAGCTGTCAGTATTGTAAATATTAGACAGCAGCAAGAACAGTAGCAGCTCAGTGCTTGAATTCGATACTAGCTGTATAAATCCTTATGATTTCCAAGTGATGGGGGCGAACAGACACTTTGGGGGTGTCCTCAGGAGAGGCTCTATGATTTGTGTGTATGGCTCTGATGGATCAGACATAGTGGCCGCCAACATAGAGATACCGCCAGCTCAAGAACACAGACACAGAAGGGCACACTATGAAAGCAGTATACCATATCACACCACTGATCATAATGGCGCCACCATGTCTCTGTATGCAGGGACACTTAAAGGGGTACTCCGGTGAAGAGATTTTTCTGTCACATCAATTGGTCAGAAAGTTATATAGGTTTGTAATTTACTTTTATGTAAAACTCTCAAGTCTTCCCATACTTATCAGCTGCTGTATGTCTTGCAGGATGTGGTGTATTCTCTTCAGTCTGACACAGTGCTCTCTGCTGCCACCTCTGTCCATGTCAGGAACTGTTCAGAGCAGCAGAGGTTTTCTATGAGGATTTGTTACTGCTGCTCTGGACAGTTCCTGACATGGACAGAGGTGGCAGCAGAGAGCACTGTGTCAGGCTGGAAAGAATACACTACTTTCTGCAGGACATACAGCAGCTGATAAGTACTGGAAGACTGGAGATTTTTAAATAGAAATATTTTACAAGGGTGCGTTCACACCTACAGGATCTGCAGCAGATCTGAAGCAGATTTCATGCTGTGTTCAGTTATTTAAATGAAATCTGCTGCAGAAAATCAGCTGCAGATCCTGTAGGTGTGAACGCACCACAAATCTGTATAACTTTTTGACACCAGTTGATTTGAAGGAAAAAGATTTTCTCCGGAGTACCCCTTTAACATGGTTGCTGTGATAGCAGCCAGGACTAGGCTGGCAGCAGATAGTGAGGAGAGAACGATGAAACATCCACCCTGCGGCCGTGTCCGTTCTTGGATATAGGATTGTTGTACATTGTACTCCTGTCTTCACATGTTACCTGTATAGTAATAAAACTAAATGTAGCTTGTAAAACACGTTATAAGGTGAACTGAGTTGTCACAAACCGGGAAGTGACATCACTGGTGTCAGGGATAGAAATGTTCAGGGCTTTAAATAATAGAATAATGTGAACTATGTCCAATATAGATAGATAGATAGATAGATAGATAGATAGATAGATAGATAGATAGATAGGAGATAGATAGGAGATAGATAGATAGATAGATAGGAGATAGATAGATAGATAGATAGATAGATAGATAGATAGATTGATAGATAGAGAGAGAGAGATAGATAGATAGATAGATAGATAGATTGATAGATAGAGAGAGAGAGATAGATAGATAGATAGATAGATAGATAGATAGATAGATAGATAGATAGATAGATAGATAAATAGATAGGAGATAGATAGATAGGAGATAGATAGATAGATAGGAGATAGATAGGAGATAGATAGATAGATAGATAGATAGATAAATAGATAGGAGATAGATAGAAGATAGATAGATAGATAGATAGATAGGAGATAGATAGGAGATAGATAGATAGATAGGAGATAGATAGGAGATAGATAGATAGATAGGAGATAGATAGATAGGAGATAGATAGATAGATAGATAGATAGATAGATAGATAGATAGATAGAGAGAGAGAGATAGATAGATAGATTGATATATAGAGGCACAAGGCACCTGGACAGAAGGGGATGTCCCTAACCGCTTCCAATAAACAGAAGAATATATACATACAGTATATATATATATATATATATATATATATATATACATATATATATATATTTTTTTTAATGATGGTAAATTACAAAGTAATAATAATAATAATAATAATAATAAAAAGTTTTGAGTCTCCAGAGTACCCCTTTAATTGAGGAGTGTTCTCTGTTCATGATTCCCATCCCCTGACTAAAGAGGTTGTAGAGACCTTGTCTCCCGCTGGGACTTTCTGCCAGGTTTCCCAATTACAGATGAATGATGAGAGTCCCGGCAGGACTGCCCCCCCCCCCCCCCCCATCAGGCAAGCGGAGGATATGGCAGGTGTACGCCAGGGAGAAGGGCCAGGTCTGTGCTTCCCACCTGGTATACGCCAGTGGCATAGCCTTCATAAATATCCCACATAGTGCAGGGTAGTTGCAGAACGATAAACTTTACTAAACAGTTCTTTTAAAGTTACAGTACAGACGGTATAGAAAGTCCCTGATCACAAGGTGCGTTCAGCTTGAGATTAGATCTGTCAGCCGTTCGCCTGGAGAATACGGATATCACTGCACAAGCGGGTAGGTTGAGTTTTTAAATATTGAAGGAGCTGACCATCGAAATATGACGAAGGACTCAGCGACTTGCAGAGGGGCACACAGGCGAGAAGCACTTCTCTAACCACTGACTGGAAACTGTGGATAGCAGGACTAGGAAGACTTGAAGATGACCCCCTCAGTGTGGACAGGCTGGGTCCCTTGAGTGGTAGTCATACTGCTTGTGGTTTAGCAGGCCATAACTTGGCACTCCGGAACACTGGAACAGTAAGGCATTAGAAGTATAGCAGCCCAGGATTAGAGATGATCGAACAGGGCCGAGGTTCAGGTTCGTATGAACCTGAACCATCGGCATTTGACTCCCGCCGTCTTCCTGTTCCATGGGAAACCTGAACCTTGGCCCTGTTCGATCATCTCTACTCAGGATCAGGAACTGTCCAGAGCAGCAGCAAATCCCCATAGAAAACCTCTCCTGCTCTGGACAGTTCCTGACATGGACAGAGGTGGCAGCAGAGAGCACTGTGTCACACTGAAGAGAATACACCACTTCATGCAGGACATACAGCAGCTGATAAGTACTGGAAGACTGGAGATTTAAAAAAAAAAATAAAATCTATATAACTTTCTGACCCCAGATGATTTGAAAAAGAAAAATTTCCTCTGGAGTACCCCTTTAAGTGAAAACATCTACTGACTAGAGAACTGCTCCATTCACCACCACCCCAGGGGATCCACATTAAACCTAAATTTTTTATAGATTTTTAAGCTGCGGATTCACTCACATTTGGTGAAATGCTGCAACACATATGTGATGTGTGAATGGAGCCGATCCTGTATCCTATTCTGTGTATATAACACTGTGCACTCACATGACTCTAGTATGAGTGATGCCAAGGACTGGGCGCACCTGGCAGGGTTACATGCTGACTGGACCCGCAGGTGTCTTATACATGCCAGCACACAGGGTTACACCCCATTAGTTCTAGTAATGATACTCTCTATAATTAAGCTGATTATTGCACCTTTACAGGTACTTGATGCCCCAGCTGGCGGCGTTCCTAGAGACAAGGAGGAGGTTACACAGAACACAATGTGGAGCAGATGCCAATGGGAATTATTTGCACGCAGCTAATAACGCTATGTGACACGACCGTACACCGCTAGAGGGGGTGCCGGGATAGTACACGGAGTCCCAAGAACTTTTCTTCCAAATAAACTGGTGTCAGAAAGTTATGTAGATTTGTAATTTTACTTCTATTTAAAAAAAAATCTCCAGTCTTTCAGTACTTATCAGCTGCTGTATGTCCTGTAGGAAGTGGTGTATTATTTTCAGTCTGACACAGTGCTCTCTGCTGCCACCACTGTCCATGTCAGGAACTGTCCAGAGCAGCAGCAAATCCCCATAGAAAACCTCTCCTGCTCTGGACAGTTCCTGACATGGACAGAGGTGGCAGCAGAGAGCACTGTGTCAGACTGGAAAGAATACATCACTTCCTACAGGGCATACAGCAGCTGATAAGTACTGGAAGACTTATTTTTTTTAACAGAATAATATATAATGTAAATTATTATTATTACTATTATTATTATTATGAAAGTGGATCGGATTACTCACACTCCTATATACACAGTGATGTGACTCCTGAAATATCTCCCTCCTTTCTAATATCTTGGCTCGTTGCCGATTAGAGCCAAGTGTCAGGCCCCGTCCTATGCATCATATATGTGGGATTATATATAATTATCAGGGTAGTGACTGAGGAGACAATAGTGTGAGGTGTCAGCAGTGTCTCATCATTCCATCCATTGAGGATTATAGTACCGGCCCTGCTTTATGTTATTACTGAAATTACTCTGCCCTCAGTCTTATGGTGCGTTTACACAGATTTGAGAAGAGGAAAAATCTCAGTCTTTCCTTTATGACCTGTTCTCTGTTTGTAGTCTGTTCCCGACTTTGGCTTCAAAAATCTGTCAGATAAATCTCTGCATGTAAACGCACCATTAGGAACACCAATGTCTGGCAACTAGAGAGGTCGTCCTGGAATAGGAGGAAGTATCTGTTCCCCCTGCAGAAACAGCGCCACCCTTGGCTGTATCTGGTATTGCATCTTCAGCTTATTCTTTTAAATGACCATAAACTGCAATACCAGATACAATCTACAAGAGCGGCGCTGCCATGACGGTGCCCGCTGCAGTCAGAACTTAGTAAAATAGATAGCACTTGCACCCACGGAGCCCACCCTCCTCTTTAATCAGTTCAGATACAGGATACTACAGGGTGCAGAGGTAGTAATTGTATCTAGGGTTTAAAGGGATTAAACAGGATTAGAAAAATATGGCTGCTTTCTTCCAGAAACAGCGCCACGCTTGTCCTCAGTTTGGGTGTAGTATTGCAACCCAGTTCTATTGAAGTGAATGGCCCTGAGCTGTAATACCAAACACAGCCTGAGGACAGGGGTGGCGCTGTTTTTTGAAAGAAATCCAAAATTACTTCTTTAAAATGAATCCAAGGACCCCTTCACTACATGAGAAGACACCAGTATTACAGTAGATGGGTCCTGTAACTGCAGATTCTACCTCTGGGCCATCTGGTTACTATGAACAACCTCAGATGATCTCTCCAGGTAGTACGTCTGTTATGTCTGTGCTCGGCTATGGGTGTTATTGTGCATTTCCGGTTACTGTATTATAGGCTTGTTGCATCATGAATCCTAGAAATTCCCCATTATTATGTGGAGAGAAGGCGGCGGTGGAAGCGTCTGTCACGTCCGGGTGTGTCACCTCCATCTGCAGCAACTAAACTCAGCTCACCTCCTGGACAAGGAAGAAAAACTCCCGACCTCTGCTCTCATTTACTATGGACTTTATACATGAGTCTATTAACTTTAATTTTTTTGTAACTTTTATGTATAACTTTTATATTTTACTTTTTATATGTTTTATTATTATTATTATTATTATTATTATTATTATTAATAATAATAATAATAATAATATTTTATATGTTTTTCTGTATATGTTTCCATAATGTACTCTGATATGTAATACATATACTGTATACACACATACACACTTGCATAAATAAATAATTACATACATACATAAATACACACATGCATACATACATACAGCGTTTGGCTATGTTCACACAACATTTTTTTTCCAGCTCCGTTTAAAATAACGTCTGTTATTTTGAGTCTAAAATAATGGACGTTTTTCAAAGCCTGGCATCCCCGGGTGTTTGCACATTATCTTAGTTTGGGGGTTACTAATTGCCCTTTGGTTGTGGCTTAATTAAAAAATCCATTGAATTTAATAGTAAAAACGGAGAAAGAACGATGAGAATAGAAGAACTGTGTGTGAACAACTAATACAAAACGTCCGCTATTTGCAAAAAACGTCCGAAAATAATGTTCATGGTCATTATTTTGACGTCTGTGGCAAAAACGTCAGTTTTTCAATGCATTGTGTGCATAGGACGTCCGTCTTTCCATTGACTTCAATGCAATTACATTGAAGTCAGTTAAATTGCTGCAAAAACGGACATTTTTTTAAAATACAAAATCGGATGTTTTTTCTCCATTTTTGACGTTGTGTGAACATAGCCTTTCAATGCATTTTGAGGGAGAGAGGCATCCGGACGGTTAACCACTCGCCATGACGGGAAAATCCAGGCACAGCCGCGGTATATAGACGTTATCTGCTATATACAACAACTACCTTTGTAGATAATAATAGCAGAACTGTCACTTTGTTACTGACTGAACCTGATGACAAAAAAAGGAAATATTTTTTGTAAATTTACTTAGCAAATTTGTCTCCTCCTGATAGGCTGCTCTTTCCCTCTTTCCCTCCCATTGTTGACTGCTCGCTGTCTAGGCTACTGACCACCACTCTGCTCTAAAAGCAGTGGTCTGGAATATATATATATATATATATATATATATATATATATATATATATATATTACAGTATATATGCAGTATATCTCTGTACATCTGTATTATAGCTATATACACACCAGGCAGCCCACTGCTTTTAGAGCAGAGTGGTGGTCAGTAGTCTGTCAACAATGGGAAGGAAAGAGCAGCCTATCAGGAGAAGGAGACGAAGTTGCTAAGTGAATTTATTTGTATAAATATTTCCTTTTTTTTTGTCTTCAGCTTCAATCAGTAACAAAGTGACAGTTCTGCTGTTAGTATCTAAACACATTGAGGCGCTGTTCTTCTGACCTGTTGGGTCTCGGGGGGTTGTGTGTGTGTGTGAGACCCCGAGGACTGATCAGGGAATCCTGAGTAACTAGATGAATAGACTGAATAGAGCAGATATGGACTCTCAGTGAGACACATAGCGGCCACTATTATTCTTACACTGCTGCGGGTGTGTGTGATGGGAAGGCGTCTCCTATACGTACAGGATCAGCAGAGGTTACCGGAGTTTACCAGCAGCAGCAGAACTCCATTCACCTCCATGAGCCGCAGACGACTTATGTCCTAATTCCTCCCATTATTCTTCATTATAACCGGATACAAATAGACTCAGGCAGCTGATCTGTACATACTGGGGTTTCTGCTGCAGGTTATGATCTGATGAACAGAGGCCGGAGCAGCATCTGCTGTGGACAGTGCGGAAGACAGAGTTATATTTAGGGGGTACAGTGTATGCAGTGTTATATTTAGGAGGTACAGTGTATGCAGTGTTATATTTAGGAGGTACAGTGTATGCAGTGTTATATTTAGGAGGTACAGTGTGTGGCAGTGTTATATTTAGGGGGTACAGTGTGTGGCGGTGTTATATTTAGGAGGTACGGTGTGTAGCAGTGTTATATTTAGGAGGTACGGTGTGTGGCAGAGTTATATTTAGGAGGTACGGTGTGTGGCAGTGTTATATTTAGGAGGTACAGTGTGTGGCAGTGTTATATTTAGGAGGTACAGTGTGTGGCAGTGTTATATTTAGGAGGTACGGTGTGTGGCAGAGTTATATTTAGGAGGTACGGTGTGTGGCAGTGTTATATTTTGGAGGTACGGTGTGTGGTAGTGTTATATTTAGGAGGTACAGTGTGTGGCGGTGTTATATTTAGGAGGTACGGTGTGTGGCAGTGTTATATTTAGGAGGTACGGTGTGTGGCAGTGTTATATTTAGGAGGTACGGTGTGTGGCGGTGTTATATTTAGGAGGTACAGTGTGTGGCGGTGTTATATTTAGGAGGTACGGTGTGTGGTAGTGTTATATTTAGGAGGTACAGTGTATGGCGGTGTTATATTTAGGAGGTACGGTGTGTGGCAGTGTTATATTTAGGAGGTACGGTGTGTGGCGGTGTTATATTTAGGAGGTACGGTGTGTGGCGGTGTTATATTTAGGAGGTACGGTGTGTGGCAGTGTTATATTTAGGAGGTACGGTGTGTGGCGGTGTTATATTTAGGAGGTACAGTGTGTGGCGGTGTTATATTTAGGAGGTACGGTGTGTGGCAGTGTTATATTTAGGAGGTACGGTGTGTGGCGGTGTTATATTTAGGAGGTACGGTGTGTGGCGGTGTTATATTTAGGAGGTACGGTGTGTGGCGGTGTTATATTTAGGAGGTACAGTGTGTGGCAGTGTTATATTTAGGGGGTACAGTGTGTGGCATTGTTATATTTAGGAGGTACAGTGTGTGGCAGTGTTATATTTAGGAGGTACGGTGTATGGCAGTGTTACATTTAGGGGGTACAGTGTGTGGCAGTGTTATATTTAGGAGGTACGGTGTGTGGCAGTGTTATATTTAGGAGGTACAATGTTTGCAGAGTTATATTTAGGAGGTATGGTGTGTGGCAGTGTTATATTTAGGAGGTACGGTGTGTGGCGGTGTTATATTTAGGAGGTACAGTGTGTGGCGGTGTTATATTTAGGAGGTACGGTGTGTGGCAGTGTTATATTTAGGAGGTACGGTGTGTGGCAGTGTTATATTTAGGAGATACGGTGTGTGGCGGTGTTATATTTAGGAGGTACAGTGTGAGGCGGTGTTATATTTAGGAGGTACGGTGTGTGGCAGTGTTATATTTAGGAGGTACAGTGTATGCAGTGTTATATTTAGGAGGTACGGTGTGTGGCAGTGTTATATTTAGGAGGTACAGTGTGCGGCAATGTTATATTTAGGAGGTACAGTGTGTGGCAGTGTTATATTTAGGAGGTACAGTGTGTGGCAGTGTTATATTTAGGAGGTACAGTGTATGGCAATGTTATATTTAGGAAGTAGAGTACTGTATGTAGCAATGTGGGGAAGGGGGTAAGCTTTATCCTTGCCCCAGGTGTAGGATAACCTGGCTTCACCTCTATACATATACACGTCTACAGTTTGTAAACAGACTATAATACTTGCAGTGAGGACAGCGCCAGGTTATTCCCCAGCTCATTGGTTTATCGACCAGCAGGAGGCCCATTGACGGACTGTGGCAGGCGGGATTCCGAGAGGAGCCCACTTTGTGTAATAGAAGAAAACGATCAGCCGACATTTACAATGTTGACTGATCGTTGTCTTCCAACATTCTGAAACATAAGCGATCACCCTGGCACTGATCTGCTGCCGTCGCTTTGTGTAATATGAGAGCCCTGGTATCTTCTATGGGCTGTCCGGATGATTTAATGAGCAACCTGTGTAATTGCAGGAAACAATCGAAAAATCGTTGATCGTTGATTTAGATTTGACCCTTAAATCATTGTTAATTGTTCACTAATCGCTCAGTGTAATGGTGCGTTTACACGGAGGGATTATTGTTCGAATTTTTGCGCATTAGAGCGATAATCGGCTCGTGTAATCAAAGCGAACGATTAAGCGACGAGTGAGAAATCGCTCATTGTGATCTTCCAACATGTTCTCAAATCGTCGTTGGTCGTTTGCTAAAAATTCGCAGATCGCTTCGTGTAAACAGTCTTTCACCGATTCACCCTAATGTATGAGATGGGCTGAAAACGATTGCAATAACCATTTTTCCAAACAATATATCGTTCCGTCTAAACGCCGATCGTTATAAAAAAAACACATTGTTACTTTGAAATCGTTAATCGTTCGATTAGGCGAATTATCGCTTAGTGTAAACGCAGCATAATTCCACATCGTTCCTTCATTTGCTGGGATCAGGTGGAGTGAACGATCAAAGTAACGGTCATAACTAACGGTCATCGTTCCGTGTAATATGGTGAACGATTTCAGGTAACTGATAATCAATATCGTTTGCGTTCATTTATCGTTAAAAATCGATTCGTCTAATAGGACCCTAAATATCTGCAAAGAAAACCAACCACCACACATAGCGGCCACTATTATTCTTACACTGCTGAGGGTGTGTGTGATGGGAAGGCGTCTCCTATACGTACAGGATCAGCAGAGGTTACCAGCAGCAGCAGAACTCCATTCACCTCCATGAGCCGCAGACGACTTATGTCCTAATTCCTCCCATTATTCTTCATTATAACCGGAGACAAATAGACTCAGGCAGCTGTCGTAGGTTAATTCTTTACTTGAGCAAATGGAGGTGAGTGAGTACTATAGAGTGAAGTATTGACTATTCTAATGTACTCCATACTGGAGTGAGTGCTGCATTCTGCTCGGGTGATCGTGTACATAAAGCTTGTTGAAAGGCTGCTGAGCATAATCCGTGTCCACAGATCACTGGAGCGATCCTCTCTGCTGACATCTCTGGCCGAGACTGGAACTGTCCAGAGCAGGAGAGGTTTTCTATCGGAATTCATTCAGAGTTCCTGTCTCGGCCAGAGATGTCAGCAGAGAGCACTGTGTCAGACTGAAAATAAAACAACACGTCCTGCAGGACATACAGCGGCTGATAAGTACTGGAAGACTTGAGATTTTTTTTTAATAGAAGTAAATTACAAATCTGTATAACTTTTTGATATCAGTTGATTTGAAAGAAAAGGATTTTCGCTGGACAACCCCTTTAACAGGAGGCCCAGTGTATTATATTTCATCCAGGGGGCCCAGTGTATTATCTCATTATTTCTTAAGGCAGGGTGGGGAACCTTCGGCCCTCCAGCTGCTACATTTCCCATAATGCCCGGAGAGCCAAAGCATAATAATAAAACACTTCTGCTGAGTAATAAGTAATATTTCCCTCTGCAGAGATGTAGATATAGATAGTACAGAGGTAGAAATTACTCACAGGCCCAAAAAACTTAAAGGCCACATCATAGATAGCTGTAATTCATTGCCTGGACAGGAGAGATGCTCCTGCGCTTCCTCTTGTGATGCCTCTGTTTTAAGAATCTGTAATTAAAGGGGTACTCCAGCGAAAATCTTTTTCTTTCAAATTAACTAGTTTCAGGAAGTTATACAGATTTGTAATTAACTTCTATTAAAAAAAAAAAAAATCTCCAGTCTTCCAGTACTTATCAGCTGCTGTATGTCCTGCAGGACGTGTTGTTTTATTTTCAGTCTGACACAGTGCTCTCTGCTGACATCTCTGGCCGAGACAGGAACTGTCTCGGTTTTCTATGAATCCCGATAGAAAACCTCTACTGCTCTGGACAGTTCCAGACATGGACAGAGGTGGCAGCAGAGAGCACTGTGTCAGACTGGAGAGAATACACCACTTCCTGCAGGACATACAGCAGCTGATAAGTACAGGAAGACTGGAGATTTTTAAAGAGAAGTAAATAAAAAATCTATACTTTATTGACACAGAAAAAGATTGTTGCTGGAATACCCCTTTAAGTAGCTAGAATTACCATTAGGGCTGATGTAGGAAGCCTTTCTGTCCATTCCTCTTATATTCCTCTAGGGGGCAGCACACAACTAAGTCATAAAGTGATACCTCGTCATATTTATCTACTACTAATGGATGAATAAAGATTGGGAAGTAATTCTGTAGTGATGGTGAGTAGTGATCCATCATTCTGTTCAGCATCTCTGCCACTAGTTTATACTACCCTGAGATAGGACAGCAGAAACCTACTAGAAGTAACATGGACACCAGAGGACACATACTGTACATGTATTACATTCCTCTAGGGGGCAGCACATAGCACAGAATTATCCCTTTTTATTTTACAGTGAATATTTCCAGTGTAACATGAATATACAGCCATAAAGAGATCACACATTTGAGGTCTTGAGGTTTTATGATGTTTTTTCTACTTTCTTCAGGTAGACGTGAATGCCGTTTAGAGAACGTAAGACGAGCTGCGGGATCTTCAGGGGCTCATTGTCGGGGTCCATACTCAGCTCGAATCTGGGTAACGTCAGAGCCAGAGCGACCTTCATCTCATTCATAGCAAAGTTCTGTCCAATGCAATTCCTGTAAGGGGGAGAATATGGAGGTTTTGGTATCAGTGACATGTCAAGTTATATACAGAGCAGCTTATGTCTGATAAATGGAAATAAAACCATTGGTTTATTAAAGGGGTACTCCAGCGCGGGGAAATATTCTTGCAAATGATCCCGTGGTAGACAGTGCCAGAGATATATTTATAATATTCTTCTATTAAAAAAATCTCCAAACTTCCAGTAATTGTGTGCAGGTGTATCAACTGGGGCAGGTGTTACTGAATATGCATTACAACTGCTTAAAGGGGTACTCCTGCCATTTATTTTTAAATCAACTAGTGTCAGAAAGTTATATAGATTTGTAATTTACTTCTATTAAAAATCTCCAGTCCACCAGTACTTATCAGCTGCTGTATGTCCTGCAGGAAGTGATGTATTCTTTCCAATCTGACACAGTGCTCTCTGCTGCCACCTCTGTCCATGTCAGGAACTGTCCAGAGCAGCAGCAAATCCCCATAGAAAACCTCTCCTGCTCTGGACAGTTCCTGATATGGACAGAGGTGGCAGCAGAGAGCACTGGTAAAAGAATACCCCACTTCCTGCAGGACATACAGCAACTGATAAGTACAGGAAGACTGGAGATTTTTGTTTTTTTAATAGAAGTAAATTACAAATCTCTGACACTTCCTGGGACCAGTTGATTTGAAAAAGATTTATTTTTTTGTTGTTGCTGGAGTACCTCTTGAGGGTGCGTTTCCACGTACAGGATCCACAACAGATTTGAAGTTGCAGATCTAAACTTTTAAATGAATCATTGTAAATAAAAGTAAATTTTTACTCTACATTGGTCTTTACAGACTCTAGGAAATTTTGTATTGTTTTTTGCATATTGTATCTAATGATCGGCTCAGACTTTACCTTGATCCGGCGGAGAAGGGCACATACATATGGGAATGTCGCTTTGATGTATTATCGGGTGAGAACCTCAACGGATCAAAAACCTAAAAACCATAAAACAGTAAAATATAAACCTAAAATATAAGTCCAATTATGGCTCATTAACAATATATAAAGCGTATACAAAGAACAATGTATATAGAGTATAGTATAGTGCACACACATAGAATATAAAGTGAGCTGTGATGCATACAGTATGGTGCCTATACACGATACATGAAAGTGTGCATCATGTAAGATGAGCTGTGATGCATATAGTATAGTGCACATACAGGAGACATGAGGGTGTGCATGTATAGTGAGCTGTGATGCATATAGTATGGTGCACATACAGGAGACATGAGGGTGTGCATGTATAGTGAGCTGTGATGCATATAGTATGGTGCACATACAAGAGACATGAGGGTGTGCATAGTGAGCTGTGATGCATATAGTATGGTGCACATACAGGAGACATGAGGGTGTGCATAGTGAGCTGTGATGCATATAGTATAGTGCACATACAGGAGACATGAGGGTGTGCATGTATAGTGAGCTGTAATGCATATAGTATGGTGCACATATAGGAGACATGAGGGTGTGCATGTATAGTGAGCTGTGATGCACATAGTATAGTGCACATACAGGAAACATGAGGGTGCATGTATAGTGAGCTGTGATGCATATATAATGGTGCACATACAGGAGACATGAGGGTGTGCATGTATAGTGAGCTGTGATGCATATAGTATAGTGCACATACAGGAGACATGAGGGTGTGCATGTATAGTGAGCTGTGATGCATATATAATGGTGCACATACAGGAGACATGAGGGTGCATGTATAGTGAGCTGTGATGCATATAGTATGGTGCACATATAGGAGACATGAGGGTGTGCATGTATACTTTGGACTTGATAAGACAATTAATAGTTCAGGGTCCAGATCAATGATAAGAGTATAGCGAGTGATACAGTCGTACTGACTGGGTTGTGTGTTGAGAGGTACAAAGATGAATCAGAGGAGCAGAGAGGAGGATGTCGTGAAAATCCCAACCCAAGTAGTACTGTGCTCTGCCGGTATTGTGGAGGCAGAAATAGAGGTAGACTGGAGAGAGAAAACTTGTGCCTGTGCATTGACTCTTTTTGGAATGAACCACCTATTGCCCTACCAGTGTCGGGGGACCCGTCCTAGTGGGTGACACAAGCCCCAGACCTTGTTACCTGGGAGGAGCGGAATGCTGAGCATTCCCTGCTGACATTCATGCTGCAAGATGGAGTTCATAGGCTTCTAGCAACTTCTGCTCTTAGCAAGTTCCTAGCTTTCTGCTTCTGTGGATACTGTCCTGCACTGCGACTCTCCTAGTCCATGACATGGGTTGAGATGATCTCTGACTTGTCCTCTCTAAGAAAGGGTTTAGCACTGCATAGTGCTGAGTAGAGTTACTTGAAGAGAAACTGTTAGGTGCGTCTTGTTTTGCTTCCTCACCGTACAGGACCCTGACTAAGACTGCATACTAAGGCTGGGGACCTGGCAGAGGGCCAGGGCCCAACGAAACCACTGTAGGGAGCGTTCTAGCTTGCATCATTCCCCTACAAAGTCCAACATAAAAGAGCCACACACTTCCTCTACCCACGTGATTTCCCATCTACAGCTCCCTGTAAGGTGTGCTGTGAATGGGTGAAGAGTGCATACAGAAGAAGTAAAGTAAGAGATGATAGGATAGAAGAAGAAGATACTTTCATTGGTCTACAGATCCATGTGACATATAGGCAAACAATAACCCTTTCCATACTTCAGCCGTGCAGCAACTAAGTACATATACTTACAATAGCGACATCCTGTGGCGAAACTTTACTACTACATCACCACTTACTTATATAAAGGTACAGGCTTTTGCAAAGGGTGTGACCAATAGCAACACCCGAGGTGGGACACCACACATGTATAGTGAGCTGCCTGCATATAGTATGGTGCACATAAACAAGATATGAGGGTGTGCATGTATAGTGAGCTGTGATGCATATAGTATGGTGTCTATACACAAGGTGCATACAGTCCAGTACACAGCTGCACCAGGGTTGGGACAAAGGGTAGGCCAGGGTAGGTGATGGCCTAGGGCGCCATCTCCTGGTGAATTACAGGGGGCGCAATGTAGCTTCACATAAAAATCCCCCCACCTGACCTCACACAGCAGAATCCCTTCTCCACTCTGCTCCAGCTCCGCAATGGCAGGACCTGCGCTGCTCCTCCTCTCTTCTGCTTGGCTCCGGAGCTGATGAAAAGCTTCTAATTAATGTCACATGACCTCTGGAGCCAATCAGGAGAGGGGAGAAGTGTAGAGACAAGTGTAATGGCAGATGCCCCAACCCCCGCCCCCCCTCCCGGCTGAGAACGATGAGGAGACTGATCGGCATCCTCAGTGTCCTCCTCCACTGCTACTGCTGTGTGGGTGGGTGAGTATTTGTGTACTAATGGAGTGAGTAAGTGTGTGTGTGTGTGTGACTGAGATAGGACATCTCCCAGCATGACCTGTATGACTGAGGTAGGACAACAACTCCCAGCATGACCTGTATGACTGAGGTAGGACAACAACTCCCAGCATGACCTGTATGACTGAGGTAGGACAACAACTCCCAGCATGACCTGTATGACTGAGGTAGGACAACAACTCCCAGCATGACCTGTGTGACTGAGGTAGGACAACAACTCCCAGCATGACCTGTATGACTGAGGTAGGACAACAACTCCCAGCATGACCTGTATGACTGAGGTAGGACAACAACTCCCAGCATGACCTGTGTGACTGAGGTAGGACAACAACTCCCAGCATGACCTGTATGACTGAGGTAGGACAACAACTCCCAGCATGACCTGTGTGGCTGAGGTAGGACAACAACTTCCAGCATGACCTGTGTGGCTGAGGTTGGACAACAACTCCCAGCATGTTCCTGTGTGGCAGAGGTAGAACTACAGCCCCCAGCATGCACCTGTGTGACTAAGGTAGAACTACAGCTCCCAGCATGCTCCTGTGTGTGTGGGGAGGGGGGGGCACCATGTGCCTTCTCTGCCTAGGGCACCAAAACTCCTTGTCCCGGCTCTGAGCTGCACTATGATGATACTACACTGGGGGCTACTACGTCGGTTTCTCGGGCTGGTGATCGTATCATTCATCCCAATGTTAATGTCTCTGCAGACTCCGCTTACCTCAGGGTTATCCCACATACTAGGAGATCTGTTCATGCAATATATACTGAGAAGGATAACAGTCCCTATAAAAGCAAAAAAGATACAGGAAGAATTTATAATAGTTTATTACACAGTATATTAGACCTGATCGTTCTTATTTATATTAAAAAATAAAATAAAAATGTATAAAAAATAATTTAATAAATAAATATAACTAAAATAAAATAATATAATAAAAAAAGAAACTGTCACTCACCTTTGGGCAGGCTCCGCCCATCAAAGAATGTGATTGGTTCCTTAAGTTCCCGAGCCACTCCTGGTACAGGCGGGTAGAGACGCATGCTCTCCTTGATGCACATGGTGGTGTATGGCAGCTTATTCAGATCCTCCCTGACAACATGAAACAATAACATTTTTTTATGGTTTAAAACATCACACCCACGAGGGGGCTTCTTTAAGGGGTTGTTCACCAAAAAAAAAAAAATCTTTCAAATCAACTGGTGACAGAAAGTGCCAGAGATTTGTAATTTACTTCTATTAAAAAAAATCTTCAGTCTTCCAGTAGTTATCAGATGCTGTATGTCCTGCAGGAAGTGGTGTATTCTTCCCAGTCTGGAGAGCAGGAGAGGTTTCCTATTGGGATTTGCACTTTTCTTTTATTAAAAAAAAAAGATGGAAAAGATGGAAAAATACATATAACAACAATGAACACAACAGCATCACCCCCCAAAAAATGTAATTCATCAATGTAGTAATGCTAACTCCAAATAAACAAAGCATCAAACACCTAGAGGTCTGAATCACGGCGGCACAGTGAATACAGAAATTAGGTGCTGTCCCTTTAAGTGCTGTCCCTCACGTACAAGTCCCGTTTGCATATACCAACACAGGTCACACCAGGACACCCTTGGAAACTTCATTTAACCCAAGTTACTAGGACTGGGGCTTGTGTCACCCTATGAGGACGGGTAACCCGACACTGTAGGGCAAAAAGTGGTTATAGCGTCAGAAGGTCGAAACACGGGCACAAGTAGTATTCTTCTTCTCGAGTATTCTCAAATATTCTTCTTCTAAAGTTCCAGCAGAGCACAGTACTACATTGGGTTGGGACTCTCACAACAAACTCTTCTCCTCTACTCTGAACTTGCAGTCTAAATTCCTCTCCACTGTTCTGGACTCTCAGCACAAACTCCTCTCAACTACTCACAGCTCTACTATGCTAAAAGTCCTCAGTACAGTTGCTGTCTTGTCAAGTCTACAGTCCACTATCAGCTATTGGACTAAGTATTCTCTCAGTAAAGCAGATTTATTTATGCTAATGGGACTCAGTGATTATTGCTCGAACACCGGCACAGATAATACCATATCCTAGGGTCATCTCCCCTTTTTTGTGGGTGGCGGTACCAATAGTCCGAGTGGGTCATAACTCCACCCCGGACCACCGTTCAAAGCACCCAAGGGACCCCCTCACAACCCGCCAAGGTACTGACCACAGGGGAAAAGGAATAGCTTGCCACTCTAAAATAAAAGCAGGTGTGCCCCCATACCTGTGTGCCCCCCGGGGCACTGGCATCACGACACATTACCATCGGGCTGAGCTATATCCCGACCAACCACCACAGTAGTGGAGTCACACTTTACCATCTAGCAAGTAGCACCCAGGGGTGCTACACCACATATGTCCTACAGGAAGTGGTGTATTCTCTCCAGTCTGACACAGTGCTCTCTGCTGCCACCTCTGTCCGTGTCAGGAACTGTCCAGAGCAGGTGAGGATTTCTGTGGGAATTTGTTACTGCTGTGGACAGTTCCTGACACGGACAGAGGTGGCAGCAGAGAGCACAGTGTCAGACTGGAAAGAATACACTACTTTCTGCAGGACATACAACAGCTGATAAGTACTGGAAGACTTCACATTAAAAATAGAAGTAAATTACAAATCTATATAACTTCCTGAAAGGGTTGATTTGAAAGAAAAAGATTTTAGCTGGAGTACCCCTTTAATTGGAACCAAGTTGCAAGAGCGGTGTTGTCTCTGGAAGAAAGGAGACATGTTTTTCTAACCTCGGCATTTCCCCCTATATCTCCCATGTTTCCCGGGGTGGACAGGTAAGGACATTACTATGTAGATGGAACCTTGGCACACGGGATATTATGGGGTTCACTGGTACAGGTTCTTACCACTCCACTGTGCTCCGCTCCCCCAGGACCTCCCTGATCTCCTCCCGGCATTTCTCCTGGTGTTCGGGGTGTTTAGCTAAACAATACAACGTCCAGGAGACCCCGCTGGCCGTGGTATCGTGCCCCTCGAACATGAAGGTGTCCACCTCTGCCCGCAGATCTTCATCAGACAGTCCCTGACCATTCTCATCCTGATGAAGACAGATACACCTCTCTGTTACTGGAAACAATTGTATACAATGTATCGTTTCTGCTATAGGGCCTTTGGTTCCCTCAGGCACTAGGGCCCGGTTGCAGTTGCTACCTCAGCGTCCCTCTAGTTCTATCCCTGAATCCATGGCAGTTATACTGTACATAGACCAGTTCAGTACCTTGGCGCATAATAGGATGTCCAGAAAATCCAGATGTCTCTTCTGTTTGATCTTCTCCAGCTCTGTCTCCTGTTTTAGCAATTCTTTCCTCATTTTGATTACTTTATCTGTAAAGAACAAATTTTATCACTCAAAAAATATTTTTAATGCCTTCCAGTACTTATCAGCTGCTGTAAGGAAGTGGTGTATTCACCCAAGTCTGACATAATACTCTCAGTTGCCACCTCTGTCCATGTCAGGAACTGTCCAGAGCAGTAGCAAATCCCCATAGAAAACCTCTCCTGCTCTCCAGACTGGTAAGAATACACCACTTCCTGCAGGACATACAGCAGTTGATAAGTACTGAAAGAGTGGAGGTTTTTTAATAGAAGTAAAATACAAATCACTTTCTGGGACCAGTTAATTCAAAATTCCTTTTTTTTTTGGTGAACGAGCCCTTTGAAGGAAAGGAAAAACATAACAAGTTTCTTCCAGAAACAGCGCCACCTTTGTCCTCAGGTTGTGTTCGGTATTACAACTCTCCTCCATTTATTTCAACAAAACTGAGCTGCAATACCACAAACAAACTAAGGACAAATGTGGCGCTGTTTCTGGAAGAAATATATATGATCATTTATGATTCATTCTGACCTGTGTGTTGATGCGCGATTCTCAGAGCTCTCCGAAAACGGAATCCATGTGGGCTCAAATAGAAAATCAAATCATTATGATACGGAAAGCAGCGGAATCTGTGATCCACCAGGTAGGAGAGATCATACACGGCCTTGATGTATGCGTTTTCACTGCAAGAAGAAGAAAATGATCAACCGTTTTTAATGGAGTGCAGTACCAGGCATGGCCACTGCTTCTTTTTGGCAGTAAAACTTCCTGTCTGGGTTCTCGCCACAAGTTGGGCCCAAACATGGACGCTGCATGGTATATGTCTATAGACTGTAACAACCCACCTGTTATCCTGGCAGTCACTCTGGTAGCTGAAGGCGCATTTCATGATGGTGTCCAGGGTCATCAGGCTGACATGGTGGAAAAGCTCCACTGGTTTCTTATCTGGGACCAGTCTCTCCCATTTGTCCTGAACAAGATTTGAGCATAAAATTCATGACCGCCATAAAGCAGCCCCCCATCCTGCAGCCCCCTGTATCTTTTATTACATGTTTTACCCTAGATGGGTTACTGGAGGACTGAGGAGGGTTGTGACCCTGTAATATCTCCTTACCAGCATGACATTAGCGCAGTCGGACATTATACGGACATACGGCTTCAGAACATCGTAATGGAATCCGGGGGTCAGTAGTTTTCGATGTTGGAACCATTTCTGTCCTGACAGCACCAGCAAACCTTTCCCTGAATGACAGGACGGTAGTAGACGGATCATTGCGATGGAGATGTGTATCAACTGGGGCAGGTGTTATAGTTACTGGAACAGGGAGTATGCAATATAACTGTTTAAAGGGGAACTCCAGCCATTTTTTTAAATCAACTAGAATCAGAAAGTTATACAGATTTGTAAATTATTTCTATTTAAAAATCTCCAGTCGTCCAGTACTTATCAGCTGCTGTATGTCCTACAGGAAGTTGTGTATTCTCTCCAGTCTGACACAGTGCTCTCTGCTGCCACCTCTGTCCATGTCAGGAACTGTCCAGAGCAGGAGAGGTTTTCTATAGGGATTTGCTACTGCTGTGGACAGTTCCTGACATGGACAGAGGTGGCAGCAGAGAGCACTGTGTCAGACTGGAAAGAATACACCACTTCCTGTAGGACATACAGCAGCTGATAAGTACTGGAAGATGTGATTTTATTTTTTTAAATGGAAGTAATTTACAAACCTGTATAACTTTCTGGCACCAGTTGAGATATATATGAGTGAAAAAAATTATATCTATCTATCTATCTATCTATCTATCTATCTATCTATATATATATGTATATATATATGTATATATATATATATATGTATATATATATTATGTTTCTCATTTTTATATATAGTAACATATGCCAGACTACAAAAAAAAGGCAGAATTTTGATCCTATTAAAAAAAGCCTTCTGCCTGGTTCACCAATGTGTAAACCACTGTGTCCAGCTTTTCCCCGGAATATGGTGTGTCCCATACTTACCGATCCACGGGGTTATAAAGTAATAGCCAAAGTTGTCCTTTGGATCTATAGGAAAATGGTAGATAGATTTAGGATGTGTACAATAAACATGACAGCTCTAACATAAAGACAACTCTCCTAACATCAAATAAAGCGGGAAGCATCAGGACCTGTACAGAGTAAAGTAATAATAATAATAATAATATAATAATAATAAAAAAAGTAGGGACACTTTTTATAAAGTTTTAGGCTATGTTCATGCAACATACATTTTATGAAAAGAACGGCCATTCTTTTCATAGTGAACCGGGTTGCATTAAAGTCAATGCAAAACAACGGCTGTTGTTCACAAAATGTCTGAATATGTAACATGACTGTTCGTTGCTGCAATGATTTCAATGCAGCAACGACCTTTGCTTTTGAGTGGCAAACAACGGCCCTTGTCAGTACCTGGTGTGTACATAGCCAATAAAAAGATACAATAAAGAACACAAAGCATTCAAAAATAAAAGACAAATGTAAAAAAATTAAATAAATAAATGTTTTTTTACATCCAGCCTTATCCCTCACCTTGCCTGGACAGGACGGCTTTGACGTAGTCTGGATGATAGATAATGAGAGAGGCAAAGTAATTTCCGAGCCACATGGGGAATCCATAGTCAAACTGTTTGGCGTATCCATTCACAACGTCCAAATCATTCCCATCTTGTTTCATCTATTAAGAAGAACAAAGACCATAATAGGGAGACTTAAAAAAACAAAACAATAGACCCTAGCGATTGTTTTTTTCTTCGCTATTTCTTTGCTATTCCGTTCCTATCTACTGTGAAGAACGAACAACGTCTTATTCAATGCGAACGTTTTGCGAACGAGTAACGATAAAAATAGGTCCAGGTCTTATGAAGCGATCAACGATTTCTCGTTCGGTCGTTAATCGTTAACTGCATTTCAACCGAACGATTATCGTTTAGATTCGAACGATTTAACGATAATCTGAACGATAATTGTCCGGTGGAATAGGTGAGTCTCACCCTCTTTACCACACACTATAATGTGCCCCTCCTGGGTAAATCCTGCCCTATCCTAATGGTCCTTTTACACGGAACGATTTATCGTTCGAATTTGCACGATAAGAATCGAATTCGAACGATAATCGTACGTGTAAACACAGCGAACGATCAAGCGACGAGCGAGAAATTGTTCATTTTTATCTTTCAACATGTTCTCAAATCATCGTTGATCGTTCGCAAAAACTTCGCAGATCGTTCAGTGTAAACAGTCTTTCAACAATTTCACCTATGTGTGAGATAGGCTTAAACGATTTTTCCGTACGATGTATCGTTCCGTCTAAACGCTGATCGTTTTATAAAAAAAACATCGTTCATTCAAAATCGTTAATCGTGCGAATTATCGCTCCGTGTAAAATTACCATTAGAGTGACGGCACCAGTTCTAACTGTTCATTTCATGGTTGGGCTCCACAGAACCCGTACAGGTTTGGCCCAATTTGTCTCAGGAATTGGGGAACGAATTTTTTTTGCCCTTTTTTCTATTTTTATTTTTTTTGGGGGGGGGGGCAGCTCTTAAATTACCTCATTCCAAAAATATTAGCCCCCCCACCCAATGTTTTGCCTGTAGACCCCGCCTCAGCAGCAATGAAACTTGAGATGTCACCTTAATCGGTGATGTCATATAACGGCGACGTTATCAGCGAGATGAGACCTCTGGACCTGCGACCTCAGATAAAACTTCATACAGAGAACCGGCACAAAGGGCAAAGATATTTACAAACAGAATATCTTATATGGACGTAACATTAAGGTAAAGGTGAATCTCCCCGGTCATGTGACCACCTGACTAACCTCCAGCCCGCCGGTCATTGCACTGAACTACGAGACATGTAAACAGCGGAGACATCTGCGGCCACCTTAAATAACTCAACCTAACATCATCTTCTAGAGGTTAGAGGGAAGACACAAGGGGGAGGGGATTCTTGGAAAGAGCCTAAGGGCCCTATTCCCCGGACGATTATCGTTAAAAATCGATAATCGACTAACGACCGAACGAGAAATCGTTGATCGTTTAATAAGACCTGGACCTATTTTTTATCGTTGCTCGTTTGCAAATGATTCGCATTGAATAAGACGTCATTTGGTCGTTCACAGTACGAACGCAATAGCGACATTATTGCTTCATGTAAATGGACGAACGATTTCAGGTCTTTCGCAATAGCGGTCGTTTGGATCGTTTATCGTTAACGATTATGCGAACGATAATCGTCCCGTGGAATAGGGCCCTTATTCTTCCCTCAGGACGCCATTAATATTGTCATTTTTGGATTGGAGACATTGGGGCAGATTTACTATTTTACCACAATTGGTACTAAAAAAAAACCTGCTGCACATCATTTATTATCTGTCTAGGCGTTTTTCCTGCTATGTCTATGTCTCTCTGGTGGAAAAACTATTTTTTAATTCAACGGGTGTCATAAAGTTATGCAGAATTGTAAATTAAAAAAATCTCCAGTCTTCCCATACTTATCAGCTGCTGTATGTCCTGCATGATGTGGTATTCTTTTTAGTCTGACCCAGTGCTCTCTGCTGCCATCTCTGTCCATGTCAGGAACTGTCCAAAGCAGGAGAAGTTTTCTATAGGGATTTGCTGCTACTCTGGACATTTCCTGACATGGACAGAGGTGGCAGCAGAGAGCACTGTGTCAGACTGGAGAGAATACACCACTTCCTGCAGGACATACAGCAGCTGCTAAGTACTGAAAGATTGGTGATTTTTTTAAATAGAAATAATTTACAGATTTATATAACTTTCTGATGCTGGTTGAGTTGAAATTTTTTTTTTCCCTCTGGAGTACCCCTTTAAGCAAGAAAGGTATCAAATAATGCTCAAACAAGCAATGAAGCTACAGAAAAGAGGCGACATGTTCAAATATCACCCACCTCATGGACGTTACCATAGAGCCAGTGACGCTTAGGACCCGGGAAAGCACTGAAGACTCTCTCCAGCTTCTTCTGTCTCAGGTAGAGACTGGAGACTTTGTAGAGCAGGTACAGGGCGCACAGGGTGGCGGCATAGTACAAGAGATCAAAGGGGCTCAGGGAGAGGAGAGCGGGCAGCATGGAGGACGCCATGGTTGGGTTTAGCTCTGAGCTATACACTCAGCCATATATATTAGTGACGGGAGAAGCTGCAATCTCTCAAGTCCAAAGGACAGGGCAATGAATAGAAGAGGGAGGAGAGGAAGGTGTGTACACGGGCATATACACACACATACCCCAGGGATCAATGTCATAGTAAGCGGCAGAGGAATACGTATAGTGATAAAGCATCGTCATAGTGCCGCATTCCTATCGCTCCATGGGGACACTAAATATAATCCTATGGATAGGCCGCGGCTCTACACGCACAGCTCACCAGTTTCCTATACTTCATATATATTGTTGTCTACAAAGCTTTGTCTGATCTTGTACAAATAAAGTTTATTCATTGCACAATTGAAAGTTTTGCAACTTTTTAAGTTACCGTAACAATAATGAACGCTGCATACAGACGTATAGCCCAGGTGTATGAACTTTATAACGTCTATCGTGAAGTCTGACCGATCTTACAGCAAACAGAAATATTCTTGTTAATTATCAGTTACTAAAATTACATGATAATATTGCAACTGGGTGGAGCCACCACTAGGTGGAGACTGGGAGCTCACTGCATACTGTTTCTTCAGTAAAGCCAATGGTAAAACAGTATGCAGTAAGCATCTCATATACCTATAGGAAGTTTTATTATTTAAAGAGACTTTGTCAGTAGGTTTATGATGCCCTATGTAAGAGTAACATAATCTAGTGATAGAGATCTGTGCAGCTGATCCAGAGATCATGGGCAAAAAGTAGTCCTCTCCATTATGTGCATGATCCCGGTAGTCCTGGATATTCATGAGAAGCAGAAAACTCCACCCACAGCTGCTGATTGGTAGTTATCTACCCATGCTGTGTTAGGCATCAGCAGCAGGAGGGCGGGGGAGGGGTGTGGCAAGAATCCTATTCTCCTGCATATTAGGAGAACGGCTGAACAGAATGATGCAAGTAATACACCGATCTGATCAACATTTATATCACTAGTTTATGCTGCTGTCATTTAAGGCGGAATAAAGCTAGTGACAGATTCCCTGTAAAGGGAATATAGCAACTATATCCGTTCTCCCCATTCTTTCTGCTTTGCAACATATGATATAGGTGTCCTTAAAAAACTACAGCTTGCACCACAAAAAAGAAGCTCCGTTTACAGACCAATTTCTTGCAGATCCTCACTGTATTGGAAAGTAGAAACAGCGCCACTTCTGTTCACAGGTGGTATTGCAGCTCACTCCTATTTATTCTGGAGGTAAGCTGGAGTAACAGAGTTTGCTGATTTACACATGTGACACTGTTTCTGCTGATTTTTCCATACTTCAACTTATGGCTCCTTGGAGGTGAGAAGATAAAAAAAAAATTGATGATATACAAGGAATGTGGAGGAAGTGTTTACCTGACATCTTATAAGATTTAAGGGGCTCTTCATAAGGTGGTACCCCAACAGTGTTTTGCTAGAGCCACAGTGAACTGAGAAGGAAGGTAACAGCGCCATACATTAGGTAGTGGCCATACTGGGTTACTGCAGCTCAGGATGTAGCTATAGAGCAGGGAGAAGAAACTTCTACCCTCCATTCCCATCATGCCCGGACAGCCGAAGCTGCGGCAGTAGAAGTGTCTGTCATCTCTGGGTGAGTCAGCTCCATGTTCAGCAACTAAACTCCGCTCACCTCCTGGACTCCAGCCAAAAGACTGAGGAAGATAAACTCCCGACCTCTGCTCCCATTTACTATGGATTTTATTCAGGAGTCTAATAATAGTATAGTGTATGCAACCAGAATTTTAAAGGGGACCAAACCACTGGAAAAAAAAGAGACGTTACCATCATTAAAGTGTCACTGTCGTTTAATTTTTTTATTTTTTTTTGCAGAAATCAATAGTACAGGCGATTTTAGGAAACTTTGTAATTGGGTTTATTAACAGAAAAATGTTAGGCAGTTTGAAGCTCTCCCCCCTGTCTTCATGGTTTTCTATGGAGAGGGGAGGGGTGGAGGGAGATGAAGCACCAAAACAGGACAACAAAGAGTTAATTTACAGCTACATCACCGGCTATCTCCTCTGAAGTCAGCACTGACCTCTCTGACCTCTGAATACCAGCTTTCACACAGCTCCCACTGTGTAATCCTTTGCTCTCTGCTCTCTACTAGCGACTAATCTCCCTCCTCTCTCCTCCCCCTCCCCTCTCCATAGGTTACAGGAGGTTATAGGGCCCAACTGATGTAAAAGAGCCAAGATTTCCTGATAATAAGCAGTGAATGAAAGAGGAGGAGGGGGGGCTGGGGAAAGTCTTTTTGAATGAAGATAATGGCAGATTTGCCTAATACACCCAATTACAAAGTTTCTTAAAAACGCCTGGACTATTGATTTCTGCAAAAAAAAAAGAAAAAAGAAGACAGTGACACTTTAAACAGCTTAGGATGCCCTGATCACACGGCTTCTTACAGTTTCTTGATACACCCTACCATACAGGTTATGGGTGTGAATATTTTTTCTGCTATGTTCTCTGTAAATGGGGATAATATATTAAGCTGAGGGAGTTACCAGGCAGATACAGCCTCCAGGGATACAGTGTGTACAGAGTGTATCCCATTCTGGTACGGCTGGGTTCTGATACAGCTACGTATATGATTTTAATCAATTTTAGCCAGAACTAGCAGTGGGTCCAAAACACAGAAAGCGTTAAAAAAAACCCAGAAAACTTTCCATAATAGTTTTTAGCACTGGCGCTTCCACTCTAGGTTTTGTCTAAAAATACTGATCAAAATACCTGGTGTGAACCCAGCTCTACAGAAATCTACGAGCAGATTTCAGGCACTTTGAAGATCCCCATTGTATTGGACATTACAAACAGCGCCTCTCCTGTTCACAGGTTATAGGTGGTATTGCAGCTCAGCCCTATTTAGTGAGATGAGCTGTTTGCTGATCCCTGATAATCATCAATAGAACTTGGCATCACAATGTTCAGCGTCAACTTGTGTCAGGGTGACTGCAACCTTTTTTTTTTTTTTTTTTATCCTAAAGGGGTTCTTCGATGTCACATAAAAATGCTTCAGAAACGAATAGCAAGGGCTGTATTTACAGCGTCTACTGCCCGAGGCACTCGGACTAGATAAGGGGTACTTCTTTTTTTTCCTAACCAACTGTTGCAGGAAAGTAATATAGATTTGTAAATTACTTCTGTTTAAAAATCTTCAGTCTTCCAGTACTTATCAGCTGCTGTATGTCCTGCAGGAAGTGGTGTATTCTTTCCAGTCTGACACAGTGCTTTCTGCTGCCACCTCTGTCCATGTCAGGAACTGTCCAGTGCAGGAGAGGTTTTCTATGGGGATTTGCTACTGCTCTGGACAGTTACTGACATGGACAGAGGTGGCAGCAGAGAGCACTGTGTCAGACTGGAAAGAACACACCACTTCCTGCAGGACCTACAGCAGCTGCTAAGTACTACTACAGTTCTGAAACAACTAAAAATTAGTTTTATGTGTTTGTAATCCTTTCCCCTACCATGCCCTTTCACTTCTTCAAATGTTGAACATTTTCTCAGTCCTATAGTTCCCAGAATGCATTGCTTTGCCTCAGCCCTCCATCACACCCCTCCCATCTTGTCTACTCTCCTTCCCCAACACTCCTGCCAGAGCGGCTGCACAACATTGCTCTACTAGCTGACAGTAAGTCTTTGCAAAAGCTGCTGTATCATTTTCGGTCTGCTCCTCTGCCTGTGGCATTGTTGTAAACACACCTCATTCTTCCTTAACCCCTTAAGGTCAAAGCCTATTTTCGTTTTTGCGCTTTTGCTTATTCCATTTTAAGTTTAAAAGTCCATAGCGCTTGCATTTTTTCACCTAGAGACGTATATGAGCGCTTATTTTTTGAGAAACCAATTGTACTTTGCAATGACAGGCATTATTTTTCCATAACATATGCTGCGAAACCGGAAAAAAATCATTTGCGCTGTCAAATTGAAAAAAAAAAAACGAATTTGTTTTGATTTCGGGGAGTTTTGCATTTACGCCGTCCGTCCTATGGTAAAACTGACTTGTTATGCATGTTCCTCAAGTCGTTACGATTACTATGATATATAACATGTATAACTTATATTGTATCGGATGGCCTGTAAAAAATTCAAACCATTGTTAACAAATATACGTTCCTTAAAATCGCTCCATTCCCAGGCTTATAGCGCTTTTATCCTTTGGTCTATGGGGCTGTGTGAGGTGTCAGTTTTTGCGCCATGATGTGTTCTTTCTATCGGTACCTTGATTGCGCATATACGACTTTTTGATCGTTTTTTATTACATTTTTTCTGGATTTGATGCGACCAAAAATGCGCAATTTTGCACTTTGGAATTTTTTTGCGCTGACGCCGTTTACCGTGCGAGATCAGGAATGTGATTAATTAATAGTTCGGGCGATTACGCGCGCGGCGATACTAAATATGTTTATTTATTTATTCATTAATTTATATTTATAAAATGGGAAAAGGGGGGTGATTTGGACTTTTATTAGGGGAGGGGATTTTTTATTAATAAAAACACTTTTTTACTTTTTTTTTTACATGGACTAGAAGCCCCCCTGGGGGACTTGTATATACACAGCAAAGATCCATGAGATCGGTCATAGATTGCTATGGCCTGCTGCAGGCCATAGCAATCTATTGCCGAGCCGGGATCAGCGTCATTCCGACGCTGAGGCCCGGCACGGGCAGAAGAACGGATCTCCCCCCCGCGATGCGATCCGTCCCACTAGACACCAGGGACGTGAGGTCTGAAGCCTCTAAGTGCAGCTGTCAGGTTTGACAGCTGCACTTAGAGGCTTAATTAGCTGGCGCGGCAACGGGACCCGCGCCGGCTAATAGAGGCACTGCCCGGCTGCACGTGTCAGCCGGGATCAGCGCCGTTCAGAGCGGGGTCCCGGCGGGACCCCGCTCTGAACACCCCGAGCGGCACCATGACGTATCAGATACGTCATGGGTCGCTAAGGGGTTAAAGGACAACTCCGGGGCTGATAAAAAAAAAAATGAACTGAAGCTCCAGTTGGTGTCTTCATTTTTTTTTCACTTCCTGGTTTGGGGTTTCCCATAATGCACTTTTTCTCCTGTGATGTCTAACTGACCTGGTAGCACTGTTAGATGGCTTACATCTTGCTCAGCCAATCAGAGTCATCAGACAAAGGGAGGCTGGCCTAACAGGGCTTATACCCGCCTCCCTCTTGATGATGTTATTGTCACAAAATGGCTGCCACAGAGCAGCCTGGGGTCAACAGTCATTAGGTAAGACTGAGTTTACTTCACTTTCTGGTGGGGGATTGAGGGGGAAAGACAGGGAAGGGGGGCAGATATATAGTTATATAACTTTGTAATGTGTTTCAATTACTGGGAAAAAGCTTTTCACCGGAGTTGTCCTTTAACTGTTCCAATAAAGATACATGTATGTATTTGTATATATGACTTGTCCTCGCATCCTGAGTAAATACATCATCCCCTGCTATATCAGAAGGCTGGACAGAGGGTGGGGCTAGAGTTCAGAGACACAATCCAGCCATACTCCTGATATAGCAGGGGATGATGCGTTGTCTCTGGAGAGGGGGAGGAGTCATGAAGCTGAAGACAACACAGCATTGAAAATAAGCACACGACTTCCTGTCAAGGGTGGCACACAACTTCCTGTCAGGGGTGGCACACAACTTCCTGTCAGGGGTAGCACACAACTTCCTGTCAGGGGTGGCACACAACTTCCTGTCAGGGGTGGCACACAACTTCCTGTCTGGGGTAGCACACAATTTCCTGTCAGGGGTGGCACACAACTTCCTGTCAGTGGTAGCACACAATTTCCTGTCAGGGGTGGCACACAACTTCCTGTCAGTGGTAGCACACAACTTCCTGTCAGGGGTGGCACACAACTTCCTGTCAGAGGGAGCACACAACTTCCTGTCAGGGGTGGCACACAACTTCCTGTCAGGGGTGGCACACAACTTCCTGTCAGGGGTAGCACACAACTTCCTGTCAGGGGTAGCACACAACTTCCTGTCAGAGGGAGCACACAACTTCCTGTCAGGGGTGGCAAACAACACGTATTGTAGGCGTACAGCGCACGTGCAGTATATACAGAATACAGGATTTCATTATCGTAACATTTAGGTTTTATGATGTTCTTCCTAGTTTCTTCAGGTAGACGTGAATGCCGTTTAGAGAACGTAAGACGAGCTGCGGGATCTTCAGGGGCTCATTGTCGGGGTCCATACTCAGCTCGAATCTGGGTAACGTCAGAGCCAGAGCGACCTTCATCTCATTCATAGCAAAGTTCTGTCCAATGCAATTCCTGTAAGTAAGGGGGAGAGAATATGGAGGTTTTGGTTCACAAAAAAAAAAAAATCTTTTTAATCAACTGGTGTCAGAAAGTGCCAGATATTTGTAACTTACTTCTATTAAAAAATCTCCAGTACTCCAGGACTTATTAGCTGCTGTATGTCCTGCAGGAAGTGGTGTATTTTTTCTAGTCTGCTGCCACCTCTGTCCATGTCAGGAACTGTCCAAAGCAGGAGAGGGATTTGCTGCTGCTCTGGACAGTTCCTGACATAAACAGGGGTGGCAGCAGACTAGAAAGAATACACCACTTCCTGCAGGACATACAGCAGCTGATAAGTCCTGGAGCCTGGAGATTTTTTTTATAGAAGTAAATTACAAATCTCTGGCACTTGCTGGGACTAGTTTGAAATTTGAAAGAACTACCCCTTTAATTGATATTACCATCATATACATAGTGTGGGATCCACCACTATGGGGGGACTCGGGTCTCATTGACCCCCATCCATCAATTCCTGACCACCACAGTCTCCATAGACTTCAGTAGACATGTGCCTCCCCCTTCCTCCCGCTCTTTTTTTAGCTGTGTTACCTGGATCCGGCGGAGAAGGGCACATACATATGGGAATGCCACTTTGATGTGTTATCGGGGGAAAACCTCAGCGGATCAAAAGCCTGAAATCATAAAAGAGTAGAAACAATTGTTTTATTATGCAAAGTAACGAGGGACGTCCACAATGTATAGGTGTGTGTGGGGGGGATTTATCAATAATATCAATAATCTATCTATCTATTATCTATCTCCTATCTATCTATCTATCTATCTATCTATCTATCTATCTATCTATCTATCTATCTCCTATCTATCTATCTATCTATTATCTATCTCCTATCTATCTATCTATCTATCTATCTCCTATCTATCTCCTATCTATCTATCTATCTATCTATCTATCTATCTATCTATCTATCTCCTATCTATCTATCTATCTATCTATCTATCTATCTATCTATCTATCTATCTATCTATCTATTATCTATCTATCTATCTATCTATCTCCTATCATATATCTATCTATCTCCTATCTATCTATCTATCTATCTATCTATCTATCTATCTATCTATCTCCTATCTATCATCTATCTATCTATCTATCTATCTATCTATCTATCTATCTATCTATCTATCTATCTCCTATCTATCTATCTCCTATCTATCTCCTATCTATCTATCTATCTCCTATCTATCTATCTATCTATCTATCTATCTATCTATCTATCTCCTATCTATCTCCTATCTATCTATCTCCTATCTATCTATCTATCTATCTATCTATCTATCTATCTATCTATCTATCTCCTATCTATCTATCTATCTATCTCCTATCTATCTATCTATCTATCTATCTATCTATCTATCTATCTATCTCCTATCTATCTCCTATCTATCTATCTATCTATCTATCTATCTATCTCCTATCTATCTATCTATCTATCTATCTATCTATCTATCTATCTATCTATCTATCTATCTCCTATCTATCTCCTATCTATCTATCTATCTATCTATCTACATATGCAAAATTACTTGATGTGGAGTCCACTCACCTCAGGATTATCCCACATACTGGGGGATCTGTTCATGCTAAATATATGAAGAAATACACTGGAACCTGTTACATTAAAGTGAAAGTTAATAATTGTATAATTCAGGAAATAATAATAATAACAGTAATAACAGTAATAACAGTAATAATAATAATAATAATAATAATAATAATACTCTTAAAAATTAAAGGGGTACTCCAGCGAAAAACTTTTTCCCAGTAATTGAAACATATTAAAAAGTTATATAACATTGTAAAATGCTTCAATAACCTATCTGCCCCCCTTCCCTATCTTTTCCCCCCTCAATCCCCCACCAGGAAGTGAAGTAAACTCATTCTTACCTAATGACTGTTGACCCCAGGCTGCTCTGTGGCAGCCATTTTGTGAAAGTGACATCATCAAGAGGAAGGCGGGTATAAGCCCTGTTAGGCCAGCCTCCCTTTGTCAGATCACTCTGGTTGCTCAGCTCTGATTGGCTAAACAAGATGTAAGCCATCTAACAGTTTTACAGAGTCAGTTAGACATCACAGGAGACAAAATGCATTGTGGGAAAGCCCAAACCAGGAAGTGAAGAAAAAAATGAAACACAAACTGGAGCTTCAGGGACCTGCAAACAGCGGGAAATGGAGACAGACTCCAGAGGGATGGTAAATGGAAAAACTATGTTTGATTGATTGTTTGTTTTTTATCAGCACTGGAGTACCCCTTTAATAAAGAAGAGCTTGTCTGTGGTGAATGGGGAGATTAGGACTTATTTAGTATCTTCATTTATTTTAAAACTTGTACTCACCTTTGGGCAGGCTCCGCCCATCTAAGAATGTGATTGGTTCCTTAAGCTGGCGAGCCACTCCTGGTACAGGCGGGTAGAGACGCATACTCTCCTTTATACACATAGTGGTGTATGGCATCTTACCCAGGTCCTCCCTGCCAACATGAAACATTTATAATAATTTACAGGGGTTTTCCCAACATAATGGATGGATTATCCTCATTCAAGTGAACAGGATCCACAGTAAGCTGCAGTAACCAGACCCGGCCACTAAAGATTGAGCGGCACCAGCAGCGGTCCACAGCATGGCAAGAGCCCGGGCTTATCTTCTCCTCTTATTTACCCGGGGATCATGCCATGCTGGGGATATATTTATATATAAATTCTCTGTTCAGATAGAAGACTACATTCAGAATGCTGGATATCCAGAGTTCAGGAGAGGGGAGATTAGGGCTGGAGACTGAGAACAGGGCTGGAGACTATTTCCCTGAGAACAAAATACTATAGACATCATTATGTGAGAATACAATAAGAAAAGAAAAACTAGGCAAAATTATGAATGAAGACCCTCAAAGCTGGAATTCAGAGGTGTTCATAGCCTTAAAGGGGAACTCCGGGTAGAGGTTAAAAAAAATGAAACTTCTGCAGAAGCATAACGCATTACTTACCTGTCTATCCCATTTGTTTTGGGGGATTTTGTTCTGTTTTGTGTTTCTGTATTTCCTGGTTGAGCAGAAGTACTCAATACTACAGGTTCCAGAATGCAATGCTTTCCCTCAGCTGTTCCATCACAGTCCCCCATCCTGCGCGAAGCTGTTGCAGAACATCTAGGCTGTGTTCACACATTGCAGTTCCATTGTGTTACTGAATTATTCGCAGTACTTTATCATTTCATTGTGGTCCCATTGTGTAATAGGCCCCTTCAACATGTTGAAAAACAAGCGACTGATATAGCAGCGATCTGCTGCCGCCGGTTCGTTGAGTAGGAGCGTCGGCAGCAGACGCTGCTATATCCTATGGGCTGCCCGGACGATCAGCGATCACTCGGGCAGCCCCCCGCAGCTCCCCGCCGCCCCCTCCCGCACTCACCCGCTGAGAGCGCTCGTTTGCTCCTCTTAACGACCCGTGTAATAGGCCCTTGAGACTAGCAAACACACACAATGTGAGACAGAGGTATGGAAGATTTGTTTTTTTTTTCACTTCCTGGATTTCTATCAGCTACCAGTGTGGCAGAACGGCACAGATACAGTAATACATTGTATAGACACATCTATATAACTTTTAATAGAAAACAAGTTTTTCTTATCCGGAGTTCCCATTTAAAGGGGCACTCCAACAAAATTTGTTTTTATTTCAAATCACTTTGTGTCAGAAAGTTATAATATTTGTAATTTACTTCTACTTCAACTTTTCCTGTATTTATCAGCTGCTGTATGTCCTGCAGGAAGTAGTGTTTTTTTTTTGCAGTCAGACACAGTGCTCTCTACTGCCACCTCTGTCCAGAGCAGCAGCAAATCCTCCTAGAAAACCTCTCCTGCTCTGGACAGTTCCTGACATGGACAGAGGTGGCAGCAGAGAGCACTGTGTCAGACTGGAGAGAATACACCACTTCCTGCAGGACATACAGCAGATGATAAGTACTGGAGATTTTTAAATAAAAGTAAATTACAAATCTATATAATTTTTTGAAACCAATTGATTTGAAACAGAAAAAATAGCTGGAGTCCTCACCATTCGACTGTGCTCCGATCTCCCAGGACCTCTCTGATCTCCTCCCGGCATTTCTCCTGGTGCTCAGGGTATTTACCCAAACAGTAGAACGTCCAGGAGACCCCGCTGGCCGTGGTATCGTGCCCCTCGAACATGAAGGTGTCCACCTCTGCCCGCAGATCTTCATCAGACAGTCCCTGACCATTCTCATCCTGGCGACCAAAGACATAGACACATCTACGTAACTGGAGACGTTAGTTTTAGGTCTCCTGCTCACGTCTGTGGCCATTTTTACGCTCAGGAAACGCTGATCAGGACGCCTTTCATCCGGGTGTCCTGGCTGTAAAAATGGAGGAGAAAAAAAGCACTCCTGCTGCACGGCTGCAGAGTCGTCCCCCTCCGGCTTCTCTCTATTTGGGCTTTGCAAATGCACAAATGATGTCACTCATGCGCCACAATGGGGGGGGGGGGGTTGGGGGGGGGAGCGCCCTCTTGTGGCCGGAATTATAATGCTGCCACCAGCCAGAAGTAACATAGAGACATAACTAATGGCTCCTGGACCCATCTACAATCTGTGACATGGTCCCCTATGTATAGCTGCACCCCTAGATCCATGGTCGTTATACAGGGAACAGTTCAGTACCTTGGCACATAATAGGATGTCCAGAAAATCCAAGTGTCTCTTCTGTTTGATCTTCTCCAGCTCCGTCTCCTGTTTCAGGGATTCTTTCCTCAGTTTAATTACATTTTCTATATGGAACAAATATCTAATTAAAGAGGTACTCCGGTGACATTTTTTTTCTTTTTTCAAACCAATTGGTGTCAGGAGGTTATATATTATGTAATTGATATTTGTAAGTTACTTCTATTTAAAAATCTCCAGTCTTCCAGTAGTTATCAGCTGCTGTATGTCCTCCAGGAAGTGGTGTATTCTTTCAGTCTGATACAGTTCTCTCTGCGGCCACCTCTGTCCATGTCAGGAACTGTCCAGAGCAGTAGCAAATATTCTTCAACTAAGTCACACAGAGTACAGGCCGCCACGGCAGAGTTCTGTACTTATTAGGCAAGGCCCCAAGTCCCTTAACCTAACTTTGCTCAAGTACCACCTACCACCTCTGTGGTGTCCCACCAGAAGTGTTCCTTATATGGCACCTGTTGCAAAGTTATCCCTAAGGTTACAAACCCACTTGCCGGATCTGCAGCGAGTCTCCTTGCTGCGTTTTTGCAGGGAGACTCGCTGCAGATCCTGGCCCTATTCTTTCAATAGCAGAGAAACTCGCAGCAGGGATGTACATCCCTGCTGCGATTTTGTCTGCAGCCCGCCCCATTAACCCCCCGGCCGCCGGACATTATACATTACCGGGTCCCCGTACCTGCTTGCTTCGGGGCTCCCGGTGTCTTCACGGCCCGCCCGGCCAATCAGTGCGCTGCGGCGGGGCAGCGCACTGATTGGCCGGGCGGAACGTGCCGGGAGCCGCCGAAGCAAGCAGGAGCGGGGACCTGGTAATGTATATCCTGCCCGCCCCCCTGCAGCCCCGATCGCCCCGCAGCCCCCGGCCGCACGATCGCCCCCAGCCCCTCAGCCCCCGGCCGCACGATCGCCTGCAGCCCCCCAGCCCCCGGCCGCACGATCGCCCTCAGCTCCGCAGCCCCCGGCCGCATGATCGCCCGCAGCCCCGCAGCCCCCGGCTGCACGATCGTGAGGTCGGGGGCTGCAGGGCTAAGGGCGATGGTGCGGCCGGGGGCTGCGGGCGATGGTGCGGTCGGGGGCTGCGGGGCTGGGGGCGATCGTGCGGCTGGGGGCGATATACATTACCTGATCCCGGCTCCTGCTTGCTTCAGCGGCTCCCGGCACGTTCCGCCCGGCCAATCAGTGCGCTGCCCCGCCGCAGCGCACTGATTGGCCGGGCGGGCCGTGAAGACACCGGGAGCCCCGAAGCAAGCAGGAACGGGGACCCGGTAATGTATAATGTCCGGCGGCCGGGGGGTTAATGGGGCGGGCTGCAGACAAAATCGCAGCAGGGATGTACATCCCTGCTGCGAGTTTCTCTGCTATTGAAAGTATAGGGCCGGGATCTGCAGCGAGTCTAGCTGCAAAAACGCAGCAAGGAGACTCGCTGCAGATCCGGCAAGTGGGTTTGTAACCTAAAGTGGTGATGAAGGTGCATTCTTTAGTTTTACCACTAGGTGCCAGTATTACGTTTAAACTCTGTTATATGTTTCACAGCTGTAGCTGCTAAAGGGTTACCGTTTATGTACCACATGGTCTGTGCAGACCAATAGGAGATACTTTGTCTTCTCTTACCTATCCCTGCTCTGTAAACATACACACAAAGCCCCTAGGGTACAATTGAGTGTTAGTAAGTTGGTCAGAGACACACGTGTATGGAGAACCCAGAGACTTTTCCTTTTGACAGTATAACTACAGACACTATGCAGTGCTAAACCCCAATAGGAGGACAAGTCAGAGATCACCCCAGCCCACACCGTGAACCTCTCTGAAAAAGTGCAGGACAGTGTCCTAGTACAGAGGAACTGACCCGGATAGAGCAAAGCAACCGTATGAAGGTCTACGTACTCTATCTCTCAGAGCAGGTGACACCGGATAATTTCGGACACTTAGCTACTCTCAGGTAACCAATACTGGGGCTTGTGTCACCCTCATAGGACGGGTACTCCAACACTGCAGGGCAGAAGGTGGTTTAGATGAAACACGGACACAAGTATTCTTCTCACAAGTATTCTTCTCTCAAGTATCTCTCTCTCTCTCTCTCAAGTTCCGGCAGAGCACACTACTACCCTGGGTTGGGGCTCTTCTGACAAACTCCTCTTCTCTTCACTGCTCAACCTTAAGCTGCACCAGCTCCGCTATTCTACCTCGGCACTAAAAGTATCTCCCAGCAAAGATCCAGTGAACACAAGTCTGTACCCAAGAAGTTGTTTGTTACCAGTGTATCCTGTATCACAAGAGACTATTAATAAAGCCTTTTTATTTATTCTGTTGGGACTCAGTGATCATTGCACCAGCACCTACACATATCGGCTACACCATCCTTGCGATTACACCATCCTTTCTGTGGGTGGCGGTACCGACAGTCCGGATGGGTCATCTCCCCACTCTGGACCACCGTGATAAGCGCCCAAGGGACCCATGACAATCCCGCAGATCAATGACCAATGGGGACCAGTATAGCCAGCCATAACATAAAAGCAGGTGTAACACCCAACCTGTGTGCTGAACTAGCATTGGCGTTACGACAGTACCATCACTGGCTAGGCTGTACTGCACTACCAACCACCATAGAAGTGGCGTCACCGCTGGACTCTGTGCTCACTTTGCTCCGCACCTGCACCCAGACACCCAGTGTTAGTACACCCGGGGGTGCTCATCACCCCTTGTGGCCACCATGACAAGTGCCCAATGAAAGCACCACCACCTAGCCCCCTGCTGTTACCCCCAGCACCCTCCATCCTTTGGGTAACATACGGGTGGTCTGACCTGTGTGTCCGTGCGCTATCCTCAGCGCTCTCCGGAAGCGGAATCCATGTGGGCTCAGGTGAAAAATAACATCATTGTGATAGGGGAAGCAGCGGGTCCGGAGTTCCACCAGCTCGGTGAGCTCATACACCGCTTTGATATATTCATTATCACTGCAAAAAGAAAAGAAAGTGATCAACCATCATATATACAGTGTATGGGTACTAGAATAGAGTGTGAGGATGACTGCAGGGACGGGGTCAGCCGGACCGGGTCCTCTGCCTCTAGGACATGTATCTAGCTGGTAACAGAGCACTGAAATACATGATCGACATTACCCCACCTATTATCCTGGCAGTCACTCTGGTAGCTGAAGGCGCATTTCATGATGGTGTCCAGGGTCATCAGGCTGACATGATGGAAAAGCTCCACTGGGTTCTTATCTGGCACCAGTTTCTCCCATTTGTCCTAAACAATAAGAATTTGCATGTGTTTAAAGGGGTATTCCACACAAACATAACTTTTGATATGTTGCTGCCCATGGTGAGACTAACAATTCCTTCGATACTTCTTATTATCTATTCAGTCTCCTTCCCCCAGTTCTCAGCTGCTGTTTTCTGCAGAAGACACAAAAATCTCTGTATAAGCCTTTCTCTCTGTCTCCCCCTCCTCCCCCCTCCCTTCTGAGACGGCTGATGTAAACAAGTCCCTGGCAGGCTTTATCTGCAACATTGTAGCTTCTTTGAAATGCTGAGAGGGTTAATCTGAGGTCAAATTGCTAATGAACTCACTGTGATTAACCCTCCCAGCATTACAAAAAGCTACAATGTTGCGGATAAAGCCAGACAGGGACATATCTACATCAGTCGTCCCTGAAGGGAGGAGGGGGAGACAGAGAGAAAAGCTCACACACAGATTTTTGTGTTTTTAGCAGAAAGCAGCAGCTCAGAACTGGGGGAAGGAGACTGAATAGATAATAACTAGAGATGAGCGAACGTGCTCGCCGAGCTTGGTACTCGATCGAGTATTAGGGTACTTGATGGTACTCGCGATTCTCAAGGAAATCTCATCATTCGTTTCCTGTAAGTTTGGGCGCTTTTTCGCAGCCAATAAACATGCAGGAGACTCTTTGGTACATCCTGCGATGACGTGGGACCCATACATGTCAATAGCAGCGATTGGTTGGCCAGATCAGATGACCCTGCCATATAAAACTCGGCGCCGGCAGTGCTGGCTTCAGACGCATGCTGTGAGAGATCAGGGACAGAGCTGCTGCTGGTCAGGGAGAGTGTCAGTGTAGGATATAGCGTTCCAGTAGGCAGGGTATATACTAGCAATACAAACAAACAGACCTTTTCAGGGCTAAAAGCTTTTATTAATAGTATTACTACAGACTGCTGGCTGGGAGTTGCAGTGCTGCTACCGCGATTTAACCAGCACACTGTGGTGACCGGCTGCTGGCAGAAAGGGGGCATTAGGTGTTGCATACACACCCCTAAGAAGTGCTCAGTGTACTCCTTTTTGATTTTGGCGCTGGTGGTCCTGGTGTACTGCACTGTACAGCTGGGATATGTAGTGCATCCTGCATTGAACTTACTTCACTGCTCATATTGTATTGGGGTGACAAAGCTTGTGTACAGTTGTTGCCCATACCAGATAGCACTGTCAAGCCCCCCCTAAACTAGTGGGCACTACGCTATATTGCTTCTGTATCACTTCTAATAGCTCTCTGTGTGCTCACTGTCATGCTCTGACGTCACACTACGTCTGCGGAGGAGCGGGACTGATTACCGGGGGCCCGCCGATCACGCCCCCGCCAACCAGCCTGCTGTTTTATTTAATTTTTTTGGCCTAGCCGTGGCCGGGGCCTCACCACCACCGGTCGAGAGGCATCAAGTGTACCCTTGATGGTGACTGACAGCTGGCCTAGCCGGATTGTACCGTACAGCCCCCCAAAACTAGAGGGTACTACACTGTATTGCTGGGATTTGTGGTACATCCTGCATAGAACTTCACTGCTGGCCCACGTGTTCAACCTAGTGTTGCAGCTGTTTCTTAAGACCTACCCGAATTTGGCTGACTTGCTCACCAAGGTGTGGCGCATCTGTGCGCATTTCTGCAAGTCAACCACAGATGCTGCCACCCTTAGGGCAGTGAAAAGGCGCTTGCAACTGCCGGCTCACAGACTGCTCACAGACGTGCCCATGAGGTGGAATTCCACCTTCCAGATGGTAGCCAGGGTTTACCAGCAACGCAGAGCCATTGTGGAATGCCAGATGTCAACCTCAGTTTTGTCCATTTCAAACCAAATGATTTGTGGTCCATATGCCTACCTCTGCCATCCATGTTGACTACTGGTGTGCCTGCCCTTGCCTCCTTTTGGCTGGGCCTTAAAGCGACTCTGTACCTACAATCTGACCCCCCCAAACCACTTGTACCTTCGGATAGCTGCTTTTAATCCAAGATCTGTCTTGGGGTCCGTTCGGCAGGGGATGCAGTTATTGTCATAAAAATAACTTTTAATCAAGCAGCGCTGTGTCTAACGGCCAGGGCTTACATTCAGAGCCGGACTGGGGCTGAAAAGCAGCCCTGGCACAAAACCCCCACCAGCCCCCATATATATCGTCGCCCCCCCCCCCCCCCCCCCACACACACACACACCCATTTCGCCAGCTATTTCGAACAGAAGAATTTTTTGCTCTACTTGGTCACATTACTTTCTTACATATGTGAAGCCCAGAATTATCACAGAAGAAAAATAAGTGTACACTACCAATATAATCAATAATACCGCCATACACTGACCATATAGTCACCAGATACCAGGTGTACACAGATGCAGCAGACTATTACACCCTCAAGACTACAGAATAGAATACAGCAGTGATATCACATACCAGGTGTACACAGATGCAGCAGACTATTACACCCTCAAGACTACAGAATAGAATACAGCAGTGATATCACATACCAGGTGTACACAGATGCAGCAGACTATTACACCCTCAAGACTACAGAATAGAATATAGCAGTGATATCAGCTACCGGGTGTACACAGATGTTGCAGAGTATTACACCCTGCAGACTATAGAAGAGTATACAGCAGTGATTAGACGCAGTCACAGGTAGAATACAGAACAATTCCAGCGGATCTGTCCGCTCTTCTGTCATTGTGCTGTTCCCCGATCAGACTCCTAAATAAATTATCCCAGACCCCTGACTAAATGGAATCTGCCTCTTACTCGCACAGTAAACACTTGCTGATATTATTATTACTATGTCACACACTATTAGTACTATTATATAGTGTGTGAGCAGCAGGACTGTCCTCAGAAGATGCAATATTAGCTGTCAGCAGGGGCAGACACAGACAGCAGAGGTTCCCTGTGCAAGGATGTGCCTGAGCCCCCCATAACCTAAGTGTCCCCCCACTCTCGCCCCTACATAAGTGATTACACTGGACTCACAGGTGACGTCTTCTCTGATCGGAGTCGCTCACTTTATTTTTTTCTTCCCCATCAGGCCCGGCCATCATGACTAATCTCCCAAGCACAATTCATCTCCCCAGTATCTGCCAGACAAAGAATTTAGGCTCCTGGCATTACCACCAACCTTACTTCTATACACAGTCCCCATGTATTGCCACACACTGTAATAGTACCCACTCTGTGCCCATATAATAGCCCTCTCTGCACCCCCATATAGTACACAAAGCCCCCTTTGTGACCTCATATAGGGTATATATATCCCCACTGTGCCCCCATATAGTGTATATATATATATATATCCCAACTGTGCCCCCATATAGTGTATTTATATCCCCACTGTGCCCCCATATAGTATATGTATATCCCCACTGTACCCCCATAGAGTGTGTATATATATCCCCACTGTGCCCCCATATAGTGTATGTATATCCCCACTGTGCCCCCATATAGTGTATGTATATCCCCACTGTGCCCCCATATAGTGTATGTATATCCCCACTGTGCCCCCATATAGTGTATGTATATATATATCCCCACTGTGCCCCCATATAGTGTATGTATATCCCCACTGTGCCCCCATATAGTGTATGTATATCCCCACTGTGCCCCCATATAGTGTATGTATATATATCCCCACTGTGCCCCCATATAGTGTATGTATATATATCCCCACTGTGCCCCCATATAGTGTATGTATATCCCCACTGTGCCCCCATATAGTGTATGTATATCCCCACTGTGCCCCCATATAGTGTATGTATATCCCCACTGTGCCCCCATATAGTGTGTATATATATCCCCACTGTGCCCCCATATAGTGTATGTATATCCCCACTGTGCCCCCATATAGTGTATGTATATCCCGACTGTGCCCCCATATAGTGTATGTATATATATCCCCACTGTGCCCCCATATAGTGTATGTATATATATCCCCACTGTGCCCCCATATAGTGTATGTATATCCCCACTGTGCCCCCATATAGTGTATGTATATATATCCCGACTGTGCCCCCATATAGTGTATGTATATATATCCCCACTGTGCCCCCATATAGTGTATGTATATATATCCCCACTGTGCCCCCATATAGTGTATGTATATCCCCACTGTGCCCCCATATAGTGTATATATATATCCCCACTGTGCCCCATATAGTGTATATATATATCCCCACTGTGCCCCCATATAGTGTATGTATATATATCCCCACTGTGCCCCCATATAGTGTATGTATATCCCGACTGTGCCCCCATATAGTGTATGTATATCCCCACTGTGCCCCCATATAGTGTATGTATATCCCCACTGTGCCCCCATATAGTGTATGTATATCCCCACTGTGCCCCCATATAGTGTATATATATATCCCCACTGTGCCCCATATAGTGTATATATATATCCCCACTGTGCCCCCATATAGTGTATGTATATATCCCCACTGTGCCCCCATATAGTGTATGTATATCCCGACTGTGCCCCCATATAGTGTATGTATATATATCCCGACTGTGCCCTCATATAGTGTATGTATATATATCCCCACTGTGCCCCCATATAGTGTATGTATATATATCCCCACTGTGCCCCCATATAGTGTATGTATATATATCCCCACTGTGCCCCCATATAGTGTATGTATATATATCCCCACTGTGCCCCCATATAGTGTATGTATATCCCCACTGTGCCCCCATATAGTGTATGCATATCCCCACTGTGCCCCCATATAGTGTATGTATATCCCCACTGTGCCCCCATATAGTGTATATATATATCCCCACTGTGCCCCCATATAGTGTATATATATATCCCCACTGTGCCCCATATAGTGTATATATATATCCCCACTGTGCCCCATATAGTGTATATATATATCCCCACTGTGCCCCATATAGTGTATATATATATATCCCCACTGTGCCCCCATATAGTGTGTATATATATATCTCCATTGTGCCCCTCCATTGTGCCCCCCTCTGCGCTCCATATAGTGTTCATATGCCCCCCTCTATGCCCCATATAGTTTTTAAATGCCCCCTTTGTGCCCCATAGTGTACTATGCCCCCTCTTTGTTAAGCCCTTGTTATGCTATCCCTCCTCTGTGCCCCGTATTTTGTACCCCCTCCATGCCCCCCAGAGAACCCCCTCTGCCCCCTAGGTACCCCAAATAGTTATTCTATCCCCCATATCTTGCTCCAATTATTACGCCGCCCCAGCAGTGCCACCACCCACAGTGCCCCCACCCGCGAAAAAAAAATAAATCTCACCTGTCACCCGTTCCTGCCGCTCCTCCACCGGCAGCGCGTGGCATCTCGCTCATCTTCCGGCGCAGGCAGCATAGTACAGGAGACTCTGCCTGGGCCGGACGTCGCAGCCTCTATCAGACGTCAGCGTCAGCGTGTGCGTCTTAAAGACACACGCACACGCTGACGTCTGATAGAGGCTGCGACGTCCGGCCCAGGCAGAGTCTCCTGTACTATGCTGCCTGCGCCGGAAGATGAGAAAGACGCGCGCTGCCGGAGGAGGAGCTGCAGGCCTGGAATGGGTGACAGGTAAGTTGTTGTTGTTTGTTTTTTTCCCCCTCCCGGCCCACCACGCAGTCTTCAGCCCGGCAGCGGCCCTCTGCAACTGATTAAGCAGCACAGCGGCAGAGGGCCGCGGCGGGGCTGTTTATTTATAATGTCTTTTTTTTTTGCAGTCTGGGTGGCCCACGGACTGGTAATCCGGCCAGCCCAGCGGGCATTTGCCCGATTTGCCAGATTACCAGTCCGGGCCTGCTTACATTTGTATATCCATTAGGCTGGCACACCCTCTCTGTTCCTCCTCCCCACCCTCCTCAGCATCAGGAATGCTCCAGGCAGATTGCTTCCTATTCCCCACCTGTTTGTATAATGAACATGGGCTGGATCGTTAATACACCTGTGCAAAGCTCAAACAGCAGTAAGTGTTGAGGAGGGTGGGAAGGAAGGACAGAGAGGGTGTGCCAGCCTAATGCATATACAAATGTAAGCCCCGGCCGTTAGACACAGCGCTGCTGGATTAAAAGTTATTTTTATGACAATAACTGCATCACCTGCCGAACGGACCCCAGGACAGATCTTGGATTAAAAGCAGCTATCCGAAGGAACAAGTGGTTTGGGGGGGACAGATTGTGGGTACAGAGTCACTTTAACTGGCATCCATGTCGACTACTGCTGGGCCTATAGTTTACTGGCGTCTCTAATTTTGCCTCATTGTTTTGTCCATTTCGTACCAAATGATTTGTGGTCCATATGCCTACCTCTGGCATCCATGTAGACTACTGGTCTGCCTGCCCTTGCCTCGTTGTTGCTGGGCCTTAACTGGCATCCATGTAGACTACTGGTGTGCCTGCTCTTGCCTCGTTGTTGCTGGGCCTTAACTGGCACCCATGTTGACTACTGGTGTGCCTGCCCTTGCCTCCTTTTTGCTGGGCCTTAACTGGCATCCATGTTGACCACTGCTGGGCCTTTACTGGCATCCATGTTGACTACTGGTGCATACCTCCCAACTTTGGCTGAGAGGAAAGAGGGACATGGACACACCCCTAACCCCACCCAAAGACACGCCCTATCCCCAAGACACGCCCCTAACCCCCAAGACACGCCCCTACCCTCCCATATCACGTCTTCCACTGTAGTGCCACATTGGTTTTCTTGCAGAAAAAAATGGTTTGACCAGGATGGTAAGTATAGCACTTTAACTTATATCTCTTTTCCTTCAGAGCTAACTCTTGGCTTTGGCTCATTTCCTCTGCAAAAAAAAATCTTTTTAATTTCTGAAGACTGTAGCTGGCGATAAGTGATAAAACTTAGAATATAACATATTGTGGATTACATCCCTACACTGAATGGAGAGATATATACACACTCAGTAGGAAGATAAGTATATAATACACTGCTGTATACCTACACTGAATGGAGAGATATATACACACTCAGGAGGAAGATAAGTATATAATACACTGCTGTATACCTACACAGAATGGAGAGATATATACACACTCATACAGGAGGATAATAAGTATATAATACACTGCTGTATACCTACACAGAATGGAGAAATATATACACACTCATACAGGAAGATAAGTATATAATACACTGCTGATCACCAGGGCTGTATTTACAGCTTGGGCTGCACTAGGTCTCAATACGCCCGTTGTGAAGGCCCATTTGAACACGCCAATTATCGCTATTAGCAAAAGATCTAAATATCACCAACATATATGACTAAATAATGCCACCATACAATAACTTAAAGTGACTGTACCACAAGGCCCAGGCTGAAGCATTGGAGGCGGGCTGACCCACCCTTATGGGAAGAAACTCCAGCCCCTCCATGACGTGACTGCATTAGAATCAATGGAACCCTATCATAGAGGGGCGGGGGTTTCCCCCCACTAAGGGTGGGTCGGCCTGCCTCCAGTGCTTCAGCCTGGGCCTGGTGGTACAGTCACTTTAATGCCGCTACCGTAGACTAACTGCATAGCATGATAAATAAAGTACCTCTAGTAATTGCCAAGTTGCATTATATAAGCAAGAAAAAAAAATTCCTGTAGTGCTTCTCTAACTCCCCACTTTTGGCCATAAGTACCAAGGCCTATTTTTCAAATCTTTGTGAAACTTAAAGTGTACTGATCGTCTTTCTCTGGTGGCAGGATATCCTGTATATGCGCGCAGCGGAGATGGAATACTTCTGGCAGTGTCGTTGCATACAGTGCAATTGATGGTATTGTTGGACCTTCACAGGTACTGTAGCATGGTGGCAGCATTTTGACAGCGTATCCTGCCACCAGCGAAAGATGATCGTTACACTTTAAGGCTATGTTCATATTCTGTACAAACAACAACCGTTCAGCTTGAATGGCCGTTGTTTAACACAACCTACGGCTGGAGTTATTGAACACGTTCATTACTTCTGACCATAGTTAGCGTTAAACAACAGTTGTTCACGTGGAACGGCCGTTGTTTGTACAGCATATGGACATATATGTGGTCACCAGTAGCTGCGCAATCATGGCAGCATTGTACATCTATTGGTGACCACATAGGGACATGGATTAAACTACATACATGGACCAGAATTGTGGGGAAACAGTATTAAAGGTGATATCCTCTCTTTTAGGAGTGATTCTCTATTATCAGGAGTGATTCTCTATTATCAGGAGGGATTCTCTATTATCAGGAGGGATTCTCTATTATCAGGAGGGATTCTCTATTATCAGGAGGGATTCTCTATTATTATCTCTCTGTACCCTCTGGACTGCCAGGATGAGTTTTAGCTACTATGTAAAGTTAAGTTGTGGCTCTGCCTCCTCAGCCTAATGCAGCAGCCTGCTGGGAGTAGTAGTATTAGAAGTCATCTGATTACTCCCCCTAGAGAAGGGGCTTTCCTTATAGTGACTTTAGGGGACATCAGACAATACACAGATAATGAGCACTTCATCCACAGTCCCTCCAGGTCACTGTCTGCCGTCCAGGCTGGTCAGGCAGAGAAGCCTCATTCATCACACTTAACTCCTTCCCTCCTGGCAGTGCCTGGTAGTGTCAGCAGCTGGCTGACAGACATGATAGCAGACAGCTAACCTCAGTGCACAGCAGGGAAGGGGTTAAGTCACTCCCATCCTCCCCTCCCCCCTTCTCTGCTGAGTCCGTACAGTGCTCTGGGTGCTCAGCACAGAAGGTGGGGGATGTGCTGACTCCAAAGGTAACTTAACCCCTTCCCTGTAAACTGCCTCCTGCTCGGCCTCATTAACACCCCCCAATCCCCTGATACCGGGCCGTGCAGCAGCAGTGCTCCTCTTCTCCCTCCTTCGCGGTCTTCTGGTGGGCGGGAGCAGGGAGTAGTTCCCCAGCCGGCTGATACACTCCTGAGGCCGGGAACAGACTCATCAGAGGGAGTTTGTATCTCCCGCACTCTTGTGGCCGGAGGCAGAATGCAGCTTCCGGTCACAGGAGCCAGCCAATCACAGCCCCGCATCTGCCAGCGTTCACCAGGAGCACTCGTAGTTAAAGGGCCAGCTGTGTTTTGGGAAGCGGGACACTTGGGGCCCGTTCCGGGACGGCGGGACATGACCCCAAAATCGGGACTGTCCCGCCGAAAACGGGACGGTTGGGAGGTATGCTGGTGTGCCTGCCCTTGCCTCCATGTTGGCTACTGCTGATCCTGCCTGGCCTCCATGTAACTACTGTTGCTCCTGCCTGGCCTCCATGTTAGTTACTGTTGCTCCTGCCTGGCCTCCATGTTGGTTACTGTTGCTCCTGCCTGGCCTCCATGTTGGCTACTGCTGATCCCGGCAGTTCTCTGTGTGCTCAATGCCATGCAGTGTTTGGCCTAATTTTGGGGAGGCTCACTTTCTTCCTCACTCATTTTTAATGGTTCTCTGTGAGCTCACTGCCATGCTAGGTCTGGTATAATTTTTGGAAGGCTGACTGTCTACCGCTTCTACCTTGTTCACTCTGTCCTCACCGCTATGCTGTGTCAGGCTGAATTTTTGGGTGGTTCATGATAAGCTACCTCTGTTTTAATGGTTCCCTGTGTTCTCACTGCCATGCTGTGTCAGGCTGAGTTTTTGGGTGGTCCCTATGCCTACCTCTGTTTTAACCAGGCTGTTGCACAGAATTAGGCATAATGGTGCAATTAGGCAGCCTCAGAGGCATGCATACATGCTGCCCCTGCTGTTTCCTGTCCATTTCTGTTGTGTTTCCATCAATTTCTGAGGTTGACAGGTTTTCACACGACCTTCTCTCTACCAAACTTGAGTCCCCTCAAAAAATGCTCGAGTCTCCCACTGACTTCAATAGGATTCGTTACTCGAAACGAGCACTCGAGTATTGGGAAATACTCGTCTCGAGTAACGAGCACCCAGGCATTTTAGTACTCGCTCATCACTAATAATAACAAGTATGGAAGGAATTGTTAGTCTCACCATAGGCAGCAACATATTAAGGCTATGTTCACACTACTTAAATCTACGGCCGTAGTTCTCGCCGCAGAACTACGGCCGTAGATTTGCGGGGTGGTACTTAAGTACCGGCCGTGATGATCCGGGCTGAGACCGGCCGTTCCGTGACCCGGCCGGAGTCACGGAACGGCCGGTCTCATACGCAGTGTGAACATGGCCTAAAAGTTATGTTTGAATTGAATACCCCTTTAACACAAAAAACTGCTATGAGCAAATAACCACACCGAGGTTGATCACCTCCCTCTACCCTCCTTTCTCCTGCTTTACACTAGATGGGTTACTGGAGGACCGAGGAGGGTTGTGACCCTGTAATATCTCCTTACCAGCATGACATTAGCACAGTCGGACATTATACGGACATACGGCTTCAGAACATCATAATGAAATCCGGGGGTCAATAGTCTTCGGTGCTGAAACCATTTCTGTCCTGACAGCACCAGCAAACCTTTCCCTGAAGGATATAAGAGAAGTAGATAAGTCAGAGAGGTGGAGAACTGTATCAACTGGAGCAGGATGTACTGATACTGTAATCTATTCAAGGTTTTTTATAGGGATTTGCTGCTGCTCTGTACAGTTCCTGACATGGACAGAGGTGGCAGCAGAGAGCACTGTGTCAGACTGGAGAGATACACCACTTCCTGCAGGACATGCAGCAGCTGATAAGTACTGGAAGACTGGAGATTTTTTTATAGAAGTTTACAGATCTGTATAACTATATATATATATATATATATATATATATCAGTGCACAGTTATGAGCCTTAAAAACAAGTAAGATTCCCGCCCAGCTCACGGCATGTTGCGGTGTCCCACTATCCTGCGTTCCCTTTATCAGCTTCCATATTGTAGAGTTGCAGTGGTCCGGGATACCCCTTTAATTATATTATACCGTTATACTTATATGATATATGATACCATTTGCCAGTCAATGTTACATACCAATCCAAGGAGTCAGGAAGTAATAGCCAAAGTTGTCCTTTGGATCTGTAAAGAATAATATATGCACTTAGGATATATACAGAAGACATGACGAGGCGTACAGCTCTGATTAAAGATGTTTGTGTCCACAAAAAATAAAATTAAAGCAGTCTCTTTTAAATCAACTGGATTCAGAAAGTTATATAGATTTGTAATTTTACTCTATTTAAAAATCTCCAGTCTTTCAGTACTTATCAGCTGCTGTATGTCCTGCAGCAAGCAGTGTATTATTTCTAGTCTGACACAGTGCTCTCTGCTGCTACCTCTGTCCATGTCAGGAACTGTCCAGAGCAGGAGAGGTTTTTCAATGGGAATATGCTTCTACTCTGGACAGTCCCTGCCATGGACAGAGGTGGCAGCAGAGAGCACTGTGTCAGACTGGAAATAATACACCACTTCCTGCAGGACATAAAGCAGCTGATAAGTACTGGAAGACTGGAGATTTTTAAATGGACGTCATTTACAAATCCATCTAACTTTCTGAAACCAGTTGATTTGGAAGACATTTTTTTTGCTGGAGTACCCCTTTAAGAACAGAATATCAGTGACTAAATTCTGACAATCCTATAATTTAGGATTATTACAAAATCCCACAAAACCTTGTGCTTGTTCTTTTATGATGTTCTACAAAGGCCAAAGGTCAGCAGCTTTTCTTATTACTTTTCGCTAGATGGTAAAACATTCTATGAAGTGTGATAGATCATTCACGGCCATACTAAAAAGAACAAAGAAAACTAAAGAGCTAAAAAGCCAGCATTGTTACTCCCCTTGTCTGGACAGAACGGCTTTCACATAGTCTGGATGATAGACAACGAGAGAGGCAAAGAAACTCCCAAACCACAAGGGGAAGGCGGAGTCATACTGTTTGGCGTAACTGCTCACAACGTCCAAATCATTCCCGTCTTGTTTCATCTGTTAAGAGGAAGAAAAAATGTTAAATAGACAGGAGAAATAACTCTTACTCCAATCCGTCGCTCCAGTGCTGAGATATAAGCTTAAAAATTTTATGCAAATTGAGCTTTAATTTGGAGATGGGGACGATTTTATGCAAATTACTATTAAAAAAAAAAGTCCGGTGGTGCAAAAACCCGAAACATTTTGCCTTGTGTTTTCAAACTAACACTCAGTTTGCATATCTCAGCGCTGGAGCGACGAACTGGAATAAGAGTTATATCTCCTGATCCATGATAAGAAAACCTATTGTACACTGCCTTTATTTTAGTTGCTGCTGACTGGTCCATTTTTAGGGTGCGTTCACACCTACAGGATCCGCAGCAGATCCGCAGCAGATTTGATTGTGCAGATTTGATGCTGTGTTCAGTTATTTAAATGAAATCTGCTGCGGATCCGGCAAGTGTGAACGTACCCTTCAGGGGATTCTCTGGCAATTGTTTTTTTCTTTCAAATCAGCTATTTATATAGATTTGTAATTTACTTCAATTTAAAAAAAAAAAATCTCCAGTATTCCAATACTTTTCAGCTGCTGTATGCCCTGTAGGAAGTGGTTCCTGTTCCTGACATGGACAGAGGTGGCAGCAGAGTCATATGCCTCTTTGTGAATCTGGAATCTAATTTAATATCCCCCCATTATGTTCACCTTATATAACAGCCACATTATGAGCTCAGATCTGGCACAAAGGGCATCTATCATTCTTTCCATAGTAATTCCTGCTTTCCTGGACATCACACAACCATCACACATCCCTCTAAGCATAATAATTCCTGATATCCTCTTCCATTCTGTGAAAACAATACAGTTTTGCGACGCCGTTGCGGTTTTAACGAACTTCGTCACGAACCTTTTGCAAAGTTCGTAACGAATCTGGTTCGTAACGGTTCGGTTCGCTCATCCCTAATCAGGAGTTTTGATCAGTGGGGGGTCCTGATGCTGAGACCACCCTATCAGACCCTCTTAGTGCACCTTTAGTTTTTGCACCTGCATTCATCTAAATTTATACGACTATATCGATGGTTTTTAGGGACCAATTATGGCCACAACACCTGGCTGGCGTCTGTGTTCATTAAACGTGATAAGAAGTGGATTTCAGCTCTGTATGTAAACAGTGATAAAAAGCAGAGACCATAAAACGTTACGTATATCAGAACGTAGATCAACCTTCTGTTCTCCAGCACTGATATTCCTAGAAGTGCGGAGATCCTGTGTTGTCACCTACTGACTGTGGCATCTGTTACTAAGAAGCAACTTAAAGGGGCACTCCGAAGATTTGTAAACTATTTCTATTTAGAAATCGCCAATCTTCCAGTACTTATCAGCTGCTGTATGTCCTGTAGGAAGTGGTGTATTCTCTCCAGTCTGAAACAGTGCTCTCTGCTGCCACCTCTTGCTGTCCAGCACAGTAGCATATCCCCATAGAAAACCTCTCCTGCTCTGGACAGTTCCTGACATGGACAGAGGTGGCAGCAGAGAGCACTGTGTCAGACTGAGAGAATGCACCACTTCCTGCAGGACATACAGCAGCTGGTAAGTACTGGAAGACGAGAGATCTAAATAGAAGTAAATTACAAATCTATATGACTTTCTGATAACAATTGATTTGAAAGCAAAAGATTTTCGCCGGAGTACTGCTTTAAATATTACCCACCTCATGGACGTTACCATACAGCCAGTGACGCTTAGGACCCGGGAAAGCACTGAAGACTCTCTCCAGCTTCTTCTGTCTCAGGTAGAGACTGGAGACTTTGTAGAGCAGGTACAGGGCGCACAGGGTGGCGGCATAGTACAAGAGATCAAAGGGGCTCAGGGAGAGGAGAGCGGGCAGCATGGAGGACGTCATGGTTGGGTTTAGTTCTGGGCTATACACTCAGCCATATATATATTAGTGACGGGAGGAGCTGCACATTTACAAGTCCAAAGGACAGGGCAATAACATAGAGGAGGAGGAGAGAAAACTGTGAGGAAAGTGTGTACATAGGTATGGAAGAATGTAGTGGAGTTCTAATCCGCCAGTTACCGATACATTGTAGCAGCTGCTGATATACCGCGCTTCCCTGAGAATAAGACAGTCTCATATATTTATATTTGCTCCCACAGATGCACTCGGTCTTATTTTCAGGGAATACTTTATTTTTCCATGAAGAAGAAATCACATGCACAGCACAGACACCAGGGGGAGCTCATCACAGCAGACTCATACAGCACAGCAGGGACAGCGTACGGTATGGTGGCTTCTGGCTACCAGGGGGAACTCTCCACAGTACGCTCGTATAGCACAGCAGGAACAGTGTACAATATGGCGGCTTCCGGCCACCAGGGGGAACTCACCACAGCACGCTCATACAGCACAGCAGGGACAGCGTTTGGTATGGTGGCTTCTGGCCACCAGGGGGAGCTCACCACAGCAGACTCATACAGCACAGCAGGGACAGCGTACGGTATGGCGGCTTGTGGCCACCAGGGGAACTCTCCACAGCACGCTCGTACAGCACAGCAGGGACAGTGTACAATATGGCGGCTTCTGGCCACCAGGGGGAGCTCACCACAGCACGCTCGTACAGCACAGCAGGGACAGAGTACAATTTGGCAGGAGGCGATGGGATAACAGCAGACTGTGCACAGCTATACATCTTGCAGTAGGGGACAATGGGGATGGCAGAAGACGATGGGCCTTTTGATGCCTTGCATGCTCATTTACAAGTGATGGCCGCAGAAGGGAACATTGGGGTTGGCTGCAGGTGACGATCTTCATGTCCTGCATGCAGCTGCTCTGTAATGGACGGTGAGGATTGGGGACAACAGCGGCTAAAAAAAAAAATCACAGCTGCATGCCCTGGTGTTCTGTCCGGCGGCCATGCTTCCTAACAAAAACTTTGCTAGGTCTTACTTTCGGGGGAGGCCTTATATTTAGCAATTCAGCAAAACCTCTACTAGGTCTTATTTTTGGGGAAACAGGGTAGAAACCACTGTCTAGACCAGGCAGCAGGCAAAATTATGGAAAATGAAGAGGCACTGGAAAATTCTAGAACTTTCTATATTAACATTTAAACTTTGCTCATATAAAACCAAAAAATGCTTAAAGTGCCACTGTCATTTCAAACATCTTGGCAGTAATCAATAGTACAAGAAAATATAAGAAACTTTGTAATAGACCTTATTAGGCAGAAGAACTTTGCTGTGTAATGACAAGGCCAGTTACCCTAATACCCTTCATCCTCACTTCTTATCTGTTCATTAACAAGGGAAAGCCTTCTACAGCAGAGAGAAGCAGAGTGAAGGCGGGCTTCCACTGCCCATTATAGCCTATGGAAGAGGGAGGGGCACAGGGGGTTAGTGAGCAGGGAGAGCTTGAGAAGCTGTACATAACTGGACAGTGCTGCTCCACATGTACAGTATATACACAGGACAGTGCTGCTCCTCATATACATACACAGGACAGTGCTGCTCCTCATATACAGGCACAGGACAGTGCTGCTCCTCATATACATACACAGGACAGTGCTGCTCCTTATATACATACACAGGACAGTGCTGCTCCTTATATACATACACAGGACAGTGCTGCTCCTCATATACACACACACAGGACAGTGCTGCTCCTCATATACACACACAGGGCAGTGCTGCTCCTCATATACATACACAGGACAGTGCTGCTCCTTATATACATACACAGGACAGTGCTGCTCCTTATATACATACACAGGACAGTGCTGCTCCTCATATACATACACAGGACAGTGCTGCTCCTTATATACATACACATGACAGTGCTGTTCCTCATATACACACACAGGACAGTGCTGCTCCTCATATACACACACAGGACAGTGCCGCTCCTTATATACATACACAGGACAGTGCTGCTCCTTATATACATACACAGGACAGTGCTGCTCCTCATATACACACACAGGACAGTGCTGCTCCTCATATACACACACAGGACAGTGCTGCTCCTCAAATACATACACAGGACAGTGCTGCTCCTTATATATATACACAGGACAGTGCTGCTCCACATGTATATACACAGGACAGTGCTGCTCCACATATACATACACAGGACAGTGCTGCTCCTCATATACATACACAGGACAGTGCTGCTCCTCATATACATACACAGGACAGTGCTGCTCCTTATATACATAAACAGGACAGTGCTGCTCCACATGTATATACACAGGACAGTGATGCTCCTCATATACATACACAGGACAGTGCTGCTCCTCATATACATACACAGGACAGTGCTGCTCCTCATATACATACACAGGACAGTGCTGCTCCACATGTATATACACAGGACAGTGCTGCTCCTCATATACATACACAGGACAGTGCTGCTCCTCATATACATACACAGGACAGTGCTGCTCCTCATATACATACACAGGACAGTGCTGCTCCTCATATACATACACAGGACAGTGCTGCTCCTTATATACATAAACAGGACAGTGCTGCTCCACATGTATATACACAGGACAGTGATGCTCCTCATATACATACACAGGACAGTGCTGCTCCTCATATACACAGGACAGTGCTGCTACTCATATACATACACAGGACAGTGCTGCTACTCATATACATACACAGGACAGTGCTGCTCCTCATATACACAGGACAGTGCTGCTCCTTATATACATACACAGGACAGTGCTGCTCCTCATATACACACACAGGACAGTGCTGCTCCTCATATACACAGGACAGTGCTGCTCCTCATATACACAGGACAGTGCTGCTACTCATATACATACACAGGACAGTGCTGCTCCTCATATACATACACAGGACAGTGCCGCTCTTCATATACATACACAGGACAGTGCTGCTCCTCATATACACACACAGGACAGTGCTGCTCCTCATATACATACACAGGACAGTGCTGCTCCTCATATACATACACAGGACAGTGCTGATCTGGTTATGAGTGGAGCCCTTACACATTTATAGTTACACCCCTGCATAAAGATCTCCAGTGGAACTGACAACAACCTCAAGGACTATACACAAAAGAAGGCTTCCCTTTTTTAATTTTCCATTCCTCTGGGGGCATCACATAGTTAAGCAATAAATAATTGCTATTTTTTTTGCTTCCATTACGTCTACATGCTACAGTCATACAATAAACATCAGAACATAGGACACAACGACATAGACTTCAGTCTGCAGGTTTCACGGTGCTCTCTACAACTTCTTCAGGTTTAGGTGAATGCCATTGAACGAGCGCAGGACGAGCTGCGGGATCTTCTTGGGCTCATTGTCGGGGTCTATACTGAGTTTATATCTTAGTAATGTCAGAGCTACAGCGATCTTCATCTCATTCATAGCAAAGTTCTGTCCAATGCAATTCCTGGGGGAGGAGGATACAATATGGAGATTTTAGTGAAATTTATCACCATTTCATATTATATACAGAGCAGGATACATAAGTAAGATGAATGTCAATAAGAAGCCTGGTGTTACAGAGGACCAACAACTACATCTGTGATATCAATGGCAGAACCTATAGATTTATATATGACTCCCAGGTTACACTGTAATAGAGCTGATATATATATATATATATATATATATATATATATATATATATATATATATATATATATATGTATGACCAGTCCACCAGATAAACCATATAAATGTGACTATGGGGAGACTGAGGTCTTATGGCCCCTCATTCTTCCATTGCCAATGGCCACTTAAGTAAACATGTGCCTCCCCCTTCTTCCCGCTCTTTTTTAGCTGTGTTACCTGGATCCGGCGGAGAAGGGCACATACATATGGGAATGTCGCTTTGATGCATTATCAGGGGAAAACCTCAGCGGATCAAAAGCCTGAAATCATAAAAAGGTAAAACATAAACCAGAGGGTAGAAACAATTGCTTTATAATGCAAAGTAATGAGGGTCGTCCACAATGTATATAGAGTATATAGGGAACAGTCTGCATAGAGGAATCAGAATGTATGTGCAATTGTTCATATAGTTTGCTCTATTTTATTACTGCTTTCTACCCCTTTGTATCTGTTACCAATCTGATATCTATTTATCTGTTGTATACAAGAGCACAGTTCCTGCGGCTGGCCATAGGATGGCATCTGTCCACCAGTGATTTATTATACGTTTTGTAAGGTAACATGTTTATATGTGAAAATATGCTATGTGTTCTCTGTAGCAGTGTAACTGGCAGCCATAGAATGGGTTACAGGGTTACGCAGCAAACACGCAGTAGGCCCCAGGGGAACTACACATCCACACCACCGACCACCTTACACACAGGTGCAGCCCCCCTAATAACCTGCGGCCCGCAGAAGAGAGAGAACACAGGGAAGCAATAGTCACCTGTTCCTTTGGAAGCCCTCATGCCCACCTGAGACTGTGACAAACCTGTGAGTAAGGCTGCAGTGCACCACAAGGCCCAGCCATCCTGCAGGTAACAGCACTACACTCACTCTGCAGCTCTCAGTGTATCCCCTCATTTCAGGAGAGGCCTAGCCAGTAGCCACCCGCAGGCTTACAACTACTACTACCACCATCATCATCTCCTATCTATCTATCTATCTATCTATCTATCTATCTATCTATCTATCTCCTATCTATCTATCTATCTATCTATCTATCTATCTATCTATCTATCTCCTATCTATCTATCTATCTATCTATCTATCTATCTATCTATCTATCTCCTATCTATCTATCTATCTATCTATCTATCTATCTATCTATCTATCTCCTATCTATCTATCTATCTATCTATCTATCTATCTATCTATCTATCTATGTAACAGAAAATCTAAGCAGCACTGCTCAAAAATGTTCGGGTGCCAGCGGTCCTGGATCCTGACCACAGATCGTTCCCAAATAGCAAATAGATAATCCACGGCACTCACGGGGTTAAACGGTGAAAAAAGTAAGTGATTTATTGCAGCATTCCAAAACAAGACACGACGTTTCGGTAACCTCACGTTATCTCCTATCTATCTATCTATCTATCTATCTATCTATCTATCTATCTCCTATCTATCTATCTCCTATCTATCTATCTATCTATCTATCTATCTATCTATCTATCTATCTATCTCCTATCTATCTATCTATCTATCTCCTATCTATCTATCTATCTATCTATCTATCTATCTATCTATCTATCTAGTCCAACTGTATATTTAGTGGCACTACCACAGGCGATAGGTTCCGTGTGCCAGCGGAACGTACTTGACCGAAGTACTCAATTTAAATATAAACAGAATTTCCGCAGCACAACTTGTAATGAAAAAACTTTGTGTTGTTTATTTCATATCAAAGTGCAAAGAATAAACATGCGTGCAGCACAGCAAAAAAATCAAAGTACGATGCGACGTTTCAAGCATATTTCTAAGTGTACAACTTCCTCCTTTTATACAGATATCCGTGATTAACAAACAAATCTCATAGGTGAATACATGTGTCCATCAAAGCAGTGTGTGTGTTCATCCCTGCACGTGATCCGTGCTTAATTCATCAGCTGTGTAAGGTACGCCTCCTCCTCCTTGGCGTACAGATATTCAGTCCATACGGCATATAATCAGTGTTCTTTCATCAAAACCGTGCATTCTTTAGTGATCATGTGATATATATAAAAAATTCATACTTGAGTGGGTTCAAAGAGTTCATACATATATATATATATCAATCATTTCCCATGACGTCTGAACTCACCAATCTTCTCATTCAGCATACTACGGGAGCAAAGGCAAAAGAGGTAAACAGGGAGATTCCCCTGTAGCGTATCGGGATTACCCTTATACGTCATCAATGACCGTCTAGGGGGCGTGTAGTTCACATCATCCAGGTTCAATCGTTGGCACTGATAATGTAGTGGAAATAATTCACCTCGGGTGCCATCTATACAGCAACGCTGCATCACTAGAGACATCCTTTAGGCTTCTTTCTCCACTCTATCAGGTCCTAAGCCTCTCCAGGCTGTGTGTACGATTGTCCGTATATGGAAGAACCGCACGTCCCTCAGGTCCATGTGAACAGTATTCTATATTCATATTAATTATCCTCCCTCCGCTGACATGGTGAGTTCGTCGGTCTGGGTCAGTCCAATTGTTTCCATCTAAAGGGAATATAGACAATAAGGTAAGTACATGAAAGTTATAGTACGTAAATGCATACTGCTGGAACCATAGAACATAACACTGGTCCAAGAGGACATATTCACCTTTTCATGTATTTAGACGTTTTATATTCTACGTTCACACCAAAAGGGCCTAGTGCCTCTGTTTCGAATATCCACTTCAGTTCTCTTTTTCTCAGAATTAGGTGTCTATCTACTCCCTTATCTAGGGGGGGAATACGGTCCACTATCATGCATTTCAGGTCTCGCTCACAGTGTCCTGCATCCGAAAAATGTTTCGAGACCGGTAGGTCCTGTTTACCACTCCTGATCGTAAAATCGCACAAGCTGATTCAGCTCTTAAGTCTTTAGCTCCAGAGGATAATTATCAGAATTTTATGGAGAAACAAAATACATTTCTTGAAAAACATAAAAGAGAACTACAAGAGAAAAAGCGCCAGAAATGGCATAGAGATGCCCAAGACTATATGGACGGAAAGATCTATACATGGGGTATACCTGGTGATGTGAATCAAGCCCAACGGAGAAAAAAGAAGGACAGCAACAAACAAGGTGATCTGGAGGATGAAGTTTTTTTAGACATGGGGAAATACGATACATCAAGAAAAGACGAGGAGGAAAGAAAAGAAACAGAGGTCGGAAAAGGCAAGACACAGAGGGGAAGCCGCACACAGTCGGCGAGATCGGCCACGAGAAAGAAGTGACACAAAATGTGGTAAATATCTCTTGTATTACACTTACATCTGATCAATTGAGACTGTTAAATAAGGGACTTAATTTTTGCCCAAGTCAAATAATAGACTGGTTCAATTTAGATCTTGATATCTCTGAGTTTATTCGCCGTTTAAATCTAAAAGTATGGTTTGAGAATTATAAGACCTCGTGTGTGAATACTGACCAATCTGTATGTACTAACAAAAAACTTTCTCTACAGGCTCTAGACTTAAAACTAGAGAGCACATTTAACCCTACAAATGTATCACCAACCATTGAAGCGTATCACAAACTGATTAAGATTGAAGTAAAAAAAATTACAGAACCTGTATGACAAAGGGGAGGTAATTTTTCCAAACATGACGTCACAAGACTTGAAAGCACTTAGCTCTCTGATCCATGACCACAGGATTATTATCAAACCAGCCTATAAGGGTGGGGCGATAGTGGTCATGGACAGAGAGCTATACATGGAGGAAGCATACAAACAGTTGGGTGACAGGGAAGTGTACCAGTTGCTAAGTGGAGATCCTAAATTCAAAATCGCTAAAATAATTGAAAGAATTGTGAACGAGGGTATAATAAATGATATAATAGATGAAAAAATTGGTGAATATCTAATTATGAATTGTCCTAGAACACCATTTCTGTACTTTTTGCCTAATAATAGGACACCATTTCTGTACTTTTTGCCTAATAAGATTCACAAACATCTCACTAGACCACCAGGGAGGCCAATTGTATCGGGACATGACTCGATTTTTAGTCGCATATCGATATTTTTGGATAAAGTATTGAGACCGCTGGTGACGAGGGCTAACTCATATATTAAGGATACGTCACATTTCCTAAGAGAAATAAGAGACCTGGATATTCCAGACACGGCAATCCTGGTTACTATGGACATAACAAGTCTATATACATCAATAGAACAGACAATGGGATTGAGAGCTATCAGCAATGCTTTAGGTACACTTGAACTGAAGGAAAAGGAGAAGGATTTCATCTTAAGACTATTGGAAGTAATATTAACATATAATTACTTCAGGTTTGACGACAAATGGTATATGCAGACAAGGGGCGTTGCTATGGGGGCGAATGCAGCACCTACATATGCAAATATTGTAGTATCCCAATTAGAAGAACACTGCATTTACACTTCCCCACACTTTGCACAGGTATTACTGTGGAAACGTTTTATCGACGACGTCTTTATGGTGTGGACAGGAGACATGACATCATTACAGAGATTTATGGAATATCTAAACACAATAGACAAAACGATAAAATTCACGATGACACATGACAGACAATCCATACATTATTTGGACGTAACAGTGACAAAAACAGACAAACGGCTTGTGACCAAATTATATACTAAGGAGACAGATTGCAACAACATGTTACAATACCAAAGTTGTCATCCACCCAAGATGAAAAGGTCCTTACCTAAAAGCCAGATGTTGAGAGCAGTGAGAATAACAGATCAGACACAGGATTTAGAAAGTTCCTTGGATAAAATGTGTAAACAGTTCCAACAGAGGGGATATCCCAGGGATGTGCTAGAACACAGCAGACATGAAGTGACACAAATAGACAGAAGGACACTGTTACAAGACAAGACAAAGGATAAAGATATACGTAGAATACCGTTCATCACAACATTTACTCATTTTTCTCCAAAAATCATTAGAATTATCAACAAATACTGGTACATGATTAGAAATACATACTCACAAATTCCAGAATTTCAAACACCCCCCTTGGCCTCATATAGACGGGTATCGAATCTGAAAGACAAATTGGTAAAAACAGATGTAAGTAAGAAAAGGACTGTACAACAAGGTATGACATCTATAAGAAAGACAGGGTCTTATCCATGTTTGAACTGCATTAACTGCAGATACATGGTTAAAGGACCGAAATTTATCCATCCGCATACTGGACAAACATTTAACATACAACATTACTTGACATGTAACTCGGATTGGGTAGTTTACATTTTATGGTGCCCATGTAACAAGATCTATGTGGGAGAGACATCTTATGACTTCAAGACAAGATTAAATCAACATAGATATACGATCAGGAGTGGTAAACAGGACCTACCGGTCTCGAAACATTTTTCGGATGCAGGACACTGTGAGCGAGACCTGAAATGCATGATAGTGGACCGTATTCCCCCCCTAGATAAGGGAGGAGATAGACACCTAATTCTGAGAAAAAGAGAACTGAAGTGGATATTCGAAACAGAGGCACTAGGCCCTTTTGGTTTGAACGTAGAATATAAAACGTCTAACTACATGAAAAGGTGAATATGTCCTCTTGGACCAGTGTTATGTTCTATGGTTCCAGCAGTATGCATTTACGTACTATAACTTCCATGTACTTACCTTATTGTCTATATTCCCTTTAGATGGAAACAATTGGACTGACCCAGACCGACGAACTCACCATGTCAGCGGAGGGAGGATAATTAATATGAATATAGAATACTGTTCACATGGACCTGAGGGACGTGCGGTTCTTCCATATACGGACAATCGTACACACAGCCTGGAGAGGCTTAGGACCTGATAGAGTGGAGAAAGAAGCCTAAAGGATGTCTCTAGTGATGCAGCGTTGCTGTATAGATGGCACCCGAGGTGAATTATTTCCACTACATTATCAGTGCCAACGATTGAACCTGGATGATGTGAACTACACGCCCCCTAGACGGTCATTGATGACGTATAAGGGTAATCCCGATACGCTACAGGGGAATCTCCCTGTTTACCTCTTTTGCCTTTGCTCCCGTAGTATGCTGAATGAGAAGATTGGTGAGTTCAGACGTCATGGGAAATGATTGATATATATATATATTTATGAACTCTTTGAACCCACTCAAGTATGAATTTTTTATATATATCACATGATCACTAAAGAATGCACGGTTTTGATGAAAGAACACTGATTATATGCCGTATGGACTGAATATCTGTACGCCAAGGAGGAGGAGGCGTACCTTACACAGCTGATGAATTAAGCACGGATCACGTGCAGGGATGAACACACACACTGCTTTGATGGACACATGTATTCACCTATGAGATTTGTTTGTTAATCACGGATATCTGTATAAAAGGAGGAAGTTGTACACTTAGAAGTATGCTTGAAAAGGGTGACGGAGGTCACCGAAACGTCGCATCGTACTTCGATTTTTTTGCTGTGCTGCACGCATGTTTATTCTTTGCACTTTGATATGAAATAAACAACACAAAGTTTTTTCATTACAAGTTGTGCTGCGGAAATTCTGTTTATATCTTTCTATCTATCATCTTTCTATCTATCATCTATCTATCTATCTATCTATTTATCTGTATATCTCCTATCTATCTATCTATCTATCTATCTATCTATCTATCTATCTATCTATCTCCATTATATCTATCTTCTATCTATCTATCTATCTATCTATCTATCTATCTATCTATCTACCTCCTATCTATCTCCTATCTATCTATCTATCTATCTATCTATCTATCTATCTATCTATCTCCATTATATCTATCTTCTATCTATCTATCTATCTATCTATCTATCTATCTATCTATCTATCTATCTATCTAATGTCCACAATAGAGCGCACTCCCAGTTCCAGTGCTGGAGTGCCAAGCAACGGAGATTGGATAAAAATCTCCACTAAATAAATCCAAGAATTTTGCGGCACATCCGTATAGTGAAAAAAAGTTGTGGTATTTATTGGTACATCAAAAAGCAAGTGCAACGTTTCAGTCTCATCTCGAGACCTTTCTCAAGCAAATACAAACAGTAACTCCTATCCTTTTATAGTGTGTAGCAAATCATGATTAACAGGTGATTAGAAGTGATAAGGAGTGATACAAATCTGGTGCATAAAATAGTGATAAATAAGGTTCTATATACTGAACAAATTATGAGATGTGATTACATATGATACACTCAGTGTGTTATACATTCATATGTGTAAAAGTATATTTAAAATCAGACGGCGGAGTTGGCTTCCACTTGTCACTGCTCTATCAGTTAAAGCAAAAAAACAGGCATAAATAGCATATTCACAGTAAGTGCCCAGTCTTGCATATCTGTATCATAGACTGTCTTAGAAAGGTCACTGTGAAATAATCCTCAGGGAAAGTCCGTTGTCAGAATGTAAAAAAAAACGCATTGGTCCGTAGACGTCTGAATAGTGTTCAGTCAGGTCAGCGGGGTAGATCTTGGAACTCCTTCCTTTGAATAGCAGGTTATCCGGCTTGAGAGCCATGCGCCCCTGAGCTTCAAAGGCACATAGCACTCATTACAACGCGCTTCTAGCTGGGTTGTGTACGTGTTGTGGTGCCCATGTAAGCTGTTATACGTGGGGGAGACAATCTGGGACATGCGTACACGGCTAAACCAGCACAGATATTCCATCCGTAGCCAGAAGAAAGACTTGCCTGTTCCTAAACATTTTACTGAGAAGGGGCACTGCGAGAAAGATTTACAATTCATGATTATTGATCATATTCCTTCTCCTAAGAGAGGAGGTGACAGAATCACTATGCTAAAAAAAAGGGAATTACTCTGGATTCATAAATTAAATACACTCCAGCCCAATGGCCTTAATGTTGAATTTAAAATAACAACAAAAATGAACAAATGATGTCTTGCTTTATAGTGGGAGTGTGTCCAGCTACCTCATGATACCTGCCTTAGAAGCTCTGTTATACCTTTTTACTTATATCCTTTCTCTTTTTCTTTTGTTACAGAAATTATGGAACACGGCGGAGGAGGCTTACCGCAAATCACTGCTGAAGTCAGTAGGAACATGTTCACATTGAGCAAGGGATTCAGCCGTTTTGCAGTTCTACAATACATGGGTGTAGGGGTGATCAACATTTAGCATATAGGTTTGGGCGACCTCACCGGGTATCTCCTGAGCCACACTATGGTCTTAGTTGAGATACGCGTTGTAATGAGTGCTATGTGCCTTTGAAGCTCAGGGGCGCATGGCTCTCAAGCCGGATAACCTGCTATTCAAAGGAAGGAGTTCCAAGATCTACCCCGCTGACCTGACTGAACACTATTCAGACGTCTACGGACCAATGCGTTTTTTTTTACATTCTGACGTTCTGACAACGGACTTTCCCTGAGGATTATCTCACAGTGACTTTTCTAAGACAGTCTATGATACAGATATTCAAGACTGGGCACTTACTGTGAATATGCTATTTATGCCTGTTTTTTTTGCTTTAACTGATAGAGCAGTGACAAGTGGAAGCCAACTCCGCCGTCTGATTTTAAATATACTTTTACACATATGAATGTATAACACACTGAGTGTATTATATGTAATCACATCTCATAATTTGTTCAGTATATAGAACCTTATTTATCACTATTTTATGCACCAGATTTGTATCACTCCTTATCACTTCTAATCACCTGTTAATCATGATTTGCTACACACTATAAAAGGATAGGAGTCACTGTTTGTATTTGCTTGAGAAAGGTCTCGAGATGAGACTGAAACATTGCACTTGCTTTTTGATGTACCAATAAATACCACAACTTTTTTTCACTATACGGATGTGCCGCAAAATTCTTGGATTTATTTAGTGGAGATTTTTATCCAATCTCCGTTGCTTGGCACTCCAGCACTGGAACTGGGAGTGCGCTCTATTGTGGACATTAGATAGATAGATAGATAGATAGGAGATAGGAGATAGATAGATAGATAGATAGATAGGAGATAGGAGATAGATAGATAGATAGGAGATAGATATAATGGAGATGGATAGATAGGAGATAGATAGATAGATAGATAGATAGATAGATAGATAGATAGATAGATAGATAGATAGATAGGAGATAGATAGGAGATAGATAGATAGATAGATAGATAGATAGATAGATAGATAGATAGATAGATAGGAGATAGATAGATAGATAGATAGATAGGAGATAGATATAATGGAGATAGATAGATAGGAGATAGATAGATAGATAGATAGATAGATAGATAGATAGATAGATAGATAGATAGATAGATAGGAGATAGATAGGAGATTGGGGATCCTATGCCATAGGACTTTCACTGCACAGCACCCACTGCTCTGGATCTGGACGTGCGGCTGTTACTCTGCTCTATCTACCTATCTATCTATCTATCTATCTATCTCCTATCTATCTATCTCCTATCTATCTCCTATCTATCTATCTATCTATCTATCTATCTATCTATCTATCTATCTATCTATCTATCTATATCCTATCTATCTCCTATCTATCTATCTATCTATCTATCTCCTATCTCCTATCTATCTATCTATCTATCTATCTATCTCCTATCTATCTATCTATCTATCTATCTATCTATCTATCTCCTATCTATCTATCTATCTTCCTATCTATCTCCTATCTATCTATCTATCTATCTCCTATCTATCTCCTATCTATCTCCTATCTATCTATCTCCTATCTATCTATCTATCTATCTATCTATCTATCTATCTAAAATGCCTCTGTATACTGTACTTACCTCAGGATTGTCCCACATACTGGGAGATCTGTTCATACAAAATATACTAATAAAGACACTGGTACCTGTTGCAAAAAAAAAAAAAAAAAAAAGTTTATAATAGATCAGTACAAAAAAAAAACAACAAAACTTTAAATAATAAAAAAAGCAATTACTATTCAATACATATCTATCTAACCATGTCACAGGGCCTCAATGGCCTCTCGATGAAAGGCTGTGGGGGTGTCTCATAGACACATAACAGGGAGAGGCACCTGCAGTAGTGCCTGCTTGTTCTACTCATTGACTGGCTTCTAAATGATCACTTCTCAACCACCCCAACCAATAAAAAAGTTTGGACGTGTCATAAGTTTTTGATTTTACTTGCTAAAGGTCCTACCCCTTCTGCTCTCCTGCGATCCAGGAGGTAGGACCAGTTCTGCTCCCTTTTATTGCTAAACAGAAGGTAGAATTCAAGCACTGACCTTTGGGCAGGCTCCGCCCATCAAAGAATGTGATTGGTTCTTTAAGTTCCCGAGCCACTTCTGGTACAGGCGGGTAGAGACGCATGCTCTCCTTTATACACATGGTGGTATACGGCAGCTTCCCCAGGTCCTCCCTGTACAATATAAAGCAATAATAATAATAATAATATTACTTCAATTCAATCAATCAATGGTGCAAAAGAGTCACAGCTGGGAAAATACAAATCTCTGATTGTGATTCTTCTTAAAGAAGAAACAATGGTGTAAATGTTTGCTGCTATAAGGCTATGTTCACACTCCATACTGGCCATCGCCGCTTGGCACTGGAAAATAAAGTTGAGTGAACTCTGTACAAACGAACACGGAAAGAGACCGACAGACCCATTTATTTTAATGGTTGCCATTGGGTTTTCTAGTGGTGTACATTTTACAAGAGTCTAGAGGGAGTAATGAATTTTTTTGTCCCTTAAAGGGGTTGTCTGGTGGTCGGCTGCCAAAATAAATGTGTTATACTTACCTATCTGCGCTCCCTCTGTGACAGGAGTGACAGTGTGGAAGAGCCTCAACTTTCATCACTGCCACCAAATCGCCTTCTTTGCATTGCCCTGCCATGTGTTACACTATTATATATAAGGTTCTTACCACTCCACTGTGCTCCGCTCCCCCAGGAACTCCCTGATCTCCTCCCGGCATTTCTCCTGGTGTTCGGGGTATTTAGCCAAACAGTAGAATGTCCAGGAGACCCCGCTGGCCGTGGTATCGTGCCCCTCGAACATGAAGGTGTCTACCTCTGCCCGCAGATCTTCATCAGACAGTCCCTGACCATTCTCATCCTGATAAACACAAAGACACATCTCTGTTACTGGAAATGTTTGGACAATAAGGGGTTATCCCGAAGTTGACTTTTTAAAAAATTAAGAGACAGCGCCAGTCTAGTTTATTGGTTGTATCTGGTATTGCATTTGAAACTTATTCAGGGGGCAGAGATGTAACACAAGCTCTGAGGATCTGTCACCACCTCCCACCTAATAGCGCAGTGCAGTGTATAGGTCTGTCAGGCAATGTTAGGGATTATCTGCTTTTCAAGGTATAACTAAATGGGGTAATCCAGCGGAATAAAATATATCTTTTAAATCAACTTGTGTCAGGAAGTACCAGAGATTTGTCATTTACTTCTATCAAAAAACTTCCAGTCTTCCAGTACTTATCAGCTGCTGTATGTCCTACAGGAAGTGGTGTATTCTCTCCAGACTGACATAGTGCTCTCTGCTGCCACCTGTGTCCATGTCAGGAACTGTCCAGAGCAGTAGCAAATCCCCATAGAAAACCTCTCCTGCTCTAGACAGTTCCTGACATGGACAGAGGTGGCAGCAGAGAGCACTGTGTCAGACTGGAAGCCTGTATAATTACCTTGGCACATAATAGGATGTCCAGAAAATCCAAATGTCTCTTCTGTTTGATCTTCTCCAGCTCCGTCTCCTGTTTTAATGATTCCTTCCTCACTTTTATAACTTTATCTATATGAAACAAATGCAATGTTGGTCCAATATGAAAAAATATATATAGAGCGCTTGATTGCGTCCACCATTGGGCTAAATTTAAATGAAAAGGCAAAGCGTTTTTTTTTTTCCAAACTCTCATTAGATGTTACTTTATTATTTTTCTTTTTACTTTTTTTATTATACAGTAAGGCATTTCGTACCTGTTTTGCAGCTCCATCGTTTGCCCGATCCAGGACCTCAGGATATCCCCGACTCATCGTTTTTTATGTAATCATAATAAAAGTCAAGTTTTATGGTGAGTGCCCTCCTATGTTTCTATTTTTTTATATTGGACTTACATTTGAACCTGAATTTCTAAGGAGGAGCACCCCTAATCCTTCTTCTTGGAATAATAGGCATAATCTAATGAAATATCCTAACGGGACACTGTTCACACTACTTTAGTGCCGATCGCTGTTTTTCAATACAGAACTACAAATGCAATGTGGTTACTGATAAGAACAAAAAAAAAATCATTTCTCATTGTCAACTCTGTGCTCCCTTCTACCATATAAGATTACATCACCAACTTCAAATCTTCTCTCTCCAAAACTTTCTACTTCACATCCCAACACAAGATTAACAATATCTGTAAAGCTTCACCCCACGATTCCGGTAACTAGCGATGAGCGGAGATACTGAACTGTTTGGGTTCGGCAACATTCTCCGAACCCCAATGCTCGGCATTTGTCTCCCCGTGTCTGGAGAAGTTCAATGCCGCCCTACAGAGTCCTGGAAGCCATGGGTACAGCCATATCTATCTTCACAACTGCTCAGTGCTCTTCTATCATTGGCTGCTTCTCCACCATTACTGATGATAAGCTTTCTGAACTACTCTACAAATCTGCCGTCTGTGCACCTGACCCAATCATATCCGGTCTTACAATTGCAGTTATACTACTGTACAGCGTCTCCGGTACAGAACTGGTGCGTCGGAATGGTTGGAATGGTCCGCAGCTAACTTTTACCCCACCAACCTACCCAAAGACACTAATGGTTTATTTTTCTAAACATCATTACCTAGTGCTCCTCGCTCTTTTAGGCTCCTCGTTCTGTCTTTTATACAGTGGACTATTTCCTCCTGTTCTCTCTTGGTGTCCCAGACTTCTGGATATCCTCACTCTTTACCAAGCCAACACTTAATGGCTCTCACAAACTATTCCTTGTCCCTACTCATTGTCTAAACGTTCTGTCCTGGGACTCCTGTTCTTCTCCATGTCATTGGCCCACTTTTACACTGACGTCACTTATAGTCTTCTCTCCATCCCATTTGTCACTTCTCTTCATCCAAGACTTTTTGGCTATATCCTCTTTCTTCTCCTCCCGTTCACTCCTCCACAGAGGATCTTGGCCATATCCCATGCACCCCTTAACATAGCCATAAGTGGCAGCTAAATCTAGAAAGGGGGGTGGGCCTAATGCATATAAGGTGGAGGAGTTTATTGACCCTTAGTATGTAGGGAGATGGAGGCAACATGGTGACTGTGAGATTTGAACCACAGGAAACAATATAGTGCAACTAATACAGACACAGAGATAGTCACAATGTCTGCCTGGGGGGGGGGGGGGGGCGCTACAGTACTGTATCCAAGCTGGTGATCCATAAGATCCATCAATATGTGAGAAGGTCATGAGGATTGTACTGTCAGCAGCATACAATGTACCCAATGGCATTAAATAACTTATGGTATAGGGTGGTCTGACCTGTATGTCCGTGCGCTATCCTCAGAGCTTTCCGGAAGCGAAATCCCTGGGGGCTCAAGTAGAAAATGAAATCATTGTGATACAGGAAGAAGCGGATCCTTTGTTGTACCAGTTGGGAGAGGTTATATACAGCTTTGATGTATTCATTCTCACTGTAAAGAAAGGAACGGGATCAACCATGTTGTATGGAGGGTCTGGCTACTAAACTCAGCAGATGACTACCGATCCGACCTTGCAGATTCTCACGTAGCAGATAGGACGTCACCCACTAGGTCTCTCTGCAAGGATTCCTAACCAGCTTCCTCACCAACCTGTCCAGCTGGCAGTTGCTCTCGTAGCTAAAGGCGCATTTCATGATGGTGTCCAGAGTCATGAGGCTGACATGATGGAAAAGCTCCTCTGGTTTGCTATCTGGGGCCAGTCTGTCCCATTTGTCCTAAACAAGATTTCATCATAAGTAAAGTATATATTAGCCTAGTGCTATCATTATCGTAAACTGTGTAGGGTTAGAGGCATTCTCAAACGAGTTTCAACTGAAACATCCGTCTTCATCAGGGTTTGCCTATAATTGGAGCACTTGCAGATGCACTCCACTTATATTGGCATAAATCCCCATTGGGCACAAATATAGTTGACTACAACTAACATTCCTTGGTATTCCCTAGAATAAGTAATACACTGTTTTGCTATCCTTGCTTGATATTTCTCTGTATATATTATGCATATGCAAATCATTAAAGAAGAAGTCTGGGGTCGGACATTTTTCTGTTTCAAAAGAGTTGATGTCTGCTGTCTACGATGGTTCCCGGTCCCGTGGCTGTTGACTGGCAGGCCCGACTTGTCACGACTCGGGTCAGATCAGGAAGCGGACGGAGGACTGGGAACCAGAGCGGAGGACAGCGGACACTAGATGGATTTTTGAGGGACTGGGGAGGTTTCTGACATTTCACCTTACCAGCATGACATTAACACAGTCGGACACCACTCTGACGTACGGCTTCAGAACATCGTAATGGAATCCGGGAGTCAACAACTTTCGGTGTTGGAACCATTTCTGCCCTGACAGCACCAGCAAACCTTTCCCTGAATGACAGGACGGTAGTAGATGGGTCATTGGGATGGAGATATTTATAGACTTGGATATGATTTACTTAAGCAAGGACTATGCACTTAAGTTGCTTTAGTATAAATATACATTTGACAGGCTATAAAAATGGGCAGCATTTAAAACTCATAGAAAATTAGATCCTGCTCGTATCGCCACTTTTTGGTGACATTACCCAGTATTTTTTCACTCTTCACACAGAACACTAGGAGTATAATGTGAAAACCATGATACAGTACGTACCAATCCACGGGGTCAAGAAGTAATAGGCAAAGCTGTCCTTCGGATCTATAGGAAAGTAGAATGTGTATTCAGGATATATTCACAAATTATAACATATAACTCGGATTATGAAGGACAGTATATCCTGTAATCTTCCAATATATAATATAGCCAGGTTCACACTGCATTATCAAATCCATCTCACTCTTCTCACTTCAGAATGTTTATTTTTATATGTTTATAAAGGTTCAGAATATATTTTAAAAAATCACTTAAGTTATGGTGTGAGCTCCTTGTGCTGTTTCTTCTATGCGGTTTCGCTAACTATGGTGAAAGTTGATCTAACCTTTTGCTGTGATATTTGCTGTAAATATTTGCAGGGAAACAATATATAACAGTTTAAAAGATAATTTTAAAATATAGTTAAAGAAATGCTAAAATAAAAAATATATATATAGCCAGCATTGTTACTCACCTTGCCTGGACAAAATGGCTTTCACATAGTCTGGATGGTAGACAGTGAGGCAAGCAAAGAAATTTCCAAGCCACATGGGGAAGGCGCAGTCATATTGTTTAGCATAACCACTCACAATGTCCAGAATCTTCACATTTTGTTTTATCTATGAAGAAGAAGAAGGGTCTTAGATAAATCCTTTGTTGGCCCTATTAGTCTTCAGAGAAGGCCTACCTAGGCCTGACATCTGAATGTGGTTCTTGCTTTAGCACTATACACAAGGTAATTTTTCAGAACAATAAAGGGGTTTTCCAAGATTAGAATATTGATGGGCTATCCTTCAGAATGGTGGGTGGCTGACTCTTGGTGCCCCCCACCGATCAGCTGTTTGATAGGGTCATGCTCGGACACACATTGTGGATTGTGTACATGGGTCCATACACCAAATGTGCGATTTGCCAGAGTGCAGATGTATAAAAACAATTCCAAGGATATAGCACTTGCATGCAGACTTGTCAAATAGCTAATCCTCAGATAGGTTGGACCTTGTGTTTCACCAAGGACTTCCAACCCTATCTCTGCCTGTTCCATTGTACCACTTTGCCTCTTCTGTATATGGCCAAGCCTGACTAACTACAAACCTGTGCTGCCCATTCCAACCTGTTTGTCCGTCTTTGACCATGATAGTACAAAGACTTCAGACTCATCTCTACCTTCTCCTTGGTGCCCCACATTGGCATCTCTTGGCCCGCTGGGTCATTTGCCACCTATACTGGGACCACTCCTCTCGGTACTGACCTGGTAGCCCACTGCAGCGAAGCCTAGATCCTCCAAAAATGGATTAAAGTGGGAGAACCAGGGGACTATTTAGACAACTCCCAAATTCAAAGCAGACAGGTGGCACAGTGGGTCCACAGCTATTGCAACACAAAGTGTGTCCTTTTTAGGTAAAACCTACCTTATTACTACAGTAACGGGGCAATTTATTGTCATCATCTGATGGACTTAAAGTCCCAAAACCACCCTGATCCAATTTGCCTCTAGAATTGGGGAATTATTTTCTGAGCTACTCCTAAATTCACAAAAAATTGGAAGGGGAAATAAGCTAAAAAGTAACTTTTATTGATATCAGGATAAGATATTTGCGGTATACAAAAGAGTGCAAGAAATACTATACAATATATACAATGTGCATGACGCACTGTCTCTCCAACAATGAACAATACCACAGGACCAGCAAGATCACAGTAGCTCAGATATACCACTATGTCCTATTATGTCGGTATCGTTTAAATGCGGTCCGTACCGGTCACTGTCTGTTTAAGGAACGTGTCAGTCCCAAGTATATCACAGCGTGTCTTACGGTACGTGTATATGTCATACAGGTCACTGTCTGTTAGGGATATATAATCCCAAATGTGTCACAGTGTGTCCTGTCACTAATGGTACCGTCACCTACACCCTACGCGTTTCTGTCACTCGTGTCTGTGACGTCATCAGGGGTCAGAGGTGCACTAAAGAGGGTACATGAGGTAAACAATGATAGATATGAAGACCGTCAGAGCCCTTAAAACAATCCAGCCATGATAGAGGTAATGGAATATTGGCGTCTGAGAATTGGGGAATGGTAAAGGCAGGTGTACTCACTGTACCCACGTGGATGGACCCAAAAGCAGAATGTCCTAAAGAGTCAGTGGACTGTATATGGACCTTTGTAAAATGTAAATGTATACTATCAGTAGCTGCAAAAACATAATATGTCCAAGTGTGATAAAGCCCAACTATACTTACAGTTCTGCAGGGTCGTGATAGGTGGCAGTGAGGTGTTTATGTGATCCCAAAGATGGCCTCCCTGTGAAAGGCAAATTATTCCTTTAGCGATTTATGCCAGGCATAATGGCCAGAGGTAGGGCTAAATAGGTTGGGAAGCACTCACCCGTCTTCAATATAATACAGGAGATGTTCACCAGTCAGGCTGCAGTGGCAGTCTAACCAGTGAATCGGGTCTGCAGCCTATTTAACGGCCGCGCAGACGCCTCGCTTGTGACGTCACAGCACGTGGTGCTTGCGCGCCGAGACAACCGACCATCCCCCCGCACGTCCAGGGGGTGTGGCATCCTGACGTGGTTTATGTACCAGATGCCGGTGCTCGGCTGTATCGCTGTCCAGGTGCTGAAACATGAGAGCGGCATCTCGCAGTGCAGTGAGTGCGCTCTTAATAAAAGAAAAGAGGCTATGTAAGATGTAAAAACCAGATAAATATATGTCGCCGATGTCCAGATGGATAAAACAACCGAGTCAGCAAGCAGATGCGCATAAGAGGGTATACAAGAGTGTACTGAGAAAAATGAGAAATGTAGTATGATAAGACAAAAGGGGAAGACAAAAGGGGAAGTCCTAGCCAATGACCCACCAGTTATTTTCCCCATGCTGCATGCCTCTATTTGTGGCTGCGCCCACACTCCAAACCCTCCTTCCCCTTTTGTCTTATCATACTACATTTCTCATTTTTCTCAGTACACTCTTGTATACCCTCTTATGCGCATCTGCTTGCTGACTCGGTTGTTTTATCCATCTGGACATCGGCGACATATATTTATCTGGTTTTTACATCTTACATAGCCTCTTTTCTTTTATTAAGAGCGCACTCACTGCACTGCGAGATGCCGCTCTCATGTTTCAGCACCTGGACAGCGATACAGCCGAGCACCGGCATCTGGTACATAAACCACGTCAGGATGCCACACCCCCTGGACGTGCGGGGGGATGGTCGGTTGTCTCGGCGCGCAAGCACCACGTGCTGTGACGTCACAAGCGAGGCGTCTGCGCGGCCGGTAAATAGGCTGCAGACGCGATTCACTGGTTAGACTGCCACTGCAGCCTGACTGGTGAACATCTCCTGTATTATATTGAAGACGGGTGAGTCCTTCCCAACCTATTTAGCCCTACCTCTGGCCATTATGCCTGGCATAAATCGCTAAAGGAATAATTTGCCTTTCACAGGGAGGCCATCTTTGGAATCACATAAGTACCTTACTGCCACCTATCACGACCCTGCAGAACTGTAAGTATAGTTGGGCTTTATCACACTTGGACATATTATGTTTTGCAGCTACTGATAGTATACATTTACATTTTACAAAGGTCCATATACAGTCCACTGACTCTTTAGGACATTCTGCTTTTGGGTCCATCCACGTGGGTACAGTGAGTACACCTGCCTTTACCATTCCCCGATTCTCAGACGCCAATATTCCATTACCTCTATCATGGCTGGATTGTTTTAAGGGCTCTGACGGTCTTCATATCTATCATTGTTTACCTCATGTACCTTCTTTAGTGCACCTCTGACCCCTGATGACGTCACAGACACGAGTGACAGAAACGCGTAGGGTGTAGGTGACGGTACCATTAGTGACAGGACACACTGTGACACATTTGGGATTATATATCCCTAACAGACAGTGACCTGTATGACATATACACGTACCGTAAGACACGCTGTGATATACTTGGGACTGACACGTTCCTTTAACAGACAGTGACCGGTACGGACCGCATTTAAACGATACCGACATAATAGGACATAGTGGTATATCTGAGCTACTGTGATCTTGCTGGTCCTGTGGTATTGTTCATTGTTGGAGAGACAGTGCGTCATGCACATTGTATATATTGTATAGTATTTCTTGCACTCTTTTGTATACCGCAAATATCTTATCCTGATATCAATAAAAGTTACTTTTTAGCTTATTTCCCCTTCCAATTTTTTGTACATTCAATAGCCTGGGATATGAGTCATACACATGGTTAGTATACCATAATTATACTTATTGTTTATACTACTCTTAAATTCCAAGTTTTAAAAAGTTGGAAACATGGAGCCCCCACCCACTGTTTTGCCCACTGATCTGGACTCTGCTTTAATAAACAGATATTTATCTTGAAGACTATAACCCACTAAAGACAATGATTAAACTTGAAGTTGACTTTGACGATCATAAGGAGATAAGACGTCCACTTCATATAACAGCTACATTATCAGCACGGTGAGTCCTCTGGCACGGTAACCTAAGATAAAACTGTAGACTTATACCTAAACTGGAACAAAGAGCATATATACCCACTGTAGACAGAGATAACATGCCAACTTTTAGACATGTCCCAGTTTACAATCAAATTGCAGGAAAAAAATTATTTTTTTTTTAACATTACATACCTAAATGAGGGGGGGGGGCAGCTACTGGGGGGTGTTCAGGATAGATTACTTACATGGCATATGCTATTTACTAGGTAGGCTGACTGCCAGGGGGGCTATGTAAAGGGGTTATACTAACTACAGGGGAATACTACCTATTGAAGACCTACCTGCACAGAGAGGCCTAACTACTATGGGGGGCACAGAGGGAACCTAACTACTATGTGGGACAGTGACACAGAGGGAGCCTAACTACTGTATGTGGGGGCATCAATGGGCCTAAACACTATATGAGGGCACAGAGAGGGCCTAACTGCTATATGGGACACAGAGGGAACCTAACTACTATATGGGACACAGAGGGAGCCTAACTACTATATGGGACACAGGGGGAACCTAACTACTATATGGGACACAGAGTGAGCCTAACAACTATATGGGACACAGAGGGAGCCTAACAACTATATGGGACACAAAGGGAGCCTAACTACTATATAGAGACACAGAGAGGGCCTAACTACTATATGGGACACAGAGGGAACCTAATTACTATATTGGACACAGAGGAAGCCTAACTACTCAATGGGACACAGAGGCAACCTAACTACTATATGGAGACACAAGAGGGCCTAACTACTATATGGGGTAAAGAGGGAGCCTAACTACTGTATGGGGCACAGAGGAAATCTAGCTACTGTATCAGGGGGCATCAAGGGGCCTAAACACTATATAGGGGCAAACAAGGGACCTAACTACTATGTGGAGGCAAAAAGAAAACCTGACTACTATATGGGGACTCAGAGAGGGTCTAACTATTATATGGGACACATAGGGAACCTAACTACTATATGGGACACAGAGGTAGCCTTACTACTATATGGGACACAGAGGGAGCCTAACTACTATACAAAGACACAGAGAGGGCCTAACTACTATATGGGACACAGAGGGAGCCTAACGTCTCTATGGGATCCAGAGGGAACCTAACTACTCTATGAGATACAGAGGGAACCTAACTACTATATGGAGACACAGAGAGGGCCTAACTACTATATGGGGTAAAGAGGGAGCCTAACTACTATATTGGGCACAGAGGAAATCTAGCTACTGTATCAGGGGGCCTAAACACTATATATGGGGCACACAAGGGACCTAACTACTATGTGGAAGCAAAAAGTAAACTTAATTACTATATGGGGGCACAGAAGAAGTCTAATACTATATGCACTGCGTATGTGCTCTGCAAGATCTCTAATGTGTCTCCCAGATTAACTGGAACAACTTACTGCATGTGACCCGCAGCTCTATTCATTCTCTGTGAAGTTGTCATAGTGGCTCCATAGAGAATGAATAGATCTGTCGGTCACATGTCGACATGCTTCTCTACTAAAAACAAAGGAGCCGGGGGCCAATCTGGAGATTGTTGGGGGAGGGGGGGCACGGAGGGTGGACCTCCTGCAATCTCTTACTTGTTCCCTATCCTGTCGATACGGAACATGCATGTTTTAAAAGGGAAAACTAAGGCTGTGTCATCCAGGGGCCTACATATACATGGAGCCATCCCAAATCCATATGGCCGCCCTTTAGGATCCATGTACAGCCACAACACCAGTTTAGTATCTTACATCATGTACTCTCGTTCAGCCAATCACAAGACTTTGCCACATGACTAACCGTAGATACTGCATTGTCACCCACTGACTGTGGTGTCTGTTGCTAAGCAACATCCCAAACATGGTTTTCAACTAATTTAGCTCAGCTACATCCATACAAATAAAAAACCAAATGCCTCTTACCTCAGGGACGTTGCCATACAGCCAGTGACGCTTAGGGCCCGGGAAAGCACTGAAGACTCTCTCCAGCTTCTTCTTCCTCAGGTAGAGACTGGAGACTTTGTAGAGCAGGTACAGGGCGCACAGGGTGGCGGCATAGTACAAGAGATCAAAGGGGCTCAGGGAGAGGAGAGCGGGCAGCATGGTTGGATTACTCTCTGCACTGTACAACCAGGGACATATATCAGTGACGGGAGGAGCTACAGTCTTACGAGTCCAAAGGAGAGGGCAAGGAGTAGGGGAGAAAGAGAGAAAACTCTGCGGAAAGAGAATAATTAAGCTTAGTATCCTGGACCGAAAGGGAACCGAGAGGCCCTAACTTACATGTATATGCGATGCCCTGGCCCCTGGGGGCCACTTCCGCAGTGCTGGTGTTATGAGCGGGCAATGACCGGGGCAGCTGCAGGGGTTATACTTGTCACGGTATAGGCCTGAGGGCGGCACAGCTGCAGGGCCGGTCTGTGGAATCTGCGGGTGATGATGGGCATGCGATTCTTCGCTGCACTTAGTCAGGGCACCAGTTAGTGGACACCAATGCCAGGGTTCAGTAACAGCGGTTTTATTATAGATGAGGTAACTAGTAGCAACAGTTCTGTCCGGATGCAACCGGGTATATAGCAGGCTTTGACAAATAAAGCAGGAGTGGTGCTGCATAGGCTGTGAGAATACGTGCCGGATGATGGGAGTAGGAGTATGAGAGAAATAGCGTTGCTGGGTGGATTAGCTTGAGAATAATACTTGCTGTGAATCCTTGCAGCGATGAGGAGAGATAACGGAATGACACCCAGATGAGAGAAAAGAATCCGGTCACTTGAGCAGGCAGATACAGCCGAAGACTGGTATATAGCAGCAGACTTAGTCACTCTTCTGTGGGAGAGGATAGAACCACACAACCTCCTTGCTTGGAAGCCGGGGCTCAACTCTCTTGTCAGCAGGAAGTGGGAGGTCACATGGTTGCTCCTGGCCAGAGCTAGTCGGCCATTGGAGGAACCATGGTTACAGGTCACGTGATCAACAGCCTTGCATACCACTGTACACTGTAATACACAGGAACACATGAGAATACACATGAAAATGCACAATACCAGAGAATACTAGGGGAAAACCAGCAGCAGTTGCAGTGCAAACACTTACCAGAACAGGCATTAACACAGCAATAGAAATGGGCATAATAGGAGTAGTAGTCTGCATGTTCTGGGACACTGCATACCTCCCTAGCAAGTTTGAGCCGACCTCGGCGAATCTAGAAGGCAGCAAACATGAATAGACTGGACAATCAAACAACAGGAATGAATTATGAGAGTGAGTGTGATGAGGTGTGTGTTTCCCACGCCCAAGGCACAGGTGAGAAGAGAGAGAAAATGAGAAACCCTAGTGGCAGGACTTCACCTAGGGGTGCCTAACGTACTCTGGCGACCAGGTAGCTAGTGCGTGAACCATCTGACGTGTAAGCCAGGACAACTTAACTGCTGGCGGGTGACCCTCAATATTCCAGCCAGTTAGACAGTAGGTTTTCTGTTAAATGTGTTACCCTACTGGAGAAGAGAACTGTGAAGACCTGTGTACTACCTTGGCGTGTCTGAGTAGTGTCTTGGATACCTGGAAGAGAAAAGAACAAAATAATAAAAGCAAACATACATGGGGAGCTCCCTTTCATACCACTCAATCACACACACAAGCACTCCACAGGCCAAACACACGAAAAGATATCCAAGGTGCAATATGTATGGACAAGTGTGAAGGTTAGGTATGACTATGTGTGATAACTACTGTGTTGGGACAAGACGGAGGCGAACAAATACTGGAAACAAAAAGGAAGGGAAACACAAAAGACAACAAATACTGCGAGGTCTTGAGGAGAACTGGCTCACATGAATCTGAATGAAAATCTGAGAGAAATCTGAATGAAAATCTGAGAAAAATCTGAATGAAAATCTGAGAAAAATCTGCATACGAACTGGCTCAACTAAATCTTTCCAGCTATAGATATGATAATAATACACAATAATGAGACTGGATGAGAAAATACACTCCTACATAAACTGGACTTTCTCTGAGGTATATATATATACTGACTTCTCTTACTCAGAGGAGGAGCTATCTGACTTAGACACTGTAAAATATACTGTTTTACAAAAGAGGCACTCTACTCTGAGGCAATCTAAATAACCTTTTGCTTAGTCAGAGGAGGAAATACAAAGACTCTGATAACACTGGAATGCAATAGTACAATAAGTGCAATAATGAAATAAGTGCAATAATACCCTGTGTGGAACACACAATCACAGGAAAGTGCATTAGGAAGGAATGGGTTAAGTGTCTCTGTTAGGTAGAGTCTCTTTTAGGCAATTAGACATCGTCCATGTAAAAGGCTCTGGGACAGGCACTAGAGAACTTTTTGTTATGATAAGTGTCCATCAGCTCATGGCTGGTTAGTACAGGGAACTTGGTCAGGAGGACCAGGCACGAACCTTGAACGTTGCAGGAACTAAATGGTGAAACAGCACACAAAAAAAAAAACACAGTCATAGAACTCAGCCTTTGAAGAGAACACCTAATAGAGGTGTCCTGGAAGACCCCAAGTGGCACCCCTCTTCTTCTCCCAGGGGTAATACCGGGAGGAAGCCGGAGCAGGAGCCTCATCTGCTGCGGTGGTGACCACGAGGCTAGGGGTCACGGTGGTCACAGGAGAGACAGTAGGGGCCACATGGTAGGTAGTGGTGGTGGTCGCAGCTTTAGCCACGGCAGTGGTAGGGGGAGTCACCGTAGTAGCCATGGTGAGGGGGGCTTTAGCCACCGGAGGTAGCAAGGTTAGGGCCTGCTTGATCTCATCCGCGAACTTCTTGATAACCGGGTCGTCCCCAAACACCCACTGAGGCAGGGATGGTGTCTCAGGCCCGGGGAGCCTCCAGGGACTGGCGTAGCAGGTGGCCTTAAAGTTATTCCCCTGGCTAGAGGCAAGAAGAGGGGCGCCCGGAACCCCGGTACTCACGGATCCATCGTTTTCTGGCGAGGTCGATCCTCCTGTGGAGAAGGCAACCTCGGGAGTGCTGGAGCAACGAGATCCCGGTGAGACGCTGGCGATGGAGACAGGCTCTTCCTCCGGACCGTTGGAGACTGGTGTAGAGCCCCAACTGATATCGCTGTCGGAGGGTAGCGGCATTAGCAGGCACGCAGGATTGAGCAGAGGCAGACTCTCAGGCAGTGTAGACATCACAAGCGCTGGGGCTGCAGGCAGGTGCTCTTCATAGGCCGCCATCTTGCGTTCCACTGGCCGGAACTTGTAGCAGGAAGGGGAGGAGCGCCAGGCTGGAGGATCAGGCTCCAAAGTCTGCCCAGCAACAATGACGTCAGTGGAAGCGGCCGGCCAATCAGGAGAGACACAGTCATTATCAATGGCGCCAAGCAATTCCCGCTTCTCGGCCGCATGGCAGTTAACCCCCTCGTCACCGGGGGATGGCGCAGGTAGAAATAACAGCAAGAAGCGGCCATTTTGTGTACAGTCCCAGCCGTGCAGCGACTCAGTTATCAGAACTCCCATGGCAATTTTAGCACAGTCTCTGGAGACGATATTAAACTGTAGATCTGGTACACCGCGTGGCGGGTAGATCCTGTTCGTGACGCCAAAAATGCGATGCCCTGGCCCCTGGGGGCCACTTCCGCAGTGCTGGTGTTATGAGCGGGCAATGACCGGGGCAGCTGCAGGGGTTATACTTGTCACGGTATAGGCCTGAGGGCGGCACAGCTGCAGGGCCGGTCTGTGGAATCTGCGGGTGATGATGGGCATGCGATTCTTCGCTGCACTTAGTCAGGGCACCAGTTAGTGGACACCAATGCCAGGGTTCAGTAACAGCGGTTTTATTATAGATGAGGTAACTAGTAGCAACAGTTCTGTCCGGATGCAACCGGGTATATAGCAGGCTTTGACAAATAAAGCAGGAGTGGTGCTGCATAGGCTGTGAGAATACGTGCCGGATGATGGGAGTAGGAGTATGAGAGAAATAGCGTTGCTGGGTGGATTAGCTTGAGAATAATACTTGCTGTGAATCCTTGCAGCGATGAGGAGAGATAACGGAATGACACCCAGATGAGAGAGAAGAATCCGGTCACTTGAGCAGGCAGATACAGCCGAAGACTGGTATATAGCAGCAGACTTAGTCACTCTTCTGTGGGAGAGGATAGAACCACACAACCTCCTTGCTTGGAAGCCGGGGCTCAACTCTCTTGTCAGCAGGAAGTGGGAGGTCACATGGTTGCTCCTGGCCAGAGCTAGTCGGCCATTGGAGGAACCATGGTTACAGGTCATGTGATCAACAGCCTTGCATACCACTGTACACTGTAATACACAGGAACACATGAGAATACACATGAAAATGCACAATACCAGAGAATACTAGGGGAAAACCAGCAGCAGTTGCAGTGCAAACACTTACCAGAACAGGCATTGACACAGCAATAGAAATGGGCATAATAGGAGTAGTAGTCTGCATGTTCTGGGACACTGCATATATACCAAACTGCAGAGACCCTTAGTAACATGTATATACCAAACTATGCGGAGGCCCTAACTTACATGTATATACCGAACTGTGCAGAGGCCCTAACTAATATGTATATACCAAACTGTACCGAGGCCCTAACATGTATATACCAAACTGTGCAGAGACCCTAACTAACATGTATATACCAAACTGTGCAGAGGCCCTAACTAACATGTATATACCGAACTGTTAAGAGGCCCTAAGTAACATATATACACCAAACTGTGCAGAGGCCCTAACTAACATGTATATACCGAACTGTGCAGAGGCCCTAACTAACATGTACATACCAAACTGTGCAGAGGCCCTAAGTAACATGTATATACCGAACTGTATAGAGGTCCTAACTAACATTTATATACCAAACTGTGCAGAGGCCCTAACTTACGTGTATATACCGAAGTGTGCAGAGGCCCTAACTTACGTGTATATACCGAAGTATGCAGAGGCCCTAACTAACATGTATATACCGAACTGTGCAGAGGCCCTAAGTAAAATGCATATACCAAACTGTGCAGAGGCCCTAACTAACATGTGTATACCGAACTGTATAGTGGTCCTAACTAACATTTATATACCAAACTGTGCAGAGGCCCTAACTTACGTGTATATACCGAAGTGTGCAGAGGCCCTAACTAACATGTATATACCGAACTGTGCAGAGGCCCTAAGTAACATGTATATACCAAACTGTGCAGAGGCCCTAAGTAACATGTATATACCAAACTGTGCAGAGGCCCTAAGTAACATGTATATACCAAACTGTGCAGAGGCCCTAAGTAACATGTATATACCAAACTGTGCAGAGGCCCTAAGTAACATGTATATACCAAACTGTGCAGAGGCCCTAAGTAACATGTATATACCAAACTATGCAGAGGCTCTAACTTAGTGTATATACCGAACTGTGCAGAGGCCCTAACATGTATATACCGAACTGTGCATAGTCCCTAAGTAAAATGCATATACCAAACTGTGCAGAGGCCCTAACTAACATGTATATACCAAATTGTGCAGAGGCCCTAAGTACCATGTATATACCGAACTGTGCAGAGGCCCTAACTAACATGTATATACCGAACTGTGCAGAGGCCCTAAGTAAAATGCATATGCCAAACTGTGCAGAGGCCCTAACTAACATGTGTACACATTGCAAAACAATGCAGCAAAGTAAGAATACCACTAATAATAGAAGATAAAAGAGGCTGCATAGCTGAAACACTATCCTAATGTATCTTAATCTTATAACTCACTTCTCATGAATAATGCAGAACCCAAACCGAATTTCATAGAAGCCTGAGAAAAGGGATTAGATACAACCTCTATCCCCTACAGGGTTAAAAAAAACAAAAACAACATTTAATCACTTCCACAGCTTTTCTAGGTGCAGAAAATTTGTACAAATATGCGGCCAGGTGGTATAAATATGTGAATGTACCACCTGGGCCATCGCTTTGGGTTTTTTACATTAGCAGTGGCAGGTTTTTGTTTTCTTTTGTTTGTTTTTTTAACCGCCGCCATCTCTTTTCTCCTGTTCCTGATCCAAGAGGGCGACTAGTCAGAAGAGGGAATAGTTGTGCCAGGACTCTCCTGCCATCAGTTAACTCTTTGCAGAAGGTGGGTAAGTGGCGTGGCCTCATTTATCATGATTTACCCCTGGTCGCAGTCATAAATCTGTGTGTAAAATCTACACCTGCTCGGGAGCAAGTGTAGATTGGGCCGGATTCACTACGAGGCGTGCGCCTCTTAGTAAATCTCTCAGGTTAATTGTAGGCGGGGCCTAATTTAAAACCGGCGTATGAATATGTCGCTCTTGATAAATCCCCACTGCCCGTATTCACTTGGCTCTGACCTCTGGTATTACTGATGATTATAATATGATGCCAAGGACTGGGCCCACCAGGCCGAGTGTGATGCCAACTTCTCGATGATCACTGAGCTACTCAGCTGTTTCTTATTTCTGTTTCCAAGAATTACTGAGTAAGAATCCACATGGCTACAACTTTAGCTTGTATTGTAGCTAGCTAGCGCCTCTGTTTTTTTTTTTTTTTTTGGTAGATATAGAAGCGTACACAAAGATTTTACAATTTCAGCTCTCATACAGTATGTTGTAGTGTATGGATGTAGATTATCTGTCAGAGGCGATACACGGACTGATCATCTATCTATAAAAATACAAAATATAATATAAAAAAAAACTAAATAAAATATACTTTATTGAATCATCAATTATTACACATAATAAAATACACAATGAATTAATTAAAATGCAGCAAGAAAGACAAAACCGACCACCTTAGGGGGTGGGTGGTAAACCATGATGAGTATTGGAAGATAAATAGGGAAACACCAGGGTGGCCCCTTTTGCGTCAATGTCTAACTCTATTGTGAGTATTGCAGTATTTATGTCCCAATACTCAGAAACGAGTGGAACTTAAGGGGCTATGTATCGGGGTGATCTCCCCCCCTTGGCAACAGGCTTTACTTCCCTGGAGGGATATCTGGCTGTTCCTGTGTTTTGAGACTCGTAAGTGAGACTCCACCGACCCCCCTTTTTTTAATTTAAATTTATAGGGGGCAATGTATCAATGGAGACTCTTAAATGAGTACTTCATCTGATTTTTTCACTGATCTCTCTGAGCTCAGTGATTGCTGTTTCTATCTATCTCCTATCTATCTATCTCCTATCTATCTATCTCCTATCTATCTATCTATCTATCTATCTATCTATCTATCTATCTTCTATCTATCTGTCTATCTCCTATCTATCTATCTCCTATCTATCTATCTATCTATCTATCTATCTATCTATCTATCTATCTATCTATTTATCTATCTATCTATCTCCTATGTATCTATCTATCTATCTATCTATCTATCTCCTATCTATCTATCTATCTATCTATCTATCTATCTATCTCCTATCTATCTATCTATCTATCTATCTATCTATCTATCTCCTATCTACCTATCTTCTATCTATCTATCTATCTATCTATCTATCTATCTATCTATCTATCTCCTATCTATCTATCTCCTATCTATCTATCTATTATCTATCTATCTATCTATCTCCTATCTATCTCCTATCTATCTCCTATCTATCTATCTATCTATCTATCTATCTATTTATCTCCTATCTATCTATCTATCTATCTATCTATCTATCTATCTATCTATCTATCTATCTATCTATTATCTATCTATCTATCTATCTATCTATCTATTATCTATCTATCTATCTATCTATCTATCTATCTATCATCTATCTTTCTCCTATCTATCTATACACTGTATACATACAACAGTACAGTACTATAAATATACATCTTGCTTTCCATCCACCTTCCAGTGACCTGTTTATTCTTTCTTGCTGCATTTGAATACATTGTGTATTTTATCTTGTGTAATATTTATTGGATTGATTCAGTAAAGTATATTATCTTTTCTATTTTTGTCCACCATTTCTTAAGTAGATGGGTGATATCTATGTCATTGGTTATAAAGCTTATGGATACTAAATATCAGCAGAAGACTGGAGATTTTTTTTTTTTTTTTTTTTTTTAAATAGACGTAAATTACAAATCTGTATAACTTTGTGACACCAGTTGATGTAATATTTTTTTAAATCCATAATTGTAAAGGGGAGACTATAAATAAATGGCCATGTAGCCAGAGACATGTGCCCAGGTTGTTCCTGCTACACGGCCCCCTGCACGTCCACATATCGGCGGGGTGACAGGTCCTATCACCTGCCAGGTCCACAGACTGCAGGTAGGGGAGCAGATGTGCGCAGGCTCCTTAGCATCATCACGCTGCTGCAGCGACACAGCACCGGACCCCCACCCATCCACCAGCCTCACCGAATCACATCCCGGAAGCCTCGCTCTTCATCTCCAGCTCTGTGTACTCCTCCCCCTGCTCTCTCCATACTTAACCCTTAACGAGCGGTCGTTGGAGCGAGTCTATGAACGATAATCGTTCCGTGAAATAGGGCTATCGGGGTCCATTTACACAGAAAGATCATCTGACAGATTATCTGTCAAAGATTTGAAGCCAAAGCCAGAAACAGACTATAAATAGAGATCAGGTCATAAAGGAAAGCCTGAGACTATTCCTCTTTTCAAATCCATTCCTGGCTTTGGCTTCAAATCTTTGTCAGATAATCTTTCTGTGTAAATGGACCCTTACACTATTCACGCTCCCTCCTTAACCCCTCACTATCCAGGCCGCAGTAATATCGCTCCCAGGTGGTTGCAGTTTGCTGTTCAGTTAACCCCTTCCCTGCACCCAGTCCTGCACCGTGCTGTAAACTAACAGGGCTAGTAACAGATTTGACTGCACTGATCGGAATTAACCCCATCACCCCTGCCAACCCTCCCACCCCCGTTCACTGTCTCAGAAGCCATTTACCCCTTTAATATTATACTCAAATATATATTTGCTAGTGTGAGTTATTGTTTTATGTGTTTATAAATATATTTTATTGGTTATGCAGTGTTGGAAAGCAGTTCCCCTTTAAAGTCTCTGAATCCGGTCTGCCATCATGGTCTGGGTGTGACTTGAATGCCTTATAAATTACCTCTACTTAAGGTGCATTTACACAGACAGATTTATCTGACAGATTTTTGAAGCCAAAGCCAGAAACAGACTATACACAGAGATCAGGCCATAAAAGAAAAACTGAGATTTCTCCTCTTTTCAGATCCATTCCTGGCTTTGGCTTCGAAAATCTGTCACATAAATCTGTCTGTGTAAACGCAGCCTAAACAGGGTCTTCAGCAGCTGAAAGGGGACACTGCACATTGGGGCGCTGGACGTCCTTACAGAGGGGGCAGCAGGGGAACGATGAAGGTGAGTATGTTTTATTTTCCCAACCATCATTGTAGCTGGAAAACCAAATGAACCAAAAAAAAAACTAAGTTGGAATCCACAGGGGCATCACTCAGCGTCCTTCCAGGAACATACAAAATAAAGACTCGACCGAGTCACAGAGAGAAAAGTCTTGAGGTTTTACAATGCTTTTTTAATTTTCTTCAGGTAGATGTGAATGCCGTTCACAGAACGTAAGACGAGCTGCGGGGTCTTCAGGGGCTCATTGTCGGGGTCCATACTCAGCTCGAATCTGGGTAACGTCAGAGCCAGAGCGACCTTCATCTCATTCATAGCAAAGTTCTGTCCAATGCAATTCCTGTAAGGGGGAGAGAATATGGAGGTTTTGGTCTGAACTTATATAGAAACATAGAAAATTGTCAGCAGAAAAAGTGGTGTATTCTCTCCAGTTTGACACAGCGCTCTCTGCTGCCACCTCTGTCCATGTCAGGAACTGTCCAGAGCAGCAGCAAATCCCCATAGAAAACCTTTCCTGCTCTGGACAGTTCCTGACATGGACAGAGGTGGCAGCAGAGAGCACTGTGTCAGACTGGAAAGAATACACCACTTCCCGCAGGACATACAACAGCTGATAAGTGCTGGAAGACTGAAGATTTTTAAATAGAAGTAAAACACAATTCTATATAACTTTCTGAAACCAGTTGATTTGATTGAAAAAGATTTTTGCCTTTAAGATTGAACCAATTGGGTATCATGTGGGTCAACTGTTGCCTTGTTAGAAAATAAGAACATTGGTGCTGCCATATGTGACCCCAAGGGTTACAACTAGACAGAGGTGATGGACAGTTTTTGGGTTACTCCGGGTAGGGGTTACTTTTAGGGTATGGTGGGGAAAGGGGTGGAAATAGAGGCCGCAGGTCACTTACTTCCCCGGTTCCAACGCCGGGTCCCGGATCGCTCTGCCCTGTACTCACGTCCCGCTGGCGCTTCCTGGTGTGAGCTGCGGCTTGAGTCATGACGCGTTAAGGCAGCTCAGCCATTCAGCGGTCAGAGCGGAGCCCCGCCTCAGCCGCTGAATAGCTGAGCTGCCTTAAGGCGTCACGTCTCAAGCCGCAGCTCAGACCAGGAAGTGGCGGCTGGGAGAACGGGGCAGTGCGATCCGGGACCTGGCACTGGAACTGGGGAGGTAAGTAACTGGCAGCCTCTATTTCCACCCCTTCCCCCGCCAAACCTTAAAAATAACCTCCGCCCGGAGTACCCCTTTAAAGAGGACCTGTCACCCCCCGTGCCGGGGTGACAGGCTCCCGTCCCCCCGTTACAGCCCCCTATACTCACCTGATCCCGCGCGGGTCCCGCTTCCTGATCCGGTCGGGTCACGGAGATATGAGCACCCGAAGCCCAGCGTGCGCGCTCACAGGAGAGTCCGATGCCCATAGAGAATGACGGAGCATCGGACTCCCCATTCATTCTCTATGAGCGTCGCACTCTCCTGTCAGCGCGTGCGCCGGGCTTCGGGCGCTCATATCTCCGTGACCCAACCGGATCAGGAAGCGGGACCCGGCGGGATCAGGTGAGTATAGGGGGCTGTAACGGGGGTCGGGAGCCTGTCACCGCGGCACGGGGGGTGACAGGTCTCCTTTAAGTAAAGGGATATTCCCACGATTTTCAGTTATGGTATTCCACAATATGGCGTCCGTAGCTGTGTTACCTGGATCCGGCGGAGAAGGGCACATACATATGGGAATGTCTCTTGGATGCATTATCTGGGGAAAACCTCAGCGGATCAAAAACCTAAAATCATAAGATAAAAAAAGGCAAAAGTAAAGAAGTTGAAAAACTCTAAAAATTATAATCAAAGGCCAAAGGAAACAGAACTACAATAAGCCACTGCAAGGCCGATCTCTCATATCATGATGGGTGGTAGTTGGAGCAGTCGCTTCCCCCAGAGCACACATGAGGCACTTGGTGGAGGTTGGGGTTCCCCAAGACAGTGAAGACAGACAGACACTGGGAGCTGAGGTGAAGGCCAATGGGTCTTTACCCTACTCCTACTCTTATATAGCTGACTTCATCCATATACTTATAGCAAAGAGCGAACTTGCCGAACATTCAAGTGTACCCAAGCCTGATCGCTCTTCATTTCCCTGCCAGTGGCTGAAGAAGTTGGATGCAGCCCTAGGGCTGCCAGGAACACAGGCTCGAGCCTATGGTTGTATCTATGTTTTCCCGGACTCCCTAGGGCTGCATCAAACTACTTCAGGCATTGGGAGCCAAATGCCAAGAGATCGGGATCAGAGGAACCCAAACATTCATCGAGTTCGATATCAAAAGGATGACATGGTAGTTATTAGCCGAGTAAAGATGTCTGACAGCTAAATATAATGCACTGGGCCCTTAGGATCCTACTAGACGGGCTGATGGCGGCCGATAAATAATGTAAACGAGCACCGATCTGCTAGATCACAGCTCATTTACTCAGCCTATTACACTGTTCGATAATTGTTTAGCAAGGGCTGTATATATATATATCGTTAGAGATGTCCATGCAGCCCTTGGCCTCTGCTCACTTCCCCGCACTGCGACTTCAAATTTAGAGCGATCTCTGATCTATCTCCTATCTATTATCTATCTATCTATCTATCTCCTATCTATCTCCTATCTATCTCCTATCTATCTATCTATCTATCTATCTATCTATCTATCTATCTATCTATCTATCTCCTATCTATCTATCTATCTATCTATCTATCTATCTCCTATCTATCTATCTATCTATCTATCTCCTATCTATCTATCTCCTATCTATCTCCTATCTATCTATCTATCTATCTATCTATCTATCTATCTATCTATCGCCTATCTCCTATCTATCTGTCTATCTATCTATCTATCTATCTATCTATCTATCTATCTATCTCCTATCTATCTATCTATCTATCTATCTATCTATCTATCTATCATCTATCTATCTATCTATCTATCTATCTATCTATCTATCTCCTATCTATCTATCTATCTATCTATCTCCTATCTATCTATCTATCTATCTCCTATCTATCTATCTCCTATCTATCTATCTCCTATCTATCTATCTCCTATCTATCTATCTATCTATCTCCTATCTATCTATTATCTATCTATCTATCTCCTATCTATCTATCTATCTATCTATCTATCTATCTATCTCCTATCTATCTATCTCCTATCTATCTCCTATCTATCTATCTATCTATCTATCTATCTATCTATCTATCTATCTATCTATCTATCTATCTATCTATCTCCTATCTATCTATTATCTATCTATCTATCTATCTCCTATCTATCTATCTATCTATCTATCTATCTATCATCTATCTCCTATCTATCTATCTATCTATCTATCTATCTATCTATCTATCTATCTATCTCCTATCTATTATCTATCTATCTATCTCCTATCTATCTATCTATCTATCTATCTATCTATTATCTATCTATCTATCTATCTATCTATCTATCTATCTATCTATCTCCTATCTATTATCTATCTATCTATCTATCTATCTATCTATCTATCTCCTATCTATTATCTATCTATCTATCTCCTATCTATCTATCTATCTATCTATCTATCTATCTATCTATCTCCTATCTATCTCCTATCTATCTATCTATCTATCTATCTATCTATCTATCTATCTCCTATCTATCTATCTATCTATCTATCTATCTATCTATCTATCTCCTATCTATCTATCTATCTATCTATCTAATGATGCTATACAGCAGAATACCTCCATTTACCTCAGGGTTATCCCACATAATCGGAGATCTGTTCATACAGTATATATTGAGAAAGATATCGGAGCCTGTTACATCGAAGAGAAGTTTATTAGAGTTTCATAGAAGAGACAAAAGAAAGTCAATAAAAATTAGCTTTATTCATATTTTTTATTTATTTTTTACATAAATGCCACCCACCTTTGGGCAGGCTCCGCCCATCAAAGAATGTGATTGGTTCTTTAAGTTTCCGACCAACTGCTGGTACAGGCGGGTAGAGACGCATGCTCTCCTTTATACACATAGTGGTATATGGCAGCTTCCCCAGGTCCTCCCTGTATAATATAAAGCAATAATAATAATAATAATAATAATAATACCACCATCTGTATTCTATCAATTACATAAACTGGTGACACCCATGAGGATCTTGGTACACTTATTCTGGTACAGTGGCTGACGGCTTTTTGGCAGCATTCGGCCCTGAGCTTGACTTTATAGATTAGAACAATAACTTTATTATATATAAGGTTCTTACCACTCCACTATAGTCCTCTCCCCCAGGACCTCTCTGATCTCCTCCCGGCATTTCTCCTGGTGTTCGGGGTATTTACCCAAAGTGTACAACGTCCAGGAGACCCCGCTGGCCGTGGTATCGTGCCCCTCGAACATGAAGGTGTCCACCTCTGCCCGCAGATCTTCATCAGACAGTCCCTGACCATTCTCATCCTAATGAAGACACATACACCTCTCTCTTACTGGAAACATTTGTATAATATTTAAAGGCGGTTTAAGAATTTAAAAAAGGATATCGTTTTTTTTCCCTATAGCTTATGGCACTTGGTGTATTGTGCACCTATAAACAGAAAGACTCTAGTGCTGGGTTGTCAAATCAACTGATTACAGAAAGTGCCAGAGATTTGTAATTTGTTTCTATTAAAAACTCAAGTCTTTCAGTACTTATCAGCTGCTGTATGTCCTGCAGGAAGTGGCATATTCTTTCCAGTCTGACACAGTGCTCTCTGCTGCCACCTCTGTCCATGTCAGGAAGTGTCCAGAGCAGGAGAGGTTTTCTATGGGGATTTGGCAGCAAAGAGCACTGTGTCAGACTGGAAAGAATACACCACTTCCTGCAGGACATATAGCAGCTGATAAGTACTGGAAGTTGAGCCTTTTTTTTTTAATACAATTAAATAACAAATATATGGCACTTTGTGGCACCAGTTGATTTGAAAAAAAAAATGTTTTTGGTAAACAAAACCCTTTAAATAATTTATAAAATAATAGACTCCATTTTGTTTTAAAGGGAACCTATGACACTGAAAACGCAGTCCAATCTGCAGGCTGCAGGTTACAGACCAGGAGGAGCTGAACTAATTGATAGATCGTTTATGGGAAAAGTCCCAGGATAACTTATTTATTAACATAAATCTCTGTCTACTCTTGGCTAAGTAGTCACGTGGGTGGTCCTACTGTGATTGACAGCTCTCTGTGTATACATGTGCATAAAACAATGCTGTCAATCTCCGCCCACTTGACTACTTAGCCCAGAATGAGCATAAATTTACATGTACAAATTACACTTAGAACTGAAACTTTTCCCATAATACTATATATCAATTTGCAGAATTTGCTGCCTACAGATGGGGCTGCGTTTCCCACCGTACAGGTTCCCTTTATATTAGATTGATGTATATAGTGATGTAACTATAAGGATTCTGGGCTCCAAATAACATCTGTAACATGGTCTTCCATCGATCATGTGCCATTCATAATATTAGTGTCTTATGCAGGCACCAAGGTCTGGGCGCAGTCACTACCTCTGCACCCCCTATAGCTGCACCCCTATAGCTGCTTACCTGTAGCTGCACCCCTATAGCAGCACATCCTATAGCTTCTCCCACTATAGCTGCTTCCCTGTAGCTGCACCCATATAGTTTTACCCCCTATAGCTGCACATCCTATAGCTGCACCTCTATAGCTTCTTCCACTATAGCTGCACCCTCTATAGCTGCACCCTCTATAGCTTCACCACCTATAACTTCACCCCCTATAGCTGCACCCCTATAGCCTATTCCACTATAGCTACACCCCCTATAGCTGCACATCCTATAGCTGCACTCCTATAGCTTCACCCCTATAACTTCACCCCCTATAGCTGCACCCCTATAGCCTATTCCACTATAGCTACACCCCCTATAGCTGCACATCCTATAGCTGCACTCCTATAGCTTCACCCCTATAGCTTCACCCCTATAGCAGCACCCCCTATAGCTGCACCCCTATAGCTGCACCCCTATAGCTGAAACCCCTATAGCTGCACCTCTATAGCTTTTCCCACTATAGCTGCACCCCCTATAGCTGCACATCCTATAGCTGCACCTCTATAGCTTCTTCCACTATAGCTGCACCCCCTATAGCTGCACATCCTATAGCTTCACCACCTATAACTTCACCCCCTATAGCTGCACCCCTATAGCCTATTCCACTATAGCTACACCCCCTATAGCTGCACATCCTATAGCTGCACTCCTATAGCTTCACCCCTATAGCTTCACCCCTATAGCTGCACCCCCTATAGCTGCACCCCTATAGCTGCACTCCTATAGCTGAAACCCCTATAGCTGCACCTCTATAGCTTTTCCCACTATAGCTGCACCCCTATAGCTTCACCCCTATAGCTGAAACCCCTATAGCTGCACCCCTATAGCTGCACATCCTATAGCTGCACCTCTATAGCTTCTTCCACTATAGCTGCACCCCTATAGCTGAACCCCTGGATCCATGGCCATTATACAGGGATCAGTTCCGTACCTTGGCACATAATAGGATGTCCAGAAAATCCAAGTGTCTCTTCTGTTTGATCTTCTCCAGCTCCGTCTCCTGTTTCAGGGATTCTTTCCTCAGTTTGATTACTTTATCTGTGATATAGAACAAACGTAATATAACTTATGTTTTTAAAATCTTTACAAAAAAACTGTCCACGGTGTATATATCTGCGACGATAAACAGCAAAACCAGGACAGTTATATGCTACAGGGGTTGTTTTAAAAAAAAAAAAAACATCTGGCACTAGTTGATTTGAAGTCCCTCATTCCCCTCAGCCCCTCCCCCCTCCATAGGATATAATGGACTCGTCTTCATTTTGTGCCTCTGTAATAAAGACGGCTTTGCCTGATAATGAGCAGATAAGAAGGGAGGGGGGGGGGTGGCTGGAAAACAGTTTTTTGAGCACAGAAGGAGGCTTTTTTGCCTAATAAAACCTATTACAGAGTTTTTTAAAATCACTTATACTACTGATTTCCGCAAAATTTCTGTGGTCTGACCTGTGTGTCCGTGCGCTATCCTCAGCGCTCTCCGGAAGCGGAATCCATGTGGGCTCAGGTGGAAAATAACATCATTGTGATACGGGAAGCAGCGGGACCTGTATTCCACCAGTTCAGAGAGCTCATATACAGCTTTGATATATATATTTTCACTGCAATAAGAGGAAATGATCAATCACGTTGTATGGAGAATGCGGCTACTGGGGTCTGTAAGATGTCTACGGGAGAGGGACGCCACATAGAGGTCAGACAGGATGGGACCAACCAGGCTAGACCCCCTCTCACCAATAACCAACCTGTACAACCCATTCTTCCCAGAACTAACCTTCTATTCCTGTACAACCACTTTAAAAAAAATGCTAATTCATATTCTAAAAAGTTTTACGTTACATTTTTACAGTCATGCTCTTAGGTTGTATTATATATTACTTTTTTTCCAGTCTTTTTTTACAGACCTGTCCAGCTGGCAGTTGCTGTCATAGCTGAAGGCGCATTTCATGATGGTGTCCAGGGTCATGAGGCTGACGTGATGGAAAAGCTCTATTTTTTTCTTATCTTGGACCAGTCTGTCCCATTTGTCCTAACAAGATTTAAAGGTGAAGTTCAAAAAAAAAAAAATCTTTTAAATCGACTGGTGCCAGAGATTTTTAATTTACTAAAGAAAATCTCAACTCTTCCAGTACTTATCAGCTGCTGTATGTCCTGCAGGAAGTGGTGTATTCTTTCCAGTCAGGAGAGCAGGAAAGGTTTTCTATGGGGATTTGCTGCTGCTCTGGACAGTTCCTGACATGGACAGAGGTGGCAGCAGAGAGCGCTGTGTCAGACTGGAGAGAATACACCACTTCCTGCAGGATATACAGCAGCTAGGGATGGTCCGAAGCGAGTTCTGTTCGGGTTCGTACGAACCCGAACTCTCTGCAATGGTTCCCGCTATCTGCCCTCTCCACGGAGAGGGTGGATACAGCGGGAGGACCGCCTGGAAAACTGGGATACAGCCATAGCCATAGGCTGTATCCCAGTTTTCCAGGCGGTCCTCCTGCTGTATCCACCGGCTGCACGGAGCGGACAGACAGCAGGAATCTGATGCCGAGCGTTCGGGTTCATACGAATTACAAATCTCTGCCACTTTCTGGCACCAGTTGATTTAAAAGAATATGAATCCAAATATATAAATTATCACTATCAAACAATATGTGCATACAATTACTCCTACACTCCCTACTTTACACTAGATGGGTTACTGGAGGACTGAGGAGGGTTGTGACCCTGTAATATCTCCTTACCAGCATGACATTAGCACAGTCAGACATTATACGGACATACGGCTTCAGAACATCGTAATGGAATCCGGGGGTCAATAGTTTTCGGTGCTGAAACCATTTCTGTCCTGACAGCACCAGCAAACCTTTCCCTGAATGATATAAGAGAAGTAGATAAGTCAGAGAGGTGGAGATATAAGAAGTGAAAGTATAAAGAGTAAAGTGGTTGTCCAGGGAACAGAACACATCTGAAGCCTTCTGCTCCATTACAAGTGTATAGGCCGATCATCGCATCGCACAACCACCTCTGAGACATATCAGTCACATATACCTGTCACAAGCTATAAACATAGGCACAATTCTGCCCCCATAAAAAATACCATCCCGCCTGGTTCGCCACTTTTTCACTTTCTCATTACTCAGCTTCCCTCTGGACTATTTGAGAGAAGAGGGCGAGTGTATACCCTGATCATTGCATCACAAGGCGAAACCACTTCTGAGACATATTACAGCCACATATACCTGCCAAAAGCTACAACCTCAATTACCAAAAAACTTGGGACACTAAACAAATTGTGAATAGCAACTGAATGCAATGATGTGGAGGTGCCAACATTCAGAATAGAACACACATCACAGATCAAAAGTTTAAACTGAGAGAATTTATCATTTTAAGTGAAAAATATGTTGTTTCAAAATTTCACAGTGTCTACAAATCCCCAAAAAGTTGGGACCATGCCGTTATTACCACTGTGTGGCATCCCCTATTCTTACAACAGACGTCTGGGGACAGAGGAGACCGGTTTCTCAAGTTTAGAAATAGGAATGCTCTCCCAATCATGTCTAATACAGGCCTCTAACTGTTCATGCGTCTTGGACCTTCGTTGTCGCACCAAATGTTCTCTATAGGTGAAAGATCTGGATGCAGGCTGGCCGCCATTTCAGTAGCCGGATCCTTCTCCTACGTTGCCATGATATTGTGGTCTGGCATTATCTTGTGGAAAAATGCCGGGTCTTTCCTGAAAGAGGTGACGTCTAGATGGGAGCAGATGTTGTTCTAGAACCTAAACCTAGCTCTCTGCATTAATGGTGCCTATCCAGACCTGCAATCTGCCCATGCCACAAGCACTCATGCAACTCCCATGCCATCAGTCATGCAGGTTTCTGAATGGAGCGTTGATAACAACTTGGGTTGTCCTTGTCCTCTCTGGTCCGGATGACATGGCGTCCCATAAAGAACTTCAAATCGTGACTCATCTGACCACAGAAGAGTTTGCCATTTTGCCAAACTCCATTTTAAATGAGCCTTGGCCCAGTGCAAACGGCTGAGCTTGTGGAGCTTGCTTAGAAAATGGCCCTTTGTACCCACAATCTGTCCCCCCCCCCCCCCAAACCACTTTTACCGTCAGATAGCTGCTTTTAATCCGTTTGGCAGGTGATGCAGTTATTGTCCTAAAAAAACAACTTTTAAACTTGCAGCCTCGTGCCCAACGGGCGTATCTGTGCTCTAACTTTGCACCACCCCTCCGTCCCTCCTCCCCACCCTCTTCATCATTAGGAATTAACATTTTCTCCTGTCTGAACATTACACAGGTGCCTTAACGATCCAGCCCATGTGCCGGGCTGACACAGCTGATGAATAAGAGACAATCTGCCTGGAGCATTTCTAATGATGAGGAGCGCGGGGAGGAGGGACGGAGGGGTGGTACCAGACTAATACATACACAATCTAAGCCCAGGCCATTGGACACAGGGCTGCAAGTTTAAAAGTTGTTTTTAGGACAATAACTGCATCACCTGCCAATCGGACCCCAGGACAGATCTTGGATTAAAAGCAGCTATCCGAAGGTACAAGTGTTTGGGGGGGTCAGATTGTGGGTACAGAGTTGCTTTAAACAACATATTTTTCACTTAAAATGATAAATTATCTCAGTTTAAACTTTTGATCTGTGATTTGTGTTCTATTCTGAATAAAATATTAGATGTTGGCACCTCCACATCATTGCATTCAGTTTTTATTCACAATCTGTTTAGTGTCCCAACTTTTTTGGAATTGAGGTTGTAAAAACATTGGCACAATTTTGTCCCTATAGAAAAAAAACATCCCACCTGATTTACCACTTTTTTACTTTCTCATTACTCAGCTTCTCTCTCTACTATTTGATATTTTATGCACAGTCACAGGGGTGTAAGAGTGTATAGATATACAGTTTACAAAGTTTACAGATAATACAGTTTACAAATTCATTATACGTACCAATCCATGGGGTTATGAAGCTATAGAAAAAGTTGTCCTTTGGATCTATGAGAAAATTGTAAGTATATTTAGGATATAATTATATAAATCCTAAAATTTAAAATGAAAAAAAAAAAAACCATAAAAAAACAGGGAGTTAAAATTTAAATTAAAAAAAAAAAACACAGTCACTTTAGAAGCTGATAGATGGAGCTTTTAGTATAAATATTTTCAAGGTGGGAAAAAAATTATAGAAAGGTTAATAGTTTAATAAATCATAAAAGAAAGAAAGAAACTTAAAAAAAATTAATAAAATGCTAAAGTAAATAAAGATTTAGCCGACAGTCTTCCTCACCTGGTCGGGACAGAATGGCTTTTACATATTCTGGATCATAGATAACAAGTGAGGCGTAGAAATTCCCGAGCCACAAAGGGAAGGCGTAGTCATATTGCTTGGCGTAACCGCTCACAGTGCTCAAATACGTTCCATCAAGTTTTAACTATTAATAAGAAAAGGAAAGATCTCAGTTACTCAAAGCAGAAGAATTCCAGGTTACTGAATATCATCATTAGACATTTTTTTTAAAAATACAGTATATATTTATTTTTCTGTTTCTGATATCTTAGACGGCCTAACTTTAGTCATCAGCTTCAGGTTAGTGAGGGTTTGTGCTTTTGTGCCAGGGCCAGTGATTGACAGAGCGGTCTGTCAGTTCAGACAGCCCCGCTCCGAAGCCGATGCTGCCGCGCGGGACCGGGAGAAGAAGACCTGCGCCTGGACAGGTAATGTATGAAGCAAGGGCTGCAAGGACATCGGCAACGATGTCCCTGCAGCCCTTGTTTCACGATCATCGGGGCCGTGAAATATGGCCAGTAAACAAGCACCGATCTAGCAGACCGTGGAATAGGGCCCTAACTAAGGGGCCTGTTCCACGGAGCGATAATCGGCCCAATTCGGCGAATTATAGCTCGGTGGAACAGAGAAAAAGATCAGCCGATGATCGTGTCATCGGCTGATCATTTATTTAGGCCCAAACCTAAAATCATTGGTCACCCACCGCGCATCGCTGTGTGGAATAGCGATGCACGGTGGGCGACCGACGATTTAAGCAGCATACATTACCTTGCAGGGCTTCTCCTCTGCTCCGTCTTCATCCCGATCCCGCGTGCAGCAGCAGCTTTGCTGCCGCCTGACTGAGCTGTCAGACTGCTCAGCCAATCACAGGCCAGGACCGCCGCGACCAGTGATTGGCTGAGTGGTCTTACAGCTCAGTCAGGCCGCTCCGGAGTTGATGCTGTGAGCGGGACTGGGATAAAGACGGAGCGCAGGAGAAGCCCTGCTAGGTAATGTATACTGCAAGGGCTGCAAGAGGACATCGGTAACAATGTCCCTGCAGCCCTCGCTAAACGATCATCGGGCCGTGGAATAGGCCCAGTAAACGAGCGAGTAGGAAGGGATGGTGGGAGATAGGAAGGGCCTAACTATTAATTTGTGTGCAATCTTATATACCAGTCACACATACACACATAGCCCACACATGGCCCGTCCCTGGAACACCTCCAAATACTCCTCAGCCATCATTACAGTTCCTTTATCTTTTAAAGACAATAATGCAGAGGTAAACACGTTCCTGTAGGTGGCGTCCTTTGTGTAAAGGTCCTTGTCCTTTTGATGACTCTATTGGGCGTGTTATGCCCGTCCACAGGTGACTCCTATAAATAGGCTTTGAATTACGGCCGCAGGGGCTGGTTTATGGCTTTACGGCAGCAGGAATACTGTCCTGCCGTTTGCCTCCAGTGTTTTCACTTAAATGCAAGGCTTGTCCAGGATTGTGCAGCATTTATGACTCTCCATTTCATTGTCTTTGGAAGGACCTTCATTTAAATAGGCTCAGTCCTTTCATGCATCCTCTCTTTGCCCTCTGCCACCTGAGACCATGAAACTGTATCAGATTTATATTGGGTGTAGTCCATGTTGGTTTCAACACCCGGCGCCCGCACAGATTCATGTCCCGCTCCTGGACCCTGCTGGCTGTCTTCTGAGCTCCGAGCCGGCTATGTCACGGCCCAGCTGAGGGATGCCCTGCTCCGCCAATGACTGGGGTAGGACACTGATTGGCTGAGCGAGCTTAATCCCACCTGTCTGTGACGTGGATCCCAGGGGTTATGACGTACCCGGAAACGGAGAGAAAATGACAGCCAGAGGGGTCCGGGAGCTGCATGATGCGGCACAGCGTGGGCTTGGGGACCGGTAAGCATAGTATGTTTTTTATCTTCCCTCCACCCCCTGCCGGTAATATATTTTTCCCTTTCCCTTTCCCAGACTTCTCTTTTAAGGTTCACCTTCAAATGGAGTTGTCTTCTGATGAGGATTTTGCTGTACTTTCGGTCTGACATCCAGCCTTCTTCCATCATAAATGGGGTTGTGGTTCCTGAAGTACATTGATATCCAACTACCAAGGGAACCCTCTAACAAAAATGTCTCCAACTCCCCCTAGTAAACCATACAACTACCTCATCCCTACTGCAATGGTGTCACCTCTTGAGTCTTCTGACAAACTCATATATGGATTCCAAGGAACGTTTGGCCCAATTTGGATGATTTTTTTTTTTCCATTTTGTTACCAGCCTGATTTTTTTATCTAGTCCTTGGTCCCCTTTTTGACAATAAACAAAGCCACCGCCCAGTGTTTATTTGCCCAGTGGCCTCAGCAGGTCTTGATCGCCCCTAATGACATATTTATTTGGAGACTATCACTCAGTGAAAACATGGGGGGAGATTTATCAAACATGGTATAAAGTGAAACAGGCTCAGTAGCCCCCGGCAACCAATCAGATTCCACGTCTCATTTTCCAAAGGAAAGGTGGGATGTGATTGGTTGCTAGGGGCGACTGAGCCAGTTTAACTTTACACCATGTATGATAAATCTCCCCCAAAGTTTAAAAAAACTTGTCATAAAGATGTGTCAAAAGTGTTGATCGATGAGGTTCTGAGTTTTCAGACCCCGACATATTGCTTACAAGAGCTGACAGAAGTACACACTAACCGCGTTCTCTTCCCATTCTGTACCTCGTGACCAGGGGCGTAGCTACGATTTACGGGGCCCCATAGCAAAAAATTTTAAGGGGCCCCCCTTCCCTACGCACAACCCAAAGCACTGTGTATATAATATATATATATATATATATATATATATATATATATATATGCTTCACTGCAGGTGCACTGATAACCCCTGACCTCTGCACAGAGCTCTGCACATTTTCCTTGCCTACTTGATTGTAGCTGGAGGACAGAGGTCAGAGGCTATCAGAGCAGTGAAGCAGAGATCTCTGTCTCCTGCTTGTTAACCCTTTCTTTGTGTTGCAGCATGTAAGTGAACATTGGGCCACTTACACACTGCAGTACATGAGGGGTTAAGCAGAAGGACACACTCTCTTACCTTCTCCCCCGGCCCCCCTCCTGCACGGGCCCCATAGCAACTGCCTACCCTGCCTCTATGGTAGCTACGCCACTGCTTGTGACAAAGACCTCTCATAATGCAAGTCTATGGGACCGCAGACAGCAGGGAGAGAAGCGCCTGGCTGTGCACATTTTCCCTGCCCGTTCTAGCAATTGGTGGATCAGACTCCATCTAACATGTTTCTACCATGAACATGGTAGTAAGCTACTACAGAATCCAGAATCAGTTCAATGTTCAAGCTTTATTTACATTATCCGGTACAGTATTAGGCTATGTTCACATTTAGTATGAGACCGGCCATTCCGTGAACCGCCTGGGCCACGGAATGGACGGTCTCATAAAAGATCTTTAGCGCCGCAGAGTTCTGATGCGGGCGCATCCGTACACACCCACATCAGAACTCCCCTCTGCACACTGTGTGCACTGACAGGGTTTTCTGCAGCCGCTATTCATTGTCCATAGTGTGCACTGATAGGGTTTTCTACGGTGCCGCTTGGGATCCCGGCCAGAGTGTATACCATGTGTATACACTCCAGCCGGGATTCCCACAGCCTGCAGCACAATGCAAGTACCGCACTAATCACGGCCTTTGCAACAACAGCTGTGATTACAGCGGAACTTACGTTGTGTGAACATGGCGTAGAGACGCAATGACCTGCATGGGTCTTTATCAAGCATAATGCAGCATCAAAGTGTTTCTGATAAAGACCCATGCGAGTCGAAACGTTGCGTACTGTATATAAATAAAGCCTGAACATAGAACTGATTCCGAATACTGTAGGAGACTACTATTTTTGAGGTCGTTGCTGTAGCCACACTGGGATTGTAGACTCCCCGACGTGTTTCCTTAGCTCTACGGCCAACAGGTTAAACACTTCACAGAGCAGCCCCATTATAAGCAGGACAAGACCCCTGGACTGGTGACCTCAGATAAGCAGACCTGCACAAAGGGCATCTACAGTTCTATCCATGGTAAACAGCTCATTTATCTTATAGAATATGGCATCCAAATATGCAGACACCAAGTTGGTGGGCATCATTGCTGACCCTATTACACAGTGAGATACTGCGTCTGAGTGGTGGAACCCTCACCCAAGTGCGGGCAGGTGCTCCTCTCCTGTGCTGCAGAAGACGGGCTCCATAGACTTTATATCAAGTCTCTTATGGGGAGGGAAGAGTAACGGGTCGTTCTAAATAAATGGGAGTTTGGATACCCATACACAGGCCCCCAAACAATCACAACTTTTCATGTGTCTGTAATAATAGTACTACTTTAATCATATGTAGTCAACAGCTTAGAAAATAGCAAGGGCAGTGTTAGCTCTGCTACATTGTTGGTAAATATATATATATATATATATATATATATATTGTGGACATGTCACTGGTAAAGTGCTCGAGGGGATGTACATCTCACCCAGGTTGATACACAGTGTGAGATGGTGAGTCCAGGAGGCATCTGTGCTCAGCAGTGTTATGCTGCTGAACTATTATTTATTATTGCCGGGCCTGGACTTACATGGAATGGCAGGTAGGTTTTGGTAGTGGGACTTGCCATTCCCTCCCCCTCGATCCAGTGTGGGTTTTGGGATCAGGTGAGCTCTGATCCCAATCAGCCTGAGAAGGCAAAAGCTGTGCTCAGTGTACAGGTCTCTCTCTCTCAGCCAGGAGTGAACAGCTTGCATGCTGTTTGGTGAGAGCTGGGAAGACAGCAGCTGCTGGGGCCTGTTCACACCCCGCAAAACTAACCACTGAAGTGCCAGAGAGGTAACCTGCGTTGTTAGTTAGCGCCCAGACGGGCAAGACCTTTTTGTTTTTGTTCTTAAAGCACAGTGTTGCTATATTTCTGTTACGGACTGTTTATGCTGAAAATAAACGCCAAGCTGTTGTTTTACAAGTCCAAGTCTGCTGTGAACTGTGTCCAAACACACCATCCCCCGGGAAGATCCCTACAATTGGTGGAGGATGCGGGCAAAGCGGTTGCTAGGGGCAACGGTGTGCAGCAACTTGGCTACAGCTGCGTATGTCCTGGGTGAAGGCTGCTGCTTCACTCCAAAAACAGACAAGCAACATGGAGGAAATGATGAAGCAGCTAATGCAAGTGAGTCTGCAACAGCAACAGGCGTTGGTCGCACAACAACAGGCTCAGGCAGCCGCTAAGCAGGATCAGGAGGCTGCTAACCTGCGCCATGAACAGGCATTGGCTGCACACCAGCAGGCTAATCGGCAGCAACAACAGGCTCTGGCAGATGCTAATCTGCGCCACGAACAAGCGATGGCTCAACAACAGAGACTTATTGAGCACCTGATAGCGAAGCAAGAGGCGTCTGCAGGTGCTAATCCCCAGCTGGTGGCAGCAGCCGCGCCAGAGACTTTGTCTGTAAGAAGAGCTGTGCAGCGTGCGCTGCAAAAGATGACTGCTGATGACGATGTTGAGGCCTACTTAACTGTCTTTGAGCGTGTGGCTGAGCGAGAAAAGTTACCCTCCACTGAGTGGGCAGAGGTCATTGCTCCCTATTTAACAGGCGAACCTCAAAAGGCCTATTATGACCTCAGTGAGCAAGAGGTCAAGGACTATCCTCGGCTAAGAGCAGAGATACTCGCCCGACTAGGAGTTACTGCTGCTGTCCGTGCCCGGAGGGTCCGCAACTGGAGCTACAGTCTGGACAAGTCAGCGAGGTCCCAGATGTACGACCTGATTCATCTGGCAAGAAAATGGTTGGAGCCAGACACCTCTACTCCTGCCCAGATCCTAGAGAGGGTCGTGATGGATCGCTACCTCCGTGCCCTTCCTGCTGATCTACAACGCTGGGTGGGACAAGGCGACCCTAGGAGTGCCGACGAACTCGTCAGCCTTGTGGAGAGGTTCCAGGCGACCGAGGACTACCTCCGTGATGTTCCTGCAGCACCGTCACCTCCCCGGAGTGCCAGATCTGTGCCGTCAGCTGGTAAGAGACTTCCATCTATTGGGGGAGTGTGGAGGGGTGCTGATAGAGGGAAGAGCGCTCAGGAGGTGTCTCAGGGGCAAAAGACTGGTGGGGGACCCCGGTGGCTAAGTGGCCCTAAAAAGGACTCCCTGCCAAGGAGACCAGGCCCTATCCAGTGCTGGAGATGCCACGAGACGGGACATATGTCTGCCCATTGCCCTCTTACCTCTGAGCCCATGGAGTGTGACGCTAGCCGGCGTCAGTCGCTATTTGCGGAGCCGTCTTTTGTTGCAGTCACTGGACTAGAGACTGAACCACAAGTCTGCAACATTACTGTAAATGACTTTCCTGTTAAGGCGTTGCTGGACTCAGGAAGCCTTGTCACCCTGGTGCATGCCAGCCTGGTGACTGGGGACTTTGTGCCAGCAAGACATATGAGTGTGGTATGCATACATGGCGATACAAAGGTTTACCCTATAGTACGGGCTAATGTCGGGACTGAACTAGGTGCTGTACAATATGAAGTGGGTGTGGTTAAAAACCTTATGCATAATGTTATATTGGGGCGTGATTTTCCTTTGTTCTGGGCTCTATGGGGAAAACAACAATCCCCTGAAAGGAGTGAGGAGACCCCTAAGCCTATTGCATTACCCACGGTAAATGATAAAAATGTACAGGAGGAATATGATGCTTTTCCTTTGCAGGTCCTGGCTGGTGAGGAAGAGGCTCCTCCCACTGTGCAAAATGTTCCAGACTTAGAGGTGTCTAGGGATAATTTTGGTACTGCACAATTACAGGACCCCACTCTCAAAAATGCGAGAGAGCAGGTCACTGTTATGAATGGGGTACCTCAGGAACCAGAAGCTGAGAAAAAATTTCCACATTTTTCTATGACTAATGATCTCTACTACAGAGTCACTAAAATTAATGATGAGGTGGTGGAACAGCTTCTGGTGCCTAAGTCGTACCGGCGTCAGGTACTCGACATGGCCCATAATCATGTCCTTGGGGGACACTTGGGGACAGATAAAACACAGGAGAGAGTCCTCCAGAGGTTTTATTGGCCTGCGATTTATGCTGACATAAAAAAATACTGTGAGTCGTGCCCCACATGTCAGCTTAGCGCTCCAGTGTCGCATTTTCGCAGTCCTTTGGTCCCACTCCCCATCATAGAGGTACCTTTTGACCGGATCGCAATGGACTTGGTGGGTCCCATTGTAAAGTCGGCTAGGGGACACCAGTACATTCTAGTGGTGTTGGACTACGCGACCCGCTATCCTGAGGCTGTACCCCTAAGAAACACTACCTCTAAAACAATTGCACGGGAATTGTTTTATATGTTTTCCAGGGTGGGGATCCCCAAGGAAATCTTGACTGACCAAGGTACACCATTTGTGTCAAAGGTGATGAAAGAGCTATGCAAACTGTTTAAAATCTCACACCTACGTACCTCTGTATATCACCCACAGACAGACGGGTTAGTGGAGAGGTTTAATAAAACCCTGAAACATATGTTAAAAAAAGTGGTGGAAAAGGATGGTCGTGATTGGGATCACTTACTACCTTATCTGATGTTTTCTATTAGGGAAGTACCCCAAGCGTCCACAGGGTTCTCTCCCTTCGAATTAGTCTATGGTCGTCACCCTAGGGGTTTATTGGATATAGCGAAAGAGACATGGGAAAGTGAGTCCACCCCATACAAGAGTGTTATAGAGCATGTAGCACAAATGCAGGACCGTATAGCCACTGTAATGCCCCTAGTAAGGGAACACCTCCAGAGGGCGCAAGAGGGCCAAAGCAGAATTTACAATCGTTCTGCAAGAATCAGGACATTTAGCCCAGGTGACCGGGTACTCATACTTGTTCCCACGGTAGAAAGCAAATTCTTAGCAAAGTGGCAGGGTCCCTATGAAATTGTAGAGAAGATCAGTGAGGTCAACTACAAGGTACACCAACCAGGTAGAAGGAAGCCTTTCCAAGTTTATCACATAAACTTGATCAAGCCCTGGAAAGACAGGGAATCCTTGGTGGCGACAAAGCCTGTTGGTCATCTGTCACCACCAATCCCTCCGGTCAGGATTGGTGACACCCTATCAGTATCCCAGAAGCAGGAAGCTAAGGAGTTCCTGCAGAAAAATAAAAACAAGTTTTCTGACCTACCAGGGCGTACGCATCTCATTAGTCATCATATTGAAACTGAGCCTAGAAGCAGAGTAAACCTTAAGCCCTATAGGATACCAGAAGCCCGGAGGGAGGCGGTATCATCCGAGGTAAAACGTATGCTTGACCTAGGAGTCATTGAGGTGTCCCAGAGCGAGTGGTCCAGCCCGATTGTGTTAATCCCAAAGCCCAATGGAACTTGGAGGTTCTGTAATGATTTTAGAAAGTTAAATGAGATCTCCAAGTTCGATGCCTACCCCATGCCCAGGGTAGATGAGTTGATAGAAAGGATGGGTAATGCCAGGTACATAACTACCCTCGATCTCACTAAGGGCTACTGGCAGATCCCACTCACTCCTAAGGCTAGAGAGAAGACTGCATTCTCCACCCCTGATGGGCTCTTCCAATATGTAGTGATGCCATTCGGGTTACATGGAGCCCCTGCCACTTTTCAGAGGTTGATGGACTTGATTCTGCGACCACATCGTGATTACTCCGCTGCCTACCTCGATGATGTGGTCATTTTTAGCACGGATTGGGAAAGTCACCTCTGTAAGGTCCAGGCGGTGTTAGATGCCATAAGTGATGCGGGTTTAACCATCAATGCAGAGAAGTGTGCACTAGCCTTAGAGGAGGCCAAATACTTGGGCTACATTATTGGGAGGGGGTTAGTGAAACCACAACTAAATAAAATCGAGGCAATACAGAATTGGCCTCAACCCCTCACAAAGAAACAGGTCAGAGCTTTCCTGGGTATTACGGGCTATTACCGTAGGTTTGTGCCAAATTTTGCCTCAGTTGCAGCCCCACTAACTGACCTGACAAAGGGTGCGAAGTCCGCAATGGTGACATGGACTCCAGAGGCCGAGAAGGCTTTTCAAAGCCTCAAGTCTGCCCTGTGCCAACAGCCTGTGCTAGTTACCCCTGACTTTAGGCGAGAGTTTTTGGTACAGACAGACGCCTCTAACACAGGGTTAGGTGCCGTCCTCTCACAGGTCGTGAATGGCGAGGAGCACCCGGTGATGTACTTAAGCAGGAAACTATCCCCGGCCGAGAAAAACTACGCCATAGTTGAGCGAGAATGTCTGGCAGTGAAGTGGGCCCTAGAGTCCCTGAGGTACTACCTACTAGGCAGGAGGTTTAAGTTAGTGACAGACCATGCCCCCCTAACATGGATGAAAATAAACAAGGAGAAGAATGCAAGGGTGACTAGGTGGTTTCTGTCCCTACAAAACTTTAATTTCACTGTGGAACACCGGCCAGGGAAATTACAGGCAAATGCTGACGCCCTATCAAGGGTACACTGTCTGTGGGGACAATACGCTCAGCCCTCCGGTCTGAAGAAGAGGGGGGGGATATGTGGACATGTCACTGGTAAAGTGCTCGAGGGGATGTACATCTCACCCAGGTTGATACACAGTGTGAGATGGTGAGTCCAGGAGGCATCTGTGCTCAGCAGTGTTATGCTGCTGAACTATTATTTATTATTGCCGGGCCTGGACTTACATGGAATGGCAGGTAGGTTTTGGTAGTGGGACTTGCCATTCCCTCCCCCTCGATCCAGTGTGGGTTTTGGGATCAGGTGAGCTCTGATCCCAATCAGCCTGAGAAGGCAAAAGCTGTGCTCAGTGTACAGGTCTCTCTCTCTCAGCCAGGAGTGAACAGCCTGCATGCTGTTTGGTGAGAGCTGGGAAGACAGCAGCTGCTGGGGCCTGTTCACACCCCGCAAAACTAACCACTGAAGTGCCAGAGAGGTAACCTGCGTTGTTAGTTAGCGCCCAGACGGGCAAGACCTTTTTGTTTTTGTTCTTAAAGCACAGTGTTGCTATATTTCTGTTACGGACTGTTTATGCTGAAAATAAACGCCAAGCTGTTGTTTTACAAGTCCAAGTCTGCTGTGAACTGTGTCCAAACACACCATCCCCCGGGAAGATCCCTACAATATATATATATATATATTTTAAAATAAGCAGGAAAAGAAAATAGCAAAAACGTATAATCTAGTGCCCCCTACCTCGTGGGCATTGCCATACAGCCAGTGACGCTTAGGACCCGGGAAAGCACTGAAGACTCTCTCCAGCTTCTTCTTCCTCAGGTAAAGACTGGAGACTTTGTAGAGCAGGTACAGGGCGCACAGGGTGGCGGCATAGTACAAGAGATCAAAGGGGCTCAGGGAGAGGAGAGCGGGCAGCATGGAGGGCGTCATGGTTGGGTTTAGCTCTGCACTGTACACTCAGGGACATATATTAGTGACGGGAGGAGCTACACATTCACAAGTCCAAAGGACAGGACAATAAATAGGAGTAAGGACTCCGCAGATGGTGTGTACATAAGCATACAAACACACAGCGAGCAATGAGCCCTGCGGGTCGGATTACGTTGAAATCCTGAAATTTATTCATCGTGCAATTAAATTACAAAAAACAAAGCGCGAATTACCTAGAAGTGTTTCCTATAGTCTCCTGTATGGGGCAACAAGCTTCTTGCATCTCCATTGGATTCCATAGTAAAAAGCGTGCTATAAGCTTCCCATTCTGCTCGTTACCCCTATCTATTGTATAGCGCTCTGGAATTAAGGGCGCTCTATAAATAAATAATAATAATAATAATAAAACTGTGGTGGCTACAGACTGGATTTTACATAATTTGGGTTTGAAGGGGATGCACTTAGTAAAATTAAACAGATTTCAAATGCCCAAGCATACCCACAGCTATAGGGTTAACAGCGCTCCTGCCCCTGTCCTTCCCTGTAATCAGATATGGGGGGGGGGGGGGATTTATTTGCCCTTATTGTTAGAGAATTATCTGTAATTCTATCCTATTGTAGACGCACAATGCTTTAGCACACTGAGGAGGGTCAGGAATGAAGGATTCTGTGTACTGGCCCATAAAGTGTTTGCAAAGGGGCTTTGTAAGCAATGACAATAGAAGTCGGAGTTTTATTGCCACTATAGGATTGCACATGTTTGCTGCATGTTCCTGCCATGCGCTCACAGCTGTTTTATTACATCCATGCGGCTTTGCATTTCCGAGACTCAAGCATTGTCTGATCACATAGTGAACTTCATACCCACAGCTGTCAGATTCCGCTCTCATAGTGACTCAGCATGTACTCCCAGCTGTGTATGAATAGTCAATGGAATAACATAAACTGAAGAAAAAACAAAAGCCTCAAAGCCGGTGTAAAGGTGATCTGGTATCTCTCCTGACGTGGGTGCGTTCACACCTACAGGATCTGCAGCAGATCTGCAGCAGATTTGATGCTGTGTTCAGTTATTTAAATGAAATCTGCTGCAGAAAATCAGCTGCAGATCCTGTAGGTGTGAACACACCATTAACAAACATATGTCTATACCACAGAAAGAAAACACCCCATTATGCGTCTGCCTACAATCTGCTGTCCACTGTCCGTTGTCGAGGAAAATCTGTCTCTAGTAACAGCTAGATCAGGACACATTATAGGAAGTGGAGGCGGAGTTTAGAATCTGCTATTTATAGGACATTTCAGGGGCATACCTACTGTAAGGGCAGACATAGCAATTATACCTGGACCCTGATTCTTATAGGCTGCTCTGCCACTTAAATGGGTAATTAAATGTTCTTCATTCAAATCAACTGGTTTCAGAAAGTTATATAGATTTGTAATTTGCTTCCAATTTGAAAATCTCCAGTCTTCCAGTACTTATCAGCTGCTGCATGTCCTGCAGGAAGTGGTGTATTCTCTCCAGTCTGACACAGTGCTCTCTGCTGCCACCTCTGACTATGTCAGGAACTGTCCAGAGCAGGAGAGGTTTTCTATGGGGATTTGCTTCCGCTCTGAACAGTTGTTTTTAAAGAAAAAAAAAAATCACTGGAGTACCCCTTTAAGAAGACACTAGTATTAGATGGTTCCTGTTACTGATACTGCAGATTCTACCTCTAAGGTTATTGTCAACAATCTCAGATCATTTCTCCAGCTTAGTAAAGTCTGTTACGTCTGTGCTCGGACTATGGACGTCTTTGTGCATTTCCGGTTACTGTATTATATACTCGTTGCATAATGAATTATGAAATTGTCACATTATTATAGGAGACGGCAGTGGAAGCGTCTGCGTGTCACCTCCATGTGCAGGATCAGCAACTATACTCAGCTCACCTCCTGGACTCCGGCCAAAAGACAGAGGAAGAAAAATTCCCGACCTCTGCCATCACTTACTGTGTATTCACGAGTATAATATTAGTATAATAACTTACCTACGTACAAAGAGAATTGTTTTCTTTTTGTCTTTTTTCCTTCCGTTTTTATTTGCAGGTTGAGTTGTGTATTTGTTAGGTACATACTGTATAATGCTCACTATTAAAGGGCCCTATTACACAGAACGATTATCGTGTGAAAAATCATTATATCGTTTGAATTTAAGCGATAATCGATCTGTGTAATTGCAGGCAACGATCAAAAAATCGTTTGTATCCCTGTTAATGGGGCAATCACCTAAGTTGTTCTGTTTGTTGTTACCTCTCAGTTGGAGCTATGTTCTCGCGCATAGGATGTCTGACTAGTCATACTATATCATGATTTACTTCTAGTACACTGTCTGCCATCCAATATATTCTTGTACATTCACCGTTTTGAGAACTCATAAGCATGTTCTTCATGTTTACGACTGTTTGTCAAATTTTCTGTTTGAAAAATCAATAAAAAGACAATTGATAAAAAAAAAAAATCGTTTGTGTGTCGTCGATCATTGATTTAGATCTGAACCTAAAATTATCGTTAATCGTTCGCTGTAATTCCACATTCGTTCGCACATTGTTCATTGTTTTGCTGGAATCAGATGGAATAAACGATCATAGTAACGATCACAATAACAGCTATCGTTCTGTGTAATATGGTGAACGATTTCAGGTTAACGATAAACAATCTCGTTTGCGATTGTTTATCGTTAGTCATTAATCGTTAAAAATCGCTCCGTGTAATAGGACCCTTAGGGCCCTATTCCACGGGACGATTATCGTTCGGATTATCATTAAATCATTTGAATCTAAGCGATAATCGTTCGTATGAACAGCAGTTAACGATTAACGACCGAACGAGAAATCGTTGATCATTTAATAAGACCGGGACCTATTTTTATCGTTGCTCGTTCGCAAATCATTCGCATTGAATAAGATGCCGTTCGGTCGTTCGCAGTAGTGACAGACGCAATAGCGATGACAAGACGACCGCAAGAACGATCATAAGTAACGATTATCGTTCCATGTAAATGGGTGAACGATTTCAGGTCATTTGGATTGTTTATCGTTAACGATTTCGCAAACGATAATCATCCCGTGGAATAGGGCCCTTAGTCTCTTACATTAGTTCCTAGCTCCCATCCTCTGCTGATTTATAGACAAACAGCGCACCCTCCTATAACTCCTAGTGCTGCAACTCAGCATGTGCGACCACTACCCGAAGTTAAATTACAATCCTGAGAGTCAAACTATAAACATCACTTTTTGGGTGGAATTATGTGTGAAAATACTAAACAGATTTAATCACTATAGGAAACATTTATGAAGACTGGTGTATGAATGCGCCAATCTTAACTAAAGCCCCGCCCTCTTTTCCCCAGGAGGATTTACTAAGAGGCGCATGCTTTTTAGTTAAGCCGGCCCTGCGCCTGGAGCCGGTATTCCAAAATAGGTCTACACCTGCTCAGGATTTACTGAAACCAGTTGATTTTTAAAAAAAAAAAATTTCGCCGGAGTACCCCTTTAAAGATGACCAAATGAGCGGGGTAACTACACATAGGACTTTCCTGGATTTAATTTGCATTTCTATCAGCAATCCTCTAGGGGGCGTCACAGAGAGACCTTCTGGCACTGATCAATGCATCATTTGTATTATTTGTATGACAATATGTCTAAGTCTTACAAATTGCGGTTGTAAAATGAACAAATACAGAATCACAGAGACCGCAGTCCGGAGGTTCTATGATGATCTTTCTATTTTTTTCAAGTTCACATGAACGCCGTTCACAGAACGTAAGACGAGCTGAGGAAGCTTCTGGGGCTCATTGTCGGGGTCCATACTCAGCTCGAAACGGGGTAACGTCAGAGCGAGAGCGACCTTCATCTCATTCATAGCAAAGTTCTGTCCAATGCAATTCCTGTAAGGGGGAGAGAATATGAAGATTTTAGTTGAAATCAAATTTTTACTATTTCATGTTATATACAGAGCAGTCTTCCAGTACTTATCAGCTGCTGTATGTGCTGCAAGAAGTGGTGTAATCTTTTCAGTCTGACACAATGCTCTCTGCTGCCACCTCTGTCCATGTCAGGAACTGTCCAGAGCAGGAGGTGCTTTCTGTTTCAATATATTTTATAGAATTTTTGTCAAACAGGAGATGTTTTCTATGGGGATTTTCTGCTGCTCTGGACATTTCCTGACATGGACAGAGGTGGCAGCAGAGAGATCTGTGTCGGACTGGAGAGAATACACCACTTCCTGCAGCACATACAGCAGCTGATAAGTACTGGAAGACTGGGGATTTTAATGTGTAGTCGATTTCAGGGGCTTGGGAACACCTCTTTGACACTTTGCACCAGAGAATAAAAGTATTTTTATACATTTTGGAAGCAGAGACATATATGGACGGTACCGTGTGTTTCCCTGACCTAACAGCAGTGTGAATAATGACTTGCAGGTGACAGATACTTCAGGATGTTTTACCTTGATCCTGCCGAGAAGGGGATGAACACATGTGAATGTCTCTTAGATGTGTTCTCGGGTGCAAACCTCAACGGGTCAAAGTCCTGAAATGATAAAATACAAGCCGTACTTTCTTATCATATAATAATGGGGCTCATCCACAATGTATATCAGTTATATAAGGAGCAATGTATATAGAAGGACTGGGATCTCCTATGAATGATTGTGAAAGAACACAGTAACCATAGGATGAAGATGAGCGACCAGACGGCCAATAACCTGTGCTCTGAGCTGTTCCTATAGGCCACATGGCAGCCGGAGAGATAACTGCTAATGGACGGGCGAGAGATTATCCGTATTCAGCAGATCGCACAATACATATAGGATTCTAGCCAGGAAGGTGTCACCCTCAGCACCGCATCAGGGAGGATTCTAAGGTGGGTTCATAACAACTGGATCCTGCAGCTTCAGCTCTGTGTTCAGCACCAGGGACAGCACATCTCCTACATATCTATCTATCTATCTATCTCCTATCTATCTATCTATCTATCTATCTATCTATCTATCTATCTATCTATTCATCTCCTATCTATCTCCTATCTATCTATCTCCTATTATCTATCTATCTCCTATCTATCTATCTATCTATCTATCTATCTATCTATCTATCTATCTATCTATCTATCTATCTCCTATCTATCTCCTATCTATCTCCTATCTATCTCCTATCTATCTATCTATCTATCTATCTATCTATCTATCTATCTATCTATCTATCTATCTATCTCCTATTATCTATCTCCTATTATCTATCTATCTATCTATCTATCTATCTATCTATCTATCTATCTATCTATCTCCTATCTATCTATCTATCTATCTATCTATCTCCTATCTATCTATCTATCTATCTATCTATCTATCTATCTATCTCCTATCTATCTATCTCCTATCTATCTATCTATCTATCTCCTATCTATCTATCTATCTATCTATCTATCTATCTATCTATCTATCTATTTACCTATCTATCTATCTCCTATTATCTATCTATCTATCTATCTATCTATCTATCTATCTATCTATCTATCTATCTATCTCCTATTATCTACCTATCTATCAATCTCCTATCTATCTATCTATGAAATGGTCGGCAACCTGCAGGGTTGTGATGGGTCCCTTGGGCTCCTGTCAAGTTGATATGGAGTGGGGAAATTACCCACCTGGATTGTCGGTACCGCCACCCACAGAAAGGGGAGAGTGACCCGAGGTGTATAGCTGATGTGTGTAGGTGCTGGTGCAATGATGACTGAGTCCCAGTACAATAAAAATAAGGGCTTTACTAATAGTCTCTGGTAATACAGAATACTCTGGCCGGGAATAACTTCTTTTGGCACAGACTGAGTTTCACTAGATCCTTGCTGGGAGATACTTTAAAGTGTCACTGTCGTGAAATTTTTTTTTTGCAGAAATCAATAGTCCAGGCGATTTTAAGAAACTTTGTAATTGGGTTTATTATCAGAAAATGCATTTTTATCATGAAAAAGCAGTTTGAAGCTCTCCCCCCGTCTTCATTGTTCTCCTATGGAGAGAGCTAAAGAAAAGACCAAAACAGGACAACAAAGAGTTAATCTACAAATATCTCACCCTTATCTCCTGGGACAGTCACCAGTGACCTGTCTGAGCTCAGATTACAGCTGTCACCCAGCTCCGTGCCTGTAATCCTCTGTTATCTGCTTTCTGCTGCCGGCTAACTCCCTCCTTCCTCCTCCCCCCTCCCCTCTCCCTAGAACAGACAGGGGACGTCTCCTGCAACAAGTCACAATTTTCAGATTTTTTGGAGTGGATGAAAAAGAGGAAGGAGGGGGGGGGACCTGGGAAAAGGCTTTTTACATGCAGATAATGGCAGATTTGGCTAATAAACCCAATTACAAAGTTTCTTAAAATCGCCTGGACTATTGATTTCTGCAAAAAAAAAAAATACGACAGTGACTCTTTAACCCTTTAAGGACATGGCCCATTTTCGTTTTTTACGTTTTCGGTTTTTCCTCCTTGTGTTTAAAAGGTCATAGCACTTGCATTTTTCCACCTAGAAACCCACATGACCCCTTATTTCTTGCGTCACTAATTGTACTTTGCAATTACAGGCTGAATTTTTGCATAAAGTACACTGCGAAACCAGAAAAAAATTCAAAGTGTGGTGAAATTGAAAAAAAAAACGCATTTCTTTTATTTGGGGGAAATGTGTTTTTACGCCATTCGCCCTGGGGTAAAACTGACTTGTTATGCATGTTCCTCAAGTCGTTACGATTAAAACGATATGTAACATGTATAACTTATATTGTATCTGATGGCCTGTAAAAAATTCAAACCGTTGTTAACCAATATACATTCCTTAAAATCGCTCCATTCCCAGGCTTATAGCGCTTTTATCCTTTGGTCTATGGGGCTGTGCGAGGTGTCATTTTTTGCGCCATGATGTGATCTTTCTATCGGTACCTTGATTGCGCATATACGACTTTTTGATCGCTTTTTATTACATTTTTTCTGGATTTGATGCGACCAAAAATGCGCAATTTTGCACTTTGGGATTTTTTTGCGCTGACGCCGTTTACCGTACGAGATCAGGAATGTGATTAATTAATAGTTCGGGCGATTACGCACGCGGCGATACCAAACATGTTTATTTATTTATTTATTTGTTTACTTTTATTTAAAACCTGGGGAAAGGGGGGTGATTCAGACTTTTATTAGGGGAGGGGGATTTTTACTATTAACAACACGTTTTTTTTTTTTTTTACACATATACTAGAAGCCCCCCTGGGGGACTTCTAGTATATACACTTTGATCTCTCATAGAGATCTCTGCAGCATAGATATGCTGCAGAGATCCATGAGATCGGCACTCGTTTGCTTTCGGCTGCTGCAGCCGGAAACAAACGAGTGCCGAGCCGAGGACGGCGCCATCTTGGACGCGTCCCCGGCCGGCATCAGTAACGGAGATCGCTCCTCCGGGACAAGGTCCCGGAGGAGCGATCTCCCCCACTAGACACCAGGGAAACGTTGCCTCCGGTAATCGGAGGCAGCTGTCAACTTTGACAGCTGCCTCCGATTAGCTAATTAGCGGGCACGGCGATCGGACCGTGCCCGCTAATAGCGGCGGTCCCGGGCTACACGCGGCACCCGGGATCGCGGCACTTCAAAGCGGGGCCGCCGCGCGGCCCCGCTTTGAAGTGCTAATGAGGACATAGGACGTACCGGTACGTCCTATGTCCTTAAGAGGTTAAGTGCTGATATAGAGTAGAGGTAGATATAGCGGTGTTTGTGTAGCTTAGCATTGAACAGTGAAGAGAAGAGGAGAGGAGTTTGTCGTGGGGGTCCCAACCCAGGGTAGTAATGTGCTCTGCCGGAACTTTAGAGAGAATACTAGATAGACTTGAAAGATACTTGTGCCTGTGTTTCAACTATGCTGTTGCTGACCACGTTTTGCCCTGCAGTGTTGGGATACCCGTCCTACCAGGGTGACACAAGCCCCAGTCTTGGTAACCTGGGTGAAGCTAAGTGTCCGAAATCAGCCAGTGTCATCCGCGCTGCGAGATACTTAGTACGAGTACGAATACGTAGACCTTTGTTACAGTATCTTTACTCTATGTGAGTCAGTTCCTCTGTCCTAAGATACCACCCTGCACTGTTTAGAGAGGTTTTCGGCGTGGGCTGGGATGATCCCTGACTTGTCCTCCTCGAGAGATCTAGCACTGCATAGTGACTTGGATACATAGACCAAAAAAACTGAGTGTCTCTGGTTTCTCCATACACAGCTGGACTCTCCCAGACAGAGGTCCTGGCAGAGCCGGGCCCTGGCTAACTTCGGCCATGCATACTCTGTGTGTCCTCCTCCCCAAAGAATTAAAGGGAAACTACCACTACACTTCCTCCCACCAAGTAACTACTTCCTACAAGGGTGTGCAAGATCCTCTGTGAGTGGTGGAGAAGAATGTGCAGAGAGAGAGAGAGAAGAATAGGGATGGGCAAAAGAGAAAGAAGTATCTCTCATTGGACCACAAGTTCACACAATACAGAAAAAGTAGTAACCCTGTGTTCACTACAGCTGTGCAATAAATACAAGTTACATACAAAACGCTGACATCTGGTGGTGAAACCAGTAAATACCGTCATCACCACTTAACCTTTGAGTGGAGGGCTTTTGCAACAGGTGCCTTTCAGGAAACACCTGTGGTGGGACACTATCTATCTATCTATCTATCTCTCTATCTATCTATCATCTGTCTATCTATCTATCTATCTATCTATCTATCTATCTCTCTATCTATCTATCATCTGTCTATCTATCTATCTATCTATCTATCTCCTATCTATCTCTCTCCTATCTCCTATCTATCTCCTATCTATCTATCTATCTATCTATCTATCTATCTATCTATCTATCTTCTATCTATCTATCTATCTATCTATCTATCTTCTATCTATCTATCTATCTTCTATCTATCTATCTATCTATCTATCTATCTCCTATCTATCTATCTATCTATCTATCTATCTATCTATCTCCTATCTATCTATCTATCTATCTATCTATCTCCTATCTATCTATCTATCTATCTATCTATCTATCTATCTATCTTTCTTTCTTTCTTTCTTTCTTTTATCTATCTATCTATCTATCTATCTCCTATCTATCTATCTATCTATCTATCTATCTCCTATCTATCTATCTATCTATCTATCTCCTATCTATCTATCTATCTATCTATCTATCTCCTATCTATCTCCCATCTATCTTTCTATCTATCTATCTATCTATCTATCTATCTATCTATCTATCTATCTATCTGATATATATTCCATACAGCCACATGTCTCTGCAGACGCCACTTACCTCAGGATTATCCCACACACTGGGAGATCTGTTCATGCAAAATATATTGAGAAAGACAACGGCTCCTGGAACATCATAAAATACAAAAGAAATTTATAAATATTTGGTAGAAGATCTTACTAGTCTGGACAATGATAAATGCTGAACAGAAGATTAAACTATAAATATTATGTAGTCCAACCGGGCATAACCGGCTGCTTGCTGGGGGTGTAGGACCTATGGTGATCAGCTGATCGCTGCCTGGCTACTACATGGACAAAGTTTTCCATTGTGGGACATTGGGTATTTCCATCTGGGGTAGTTCTGCCCTATCCATGGTATGTAACTTACTGAGAGATTGCTGAGGGTTAGTCTGGTACGACCCCCTGCTGTTCTCGAGAACACGGACCCTGAAGAAGAGCAGCAGAAGAGAGACAAAACCCGCATGTGGCCCTTTTCGGTCGGTCCATAGAGAATGAATGTAGCAGCATTGTGCATGTGTGACCTACACCTCCATTCAACTAAGAAGTTGGGGTCCATGTCCTTAAGACTATGTAGGCCTCAGCAGTGGAACCCCAGCCATCTCTTAGGGCCCTATTACATGGGACAATTATCGTGCGAAAAAACGTTAAATCGTTCGAATTAAAACGATAATCGTTCTGTGTAATTGCAGGTAACGATCGAAAAATCGTTCGTATGTCGTTGATCGTTGATTTAGATCTGAACCTAAAATTATCGTTAATCATTCGCTAATCGTTTGCTGTAATTCCGCATTCGTTCGCTCAAGTTCCACGTTTTTTCACTAATCGTTCGGTGTAATTGCACATTGTTCATTGTTTTTCTGGGATCAGAAGGAGTAAACGATCATAGTAACGATCACAATAACGATCATAGTAACGATCGTAACGAACGATTATCGTTCTGTGTAATATGGTGAACGATTTCAGGTTAACGATAAACAATCTCGTTATCGTTAGTCGTTAATCGTTAAAAATCGCTCCGTGTAATAGGACCCTTATGGTGCGTTTACACGGAACAATTATCGTTCAAATTTTCACAATAACGATAGCATTTGAGCGATAATCGTTCTGTGTAAACACAGCAAACGATCAAGCGACGAGCGAAAAATCGTTCATTTTGATCTTTCAACATGTTCACAAATCTTCGTTCATCGTTCGCTAAAAATTCGCAGATCGCAGTCTTTCAAAGATTCACCCTATGTAAAAGATGGGCTTAAGAGATCTTAAAAACGATCGCAATAACGATTTTCCTTACGAATTTTCTTACGATTTTTCTAACGATTTTTTCGTCTAAACGCTGATCGTTATAAAAACCAAATCGTTGCTTCAAAATCGTTAAACGATTGATTGGGCGAATTATCGCTCCGTGTAAACGCAGCATTAGTCATGCTCTATCCTGTGCATACTGGGCATAACTACCCCAGATAGGAAAAGGGAAGGACAGGACACAGATGTATTTATTTTATTTTTTTATGTTATTATCATTTAGGTTTTAAAAACTGTCGCTGACCTTTGGGCAGGCTCCGCCCATCAAAGAATGTGATTGGTTCTTCAAGTTTACGAGACACCACTGGTACAGGCGGGTAGAGGCGAATGCTCTCCTTGATACACATGGTGGTGTATGGCAGCTTACCCAGATCCTCCCTGCCAAAATAATGCAATAATAATAATATTAATAATCCAAATACATAATCCAAAGAAAGGGCGGGGAAGCCTTCATTTACCTTTTGGGATCAGTGAAGCTCTTTGGCAGTAACAGGCACAGCTTGTAAGTACACTGCCCAAGCTTCTCAGTCTCTCTCTGCACATAGCACATGCTAAGCTCCACCCCCACTGTATTCTGTCATGATTCAACTGTTACTAGAGACAGATTTCCCCTTACAACAGGCAGTGGATAGCAGTTTTCAGTAAAGGGAAACATCTTAATTTTAGAGCTTTTTTTTTCTAGCGGATTAAGGCAGAGTGGCTTCTTACATTGTACCACTCAAGGTGATGGGCTTCAGTCTATTGTATATAACATAACAACATGGATATTATATTAAATATTATTTCTTACCACTGGACTGTGCTCCGCTCCCCCAGGACCTCTCTGATCTCCTCCCGGCATTTTTCCTGGTATTCGGGGTATTTGGCCATACAGTAGAATATCCAGGAGATGCCGCTGGCGGTGGTATCGTGCCCCTCAAACATGAAGGTGTCCACCTCTGCCCGTAGATCTTCATCTGACAATCCCTGACCATTCTCATCCTGGTGACAAAAACAGGCATCAATGTTACTAGAAACATGTGGATAATAAGGGGATCTCCAGGGATTTTCTTTTTTCGGAAATAGCGCCACTCTTGCCCATGGGTTGTATCTGGTATTGCAGCTTAACCTCATTTAAAGCACGGCTGTAAGATAACCACCTTCCACCTATAAGCACAGAGCACTGTATGTCTTAGTCAGACAACGCTAGGGGTTATCTCCAATCACAGGATGGGTAGAGTTTATTTTTAAACTAAAATCATAAACACCAGTGTAATATGTTCCAATTCTGACCATTTAAATATTTTATAGTATAAATTACACCAACTTAGTTTATATTAGATTTATTCATATTAAGAGGTAAGAATAAGATCCTGGGCCCCAACTAAGATCTGTAACATGGTCTCTCGTTTAGCAAGTGCCATTAAAGGGGTAGTTCACCAAAGATTTTCTTTCAAATCATCTTGTGCCAGAAAGTGCCAGAGATTTGTAATTTACTTTTGTTAAGAAAATCTCCAGTCTTCCAGTACTTATCAGCTGCTGTATGTCCTGCAGGAAGTCGTCTGACACAGTGCTCTCTGCTGCCACCATGTCAGGAACTGTCCAGAACTGGAGCAAATCCCCATAGAAAGTCTCTCCTGCTCTGGACAGTTCCTGACATGGACAGAGATGGCAGCAGAGAGCACTGTGTCAGACTGGAAAGAATACAACACTTCCTGCAGGACATACAGCAGCTGATAAGTACTGGAAGACTGGAGAGAATACACCACCTCCTGCAGGACATACAGCAGCTGATAAGCTGACTGGCATCAGTTGATTTGACAGATTCTGAAACCCCCTTTAAATTTTTTGGGGGGTTGAACTACCCCTTTAATTAGAGTCTTATGCTGGGTTTACACATAGCGATAATTCGCCCGTTCGTACGATGAACGATTTCGAAGTAACAATTTTTTTTTATATATAACAATCAGCTTTTAGACGGAACGATATATCGTACAGAAAAATCGTTTTGCGATCGCTTAAGCCTATCTCGCACATAGGTTAAATCGGTGAGCGACTGTTTACACGGAACGATCTGCGATTTTTTTGCGAACGACGATTTAAGAACATGTTGTCAGATCAAAATGGACGATTTCTCGCTCGTCGTTTGTTCGTTCGCTGCTTTTACACGGAACAATTATCGTTCAAATTCGATGGTTATCGTGCAAAGATAATCGTTCCGTGTAAACGCAGCGTTATGCAGCTAAGACCCAGGTGCTACTGCTGCACCTACTACTCCTTCAGCTGGACTCCTAGATACAGAGCTAATATACAGTACCTTGGCACATAATAGGATGTCCAGAAAATCCAAGTGTCTCTTCTGTTTCATCTTCTCCAGCTCCGTCTCCTGTTTCAGGGATTCTTTCCTCAGTTTAATTACTTTATCTATATGGAACAGATATAATATAATGTGTCCTCAGCCTGGTATACATATCCCAGCCCCCACCTGTATGTATGCCAGCCAGCCCTCCACCCATCCACCTTCCTCCACCATTGACCCATCTCAGTGGTCCCATTTGCAACTTTCTGAAACCACTTGATCTGAAACAAAAAGATTCCCTCTTCATCCTCCTCCTCTTCCTCATTGATAACATACGGGGTGGTCTGACCTGTGTGTGCGTGCGCCGTCCTCAGTGCTCTCCGACAGCGGAATCCGTGTGGACTCAGGTGGAAAATAACATCACTGTGATAGGGGATGAAGCGAGTCCTGTGTTGCACCAGTTCAGTGAGCTCAAACACAGCTCTGATGTATTCATTCTTACTGTAAAAGAAAAGAAAAAAAAAAAAAATGTGATCACCATGTTGTATAGAGCATATGGCCACTTGGTTCCCAGGATAGGATGGGACTATAGCAAATCCCCATAGGAAACCTCTCCTGCTCTGGACAGTTCCTGACATGGACAGAGGGGGCAGCAGAGAGCACTGTGTGAGACTAGAAAGAATACATCACTTCCTGCAGGACATACAGCAGCTGATAAGTACTGGAAAACTGGAGATTTTTCAAAAGACATAATTCACAAATCTCTGGAGTAATCCTTTAACCTCTTATATGCCACTTAGGCCACCAGGGATACAGACATGAACACCTTTATTTAGATTACCTAATTTTGATTGAGCTCTACCCGGATACTTATGGAGCCCATGTCTGTAGTGTATACGCCCATGGTAACAGTAATCTTAGAGGCCTGAAATAAATTATCTGAGACTCCCCTTTTATTACTGTAACTAACCTATTCCTGTACAATCCCTTTAACAAGTGCAAAGTGTATTGTATTGTAATATATATATATATATATATATATATATATATATATATATATACATATACATATATAACTTTTGCAGGCTTTTCTACATACCCGTCCAGCTGGCAGTCACTCTCATTGCTGAAGGCGCATTTCATGATGGTGTCCAGGGTCATCAGGCTGACATGATGGAAAAGCTCCACTGGTTTCTTATCATGGACCAGTTGCTCCCATTTGTCCTAAACAAAATTTAAAGGGGTTATCCAGCTAAAATATTTTGTTTAAAATCAACTGGTTTAAGAAAGGTATACCGATTTGTAATTTACTTCTATTTAAAAAAATCTCCAGTCTCCCAGTACTTATCAGCTGCTGTATGTCCTGCAGGAAGTGGTGTATTCCCTCCAGTCTGACACAGCGCTCTCTGCTGCCACCTCTGTCCATGTCAGGAACTGTCCAGAGCAGGAGAGGTTTTCTATGGGAATTTGCTGCTGCTCTAGACAGTTCCTGACATGGCCAGAGGTGGCAGCAGAGAGCACTGTGTCAGACTGGAGAGAATACACCACTTCCTGCAGGACATACAGCAGCTGATAAGTACTTGAGGACTTCAGATTTTTAAATAGAAGTAAAAAGGAGTGAAACCAGTTGATTTGAAACAAAAAGATTTTCGCTGGAGTACCCCTTTAATATTCATCAGTATACAAGTCACTGTAATCAGAAATACTGTCTGCTTTCTCCTGCTTTACACTAGATGGGTTACTGGAGGACTGAGGAGGGTTGTGACCCTGTAATATCTCCTTACCAGCATGACATTAGCGCAGTCGGACATTATACGGACATACGGCTTCAGAACATCGTAATGGAATCCGGGGGTCAGTAGTTTTCGATGCTGAAACCATTTCTGTCCTGACAGCACCAGCAAACCTTTCCCTGATGATATAAGAGAAGTAGACGGGTATTGGCTGGGTAAGATGAACTAGACTAAGAAGTATGCATCAACATTGCTTTAATGAGAACTAAACCTAAAGTATAAGGGGTTCTCCAGAGATATTTTTTTTATTTTTAAAATGAACTATGAGAAAGTTATATAGATTTGTATGTTACTTCTTTTTTTTTTAAATCTCTAGTCTTCAAGTACTTATCAGCTGCTGCATGTCCTGCAGGAAGTGTTGTGTTCTCTCCAGTCTGACACAGTGCTCTCTGCTGCCACCTCTGTCCATGTCAGGAACTGTCCAGAGCAGGAGAGGTTTTCTATGGGGATTTGCTGCTGCTGTGGACAGTTCCTGACATGGACAGAGGTGGCAGCAGAGAGCACTGTGTCAGACTGGAGAGAATACACCACTTCCTGCAGGACATACAGCAGCTGATAAGGACTGGAGGACTAGAGACTTTTAAACAGAAGAAAATGACAAATCTGTATAACTTTCTGACACTAGCTGATTAAACAATAACAATAAAAAATTCTGAAACGCCCCATTAAAAAGTGAAAATAATCATCATTAATTCATATGCATCTGGTTATATAATTGTTATGCTGCTCTGTGACATTCTGCAATTGATCCTAGGGACTGATACCATTGTCACTCTTTCTCTAGCCTGACGTCACCCTCGAAGGGAACTGTAGACTGCATAAAGGTAAGTATGACAATTTGATTCCCAAATATTCCATTAGTGCTCCCCTCTAAGTCAGGGATACAGTATTACTCTCTCCAGTATATATGCACAGAGGTCATATAAAGCATGTATAAAAAAGAAGATAGGCTTCTGCCTGGTTCGTCAATTCTCAGTCACATGACCCAGCAGCATCCCATAACAATGGGAAGCACAGTCATAATGATTTGTGAAAGATTGGATATTATATAGATTACCCAGCCATGATACTTACCAATCCAAGGGGTTAGGAACTGATAGACAAAGTCGTCCTTTGGATCTACGAAAACATTGGATTTCTATTTAGAATATATTGAATAAATATATCTGGTAAACATAAAAACAGGGGGCGCTATGGTTCATTTAAATAAAGATTGGAATTTTCTTTTTTTAAAGTCCTAGTTTTGATCTGAGTGTTCAGACTCCCATAAATCACTAGAAGGCGCGTCAAGGTGGGGAGGAGGCGTGGTCTTCCCCGGAGCTGCACTTATTAAGGTTTATGCATGGAAACGATAACGAGAATTTAGCGCCATTCTCTGCCAACCCTTGTTTTTCCCATCCTCTCCATTTCTGCTATAATGTGCCTTCACTAACACTCAGCTATACACACTGCTGCTATAATGTGCCTGCACTTACACTCAGCTATACTGTACACACTGCCTGCTATAATGTGCCTGCACTAACACTCAGCTATGCTGTACACACTGCTGCTATAATGTGCCTGCACTAACACTCAGCTATACTGTACACACTGCTGCTATAATGTGCCTGCACTTACACTCAGCTATACACACTGCTGTATAGAAAAGTTTCTGTCACTGTCCTCCTGCACAGCTCTGGGATTCTCACTTCCTATTCTAGCCTGTTGTACTACATTTCTGCATTATGGGGATCTGCAGCTCCATTCTGTATGTACAGATTTCTTTAGGGTTATACAGTTACTATACATTATACACCACAGGCTGATTGCTATACTGTACAGTAACTTATATATCACATATCCAGCTGCTGTGTTATCAGGGTTATACAGTTACTATACATTATATACCACATGCTGCTATACTGTACAGTAACTTATATATCACATATACAGCTGCTGTGTTATCAGGGTTATAAAGTTACTATACATTATACACCACAGGCTGATTGCTATACTGTACAGTAACTTATATATCACATATCCAGCTGCTGTGTTATCAGGGTTATACAGTTACTATACATTATATACCACATGCTGCTATACTGTACAGTAACTTATATATCACATATCCAGCTGCTGCTGTGTTATCAGGGTTATACAGTTACTATACATTATATACCACATGCTGCTATACTGTACAGTAACTTATATATCACATATCCAGCTGCTGTGTTATCAGGGTTATACAGTTACTATACATTATATACCACATGCTGCTATACTGTACAGTAACTTATATATCACATATCCAGCTGCTGTGTTATCAGGGTTATACAGTTACTATACATTATACACCACATGCTGCTATACTGTACAGTAACTTATCACATATCCAGCTGCTGTGTTATCAGGGTTATACAGTTACTATACATTATATACCACATGCTGCTATACTGTACAGTAACTTATATATCACATATCCAGCTGCTGTGTTATCAGGGTTATACAGTTACTATACATTATATACCACATGCCGCTATACTGTACAGTAACTTATATATCACATATCCAGCTGTTTCTCATTGTTTCATCAGTTCTACATGTTATTCAGATTTTTTTTTAAAAAATCATTATTTTTGGGGTGTGGAACCAACTGTCTGCATTTCAATGATTTCTTATGGGAAAATTTGCTTTGGTTTAAGAGTGGATTTGGATGACAAGTGCCGTCCTGGAATGAATTATGCTCGTAATCCAAGGCACCACTATATATATATATATATATATATATATATATATATATATATATATATGCAACATTGTCCCTCACCTTGCCTGGACAGGACGGCTTTGGCATAGTCTGGATTATAGACAACGAGCGAGGCGAAGAAACCTCCGAACCACATAGGGAAGGCGCAGTCATATTGTTTTGCGTATCCGTTCAGAGTATCTAGAACATTCGAACCTCGTTTTATCTATTAAGAAGAAGAATCTTGAGAATCTTCAGAGAATCCGGACCACACAAAACTGCACCCCCATAGGTAACCCCCACAGCTGCCTGGTCCCTCCAGTCACACTACCGGCTCTTGCTAAGACTCCTCCAACATGGAGGATACATCTTGCAGGTCATGTGACCACCTGTCTATTCCCATTTCACATGAACGAGTTATTGCAGTGAACTACAATGTAAATAAAACTTGCAAGGTTCTGTTATTAATGTGTAAAGGAGGCAGTTTGGTGCACTGGGGGTGGTACTACAGCTGGCCCCGCCCACCACCCAGCCCCTCCTCCGCCACTCTGCAATGATGTGCGGCAGAGTGACATCATGGCCACCGCCAGTGCACCAAACCGCCTGATTTACATTCTAATAAAATTGAGGATTGCAGAAAAATGGCGCTGAGGATTAAGGTAAGAAAGTTACCAGCTCTGTTCTTCTAACCTGCTGTTAGTTTCCCTTTAATCTGCTGATTTGCTCATTGCAACCATTCAGTGCTGAGAGTTGAAATTTACTTCTATTAAAAAATCTCCAGTCTTCCAGTACTTATCAGCTGTTGTATGTCCTGCAGGAAGTGGTGTATTCTCTCCAGTCTGACACAGTGCTCTCTGCTGCCACCTCTGTCCATGTCAGGAACTGTCCAGAGCAGGAGAGGTTTTCTATGGGGATTTGCTGCTGCTCTGGACAGTTCCTGACATGGACAGAGGTGGCAGCAGAGAGCACTGTGTCAGACTGGAAAGAATACACCACTTCCTGCAGGACATACAGCAGCTGATAAGTACTGGATGATGTGAGATTTTTTAATACAAGTAAATTACAAAACTCTGTCACTTTCTGCCACTAGCTGATTGAAAGATTTTTTTCTTCTTTGCTCGAGTAACAAATAATTTGCAGCCCCCCCAAGGGGTAACAAATACATCTCTACTAGAGAGTCCAGGAAAATATAAAGATAGCCTATGGCCTATGTCTGTATCCATGTTTTCCAGGACTCTCTAGGGCGGCATCCAACTTCTTCAAATACAGAAGGTTCGGGTTCTCTTGCTCGAGGGTCGCTCGTCTCTAATCTCTATATAATTACAAATAATAAATCTATCTTTTTTAAAGCAGCAAAAAATTAAAAAATCCTCTTACCTCAGGGACGTTGCCATAGAGCCAGTGACGCTTAGGACCCGGGAAAGCACTGAAGACTCTCTCCAGCTTCTTCTTCCTCAGGTAGAGACTGGAGACTTTGTAGAGCAGGTACAGGGCGCACAGGGTGGCGGCATAGTACAAGAGATCAAAGGGGCTCAGGGAGAGGAGAGCGGGCACCATGGAGGACGTCATGGTTGGGTTACGCTCTGCACTGTACATCCATCTATATCTATATCTATCTATATATATTAGTGATGGGAGGAGCTACAATCACAAGTCCAAAGAACAGGGCAATGAATAGCAGAGAAGCGTAGAAGCAGGGGAAGAATGCAGGGACGTATCATCTATTGTCGTAGCGTCATCTCTCCATATATTCAGAGTTGTGAACTTTAGAATATCTACAAGGAACTGGTCTGACCCGGGTTACAACCAGTTTTTGAAGCTGAGTACTAAAACTAGAACGTTATATAGATTTGTAATTTACGTCTTTTGAAAAATCTCCAGTACTTATCAGCTACTGTATGTCCTGCAGGAAGTGGTGGGTTTTCTCCAATCTGACACAGTGCCCTCTGCTGCCACCTCTGTCCATGTCAGGAACTGTCCAGAGCAGCAGCAAATCCCCATAGAAAATCTCTCCTGCTCTGGACAGTTCCTGACATGGCAGCAGAGAGCACTGTGTCAGATTGGAGGAAATCCACCACTTCCTGCAGAGCATACAGCAGCTGAAAGGTACTGGAAGACTGAATATTTTTAAATGGAAGTAATTTACAAATCTAACTTTTTAACAAGAATTAATTTGAATTTTTTTCTGGAGTACCCTTTTAACATTGCATTGTACTATACGCATGATAAAATCATCACTTCTACAGGTGATCGGGCGATCACCTGGGCAGTCCCCCCCCCCCCCCCCTGTACCTCTCCTCATACACTAGACAGTGATCCTACGATAGGTTTATACTATGGGATTACTGTTTATGTTGTTATATTGCAGGACAGGGGATTTTATCACTTTGCACTTATTCTGGTATCATCACGGACTGTGCGAGAGGATGAGAGTGTCTGATGTCACCAGTGACCATTCACCTACTGCAGAGATTACAGGTAAGGTAAAGGTAATGTCTCAGGTCATGTGACCTTCTGTATACACTTCAAGTTCAGAGAAGTTTAAAGGGTTTTACAATAGGAGTCACATTCCTGAGTTTATACAAAACCTAAAATCAGTATTTCCAACAAATACTGTATTGCTTTTTTTTGTATGTGAAGTCTTATCTCTAAAGGGTTACTACTCCTTATGTATTATGTACTTTTATTGACCAATAGACATACTCTTCTTTTCTCACTGATCCTTTCTCTTCTTCCCTTTGCACACATTCCTTTCCACCACTCACAGGGTCTCTTACACACCCCTGTAGGAAGTAGTCACTTGGTGGGAGGAAGTGTAGCGTCAGTTCTACCCAGATTCTCGTGGGAGGACACACAGAGCAGACGTCAATAGGAAGAATCATATCTGGATGTTAAAGAAGAAGTCTGGCGGATTATAAAATTTGGCAGCTTGAAGGGGCGGGAGGAAAACTGATTACAAAGGAGCTACAATGTTGCAGATACAGCCAATCAGGAATTTGTTTACATCAGCTGTCTCAGAAGGGAGGGGGGAGGAGGGGGAGACAGAGAGAAACGCTCACACACAGATTTTCGTGTCTTCAGCAGAAAGCAGCAGCTCAGAACTGGGGGAAGGAGACTGAATAGGTAATAATAAGTATGGAAGGAATTGTTAGTCTCACCATGGGCAGCAACATATCAAAAGTTAAGTTTGAGTGGAATACCTCTTTAATATAGTAGTGTTATGATATTGATAGGGAGCTGATTAGTGACCTCTGAGAGCTTTGATATTGACAAGAAAGTCCATGTTATAGGAATATACCATAGCATTATCCTATGGAATTACTATTTATGTTGCTGTGTTGTATTACAGTCAATGTTGATGTGATTTTATCAGTTATCACCTACTGTGTTGTCATCACAGAGTATGTGAGAGGTGGAGAGTGTCGGGACGTCTGATGTCAGATATAAGTGACTGTTCACCTACTACAGAGATTACAGTGTAAGGTAAAGACTGGGGTCATGTGATCATCTGTATACACCTCAAGCATGTAGCTCATAGCTATACGAAGTCCGGAGAAGTCTTACTTATCAAACCCCCAGGAGTGCGATATTGTCTGGCATCGGCTTTTACCTCAAATGCATGCTCACCCCGAGCGAGCACACGTATATGGGGATCGGGAGAAAGTGCTGTCAGTCAAAGAAGGAATAAGGACACTTTCTGTATGGGAGGTTCTATGGCTTGCAGTCTGTAGTGTATAAGCAGGGGTGTAACTACAATGGAGGCAGACCACGCAGCTGCTACAGGGCCCGTGCGGCAGGCGGGTCCGGGCAAAGTGTGGTCTGCCCCCATGCTACTAGCTACAGAACCACAGAACACGCGCCACCCACTGGACAGTGGACCACCTGCGCTCCCCCCTGTCGCAAAGCAACGCTGGCTCACAGTAATGTTCATGAACATTATAGACAGCCATCATTAACAGACACTGGACGTCATTTTGCCTAAAAAAGACGTGCGAACATAGCCTTAAAGTGAACGCAGCTCTAAGGCCCTACCTAAAATGCTGACAGTGTGCTATAGCTGGCAATACCCTAGTGAGCATGGTGACTTTAGGTCTCCTACTGTAATGAAGAGTTAAACAGGAGTTGTTTGTGCCACACTCTAGCACACCTCACCCCTACTTCCTCTTCTTCATGAATAATCAATGCTGCCCGGCCTCCTGCTCACTCAGCTGTCAGTCAGTATCTGCCAACAGAGGACTGATCTGCAATCAGATATAATTGAACAATCTAGCCTGTGTTGGAGCTGTGTTCTGGTGGTAAATCACCTGTCTAGAGACCAGCAGAATTTCTTTCTTTGGTTCATTTCCCCTGGTGGAAATGAAATTGAGTTTTTTTTTGTTATTTTTTTCTCTATTTTTCTGTATTAAAAATAAGAACTAAACTAATTTTGACCTGATTGGGAATTCTTTTTAAAAATGATACATTGATGAGAAAAAAATAAATAACTATATTGCATTTCCATCAGGGGAATCAAACCAAAGAATTAACTGTTGCATGGTTTTAGACAGGTGATTTACCCCTACACCACAGCTCCAACACAGGCTAGAAGGTTCAACTATACCTGATTGCAGATCAGTCCTCTGTTGGCAGATACTGACCGACAGCTGAGCGAGCCGGAGGCCGGGCAGTATTGATTATGCATGAAGAAGACGGAGGAGGAAGAAGTGGGGAGACGTTCCAGAGTGCAGCACAAAGGCTGAGACACAGCTGGAGATTGCACATAATTCACTCCACGGACAAATTACCAAAAGTCACCATGCTCACTCGGGGCCTGCCACCTACAGCACACTGTCACCACCTTAGGTAGGGGCCGGGTGCTGACAGATTCCCATTAAGCAGGATAGGAAAGGTCCTCCATAATAATTTCTCAGCACTGTGGTCAAGAGGTGAGGATCCCGGATAGATGACCCCCCCAAATTTAGAATACGCTAATACAAAGGATGAAAATGAGTTTCCTAAACCCCTTTATAACAGCAATCCATGACCCCACATAGTAAAATATGGAACAAAGAACGTCTATCTTTGTATACATACTACTAGGCATCTAAGGCATGGAAGGTAAAGGTGAATCTCTGGTCATGTGACCCAGCGAGCGGGTCATTGCACTGACCTACAAGATAAGTAAACCCAGCAAAAAAAAGCAGTATACAATATAGTCACCATTAATTTACCAACCATAATATTCTGCCTTTATGTCCTTGGGCTTAGGGGTAACACTCCAGGGGTAGTCCTGGACTATACGATCAGTAGATAAGTATCGTTCTTGGGTTTATAGATTGTGCAGACAGATCTCCTCTGATTATTATGGTTCCATATACACAGATTATGCCCCCCATTTAGGCCTATTGTAAATAGTTATAATATGGCCGCCCCTTTTGGGTCCGATTAGGGCGGGTTCAGACAACAGAATTCTTGCGAATCAATTCTGCGGAAATCTGTCGCCTGTATGCGCTCATTCTGCCAATAAAATTGACGTGCGCAATCAGCCGGCCCATAGAATGGTGTCTATGGAGCCGGCAGAAAGGCACGCGGCCGTGAGCGCATACAGGTGACGGAATTCCGCATAATTTATCCGTGAAAATTTCGTAGTCTGAACCCGCCCTTACAGCCACAACACCAGTACTATAGAGGCAGAAAACCACCAAATAGGATTAGGGATGTAGGTAATAATAAACACCAGCAGCCTGTGCCCAGCTGCTCCAGTCACCTGTATATTACCTACGAATGGGTCTGCAGGAGATATATATATATATATATATATATATATATATATATATATATATATAGAGTCCAGAGCATTATACTGGGGGATTACTATTTATGTTGTTACATGGCCGGACAGGGGATGCTGACATTGCACTTATTACGGTATCGTCACAGTATGTGAGAGGTTGAGCGTGTCGGTCAGATACAAGAGACTCTTCACCTATTAAAGAGATTAGAGTCTAACATGTAAGGTAAAGGTGGGTCATGTGATCATCTGTATACCCTTCAACCTTGTAGCTACAGGACGTCATATATAGTTCACAGATGTCAGGTTTTTGTCAAACAAATTCTTAATATACAGTTTTAGTATATGTGTACCTCATAGAGCTGATCAGACTCCCCTCCTGCAGGCTGTGCTGTCCTGCTCTGTGGGGTTTCTGTCCATAAGATGGCCGACATGAAGGAGCATGTGACCATGCCCCGCCCTCCAGTGTCCTCCATAGTCATATACAGGCTCAGTGGTGGACACAGGGGGCGGGGCATGGTCACATGCTCCTCCATGTCAGCCATCTTATGGACAGAAACACCACAGAGCAGGGCAGCACAGCCTGCAGGAGGGGAGCTGCTGTCACTATATACAGTGAGTACACAGGGAGCTCCAGTCAGTATATACAGTGAGTACACAGGGAGCTCCAGTCAGTATATACAGTGAGTACACAGGGAGCTCCAGTCAGTATATACAGTGAGTACAGGTAGCTGCTGTCACTATATACAGTGAGTACACAGGCAGCTGCTGTCAGTATATACAGTGAGTATACAGGGAGCTGCTGTCAGTATATACAGTGAGTACAGGGAGCTGCTGTCAGTATATACAGTGAGTACACAGGGAGCTGCTGTCAGTATATACAGTGAGTACACAGGGAGCTGCTGTTAGTATATACAGTGAGTACAGGAAGCTGCTGTTAGTATATACAGTGAGTACAGGGAGCTGCTGTCACTATATACAGTGAGTACACAGGGAGCTGCTGTCAGTATATACAGTGAGTACACAGGGAGCTGCTGTCAGTATATACAGTGAGTACACAGGGAGCTGCTGTCAGTATATACAGTGAGTACAGGGAGCTGCTGTCAGTATATACAGTGAGTACAGGGAGCTGCTGTCAGTATATACAGTGAGTACACAGGGAGCTGCTGTCAGTATATACAGTGAGTACAGGGAGCTGCTGTCAGTATATAGTGAGTACACAGGGAGCTGCTGTCAGTATATACAGTGAGTACACAGGGAGCTGCTGTCAGTATATACAGTGAGTACACAGGGAGCTGCTGTCAGTATATACAGTGAGTACAGGGAGCTGCTGTCAGTATATACAGTGAGTACAGGGAGCTGATGTCAGTATATACAGTGAGTACAGGGAGCTGCTGTCAGTATATAGTGAGTACACAGGGAGCTGCTGTCAGTATATACAGTGAGTATAGGGAGCAGCTGTCAGTATATACAGTGAGTACACAGGGCGCTGCTATCAGTATATACAGTGAGTACACAGGGAGCCGCTGTCAGTATATACAGTGAGTACACAGGGAGCTGCTGTCAGTATATACAGTGAGTACACAGGGAGCTGCTGTCAGTATATATAGTGAGTACACAGGGAGCCGCTGTCAGTATATACAGTGAGTACACATGGAGCTGCTATCAGTATATACAGTGAGTACAGGGAGCAGCTGTCAGTATATACAGTGAGTACACAGGGAGCTGCTATCAGTATATACAGTGAGTACACAGGGAGCTGCTGTCAGTATATACAGTGAGTACACAGGGAGCTGCTGTCAGTATATACAGTTAGTACACAGGGAGCTGCTGTCAGTATATACAGTGAGTACACAGGGAGCTGCTGTCAGTATATACAGTGAGTACTCAGGGAGCTGCTGTCAGTATATACAGTAAGTACAGGGAGCTGCTGTCAGTATATACAGTGAGTACAGGAAGCTGCTGTCAGTATATACAGTGAGTACACAGGGAGCTGATGTCACTATATACAGTGAGTACACAGGGAGCTGCTGTCAGTATATACAGTGAGTACAGGGAGCTGCTGTCAGTATATACAGTGAGTACACAGGGAGCTGCTGTTAGTATATACAGTGAGTACAGGGAGCTGCTGCCAGTATATACAGTGAGTACACAGGGAGCTGCTGTCAGTATATACAGTGAGTACTCAGGGAGCTGCTGTCAGTATATACAGTGAGTACACAGGGAGCTGCTGTTAGTATATACAGTGAGTACACAGGGAGCTGCTGTCAGTATATACAGTGAGTACACAGGGAGCTGCTGTTAGTATATACAGTGAGTGCACAAACAGACTTTTATACTACAAGAGTTTATTGTAAAACAATTCATGACTATCAATAAATATTAAGTTGTATTTCATACAAATAAATTAGAAAATATTAGAAAGTATAAAGATTTTCTCTCTCATAGAGTCCATAGGCTTCTGTTCGCAAATGAAAAAAAAAAAACATTTCAAATCAACTGGTGCCAGAAAGTGCAGAAGATTTGTAATTTACTTCTATTAAAAAATCTCCAGTCGTACAGTACATATCAGCTGCTGTATGTCCTGCAGGAAGTGGTGCATTCTCTCCAGTCTGACACAGTGCTCTCTGCTGCCACCTCTGTCCATGTCAGGAACTGTCCAGAGCAGGAAAGGTTTTCTATGGGGATTTGCTGCTGCTCTGGACAGTTCCTGACATGGACAGAGGTGGCAGCAGAGAGCACTGTGTCAGACTGGAGAGAATACACCGCTTCCTTCAGGACATACAGCAGCTGGTAAGTACTAAAGGACTAGAGATTTTTAAATGAAAGTAAATTACAAATCTGTATAACTGTATATCGTCTTCCTATTGGGATATTAGGTTCAGAGTTTGATTACATCCACATATACAGACCACGTAGAATTAATAACAATTATAAATATTTTCTTTACGTTTTAATGTTTTGTCAATAAAAAGTTTCTATTTTTGCTTCTCCGGCTCAATTCTTTTTCGTCTTGTCGCCGTCGATCTTCTTAAGATTGAGGTAGATCCCGTTCAAGGAGCGTAAGACTAACTGGGGGAGCGTCAGTGGTTCTTTCCCAGGGACTGTGTGTAATTCAAACCTCAGTAAAGTCAGAGCAGTGGCGACCTTCATCTCATTCATTGCGAAATTCTGCCCAATGCAGTTCCTGTGAGTGAGAAAAAACAGAGGTAATACCCTGAAAATAAGACCTAGCAGAGGTTTTGCTGAATTGCTAAATATAAGGCCTCCTCCGAAAGTAAGACCTAGCAAAGTTTTTGTTTGGAAGCATGCCCCCCAAACAGAACACCAGGACAGCTGGGATTCTTTTTAGCCCGCCGCCGTTGCCCCCTACCTTCACCGTCCGTTACAGAGCAGCTGCATGCAGGACGTGAAGACAATCACCTGCCACCAACCTTGATATTTTCTTTCGCGACCGTCCCTTGTAAATGTGCAGGCAAGGCACCAAGAGGCCCATCTCCTGCTGCTCCCCTTTGTCCCCTACTGCCAGATGTAGAACTGTACACAGTCTGCTGTTATCATGTCACCTGCCCCCATACCGTACACTGTCCCTGCTGTGCTGTATGAGTGTGCTGTGGTGAGCTCCCTCTGGTGGCTGTAAACCACCATACCGTACGCAGTCACTGCTGTGCCGTATGAGTGTACTGTGGTGAGCTCCCCCTGGTGGCCGGAAGATGCCATACCATGCGCTGTCCCTGCTGTGCAGTATGAGTGTGCTGTGGTGAGCTCTCCCTGGTTTCTGGGAGACGCCATACCGTACACTCTGTCCCTAGTGTGCTGTGTTGTATGAGTGTGCTGTGGTGAGCTCCCCCTGGTGGCTGAAAGCTGCCATACAATACGCTGTCCCTGCTGTGCTGTATAAGTGTGCTGTGGTGAGCTCCCCCTGGTGGCTGAAAGCTGCCATACAATACGCTGTCCCTGCTGTGCTGTATGAGTGTGCTGTGGTGAGCTCTCCCTGGTTTCTGGGAGACGCCATACCGTACACTCTGTCCCTAGTGTGCTGTGTTGTATGAGTGTGCTGTGGTAAGCTCCCCCTGGTGGCCGGAAGCCACCATACCATACACTGTCACTGCTGTGGCGTATGAGTGTGCTGTGGTGAGCTCCCCCTGGTGGCTGAAAGCTGCCATACAATACGCTGTCCCTGCTGTGCTGTATGAGTGTGCTGTGGTGAGCTCCTCCTGGTGGCTGGAAGCCGCCATACCGTACGCTCTGTCCCTGGTGTGCTGTGTTGTATGAGTGTGCTGTGGTGAGCTCCCCTGGTGGTCAGAAGCCGCCACACCATACACTCTGTCCCTGGTGTGCTGTGGTGAGCTCCCCTGGTGGTCAGAAGCCGCCATACGCTCTGTCCCTGTTATGCATGTGACATGTGAAATCTTCTTCATGGAAAAATTAAATCTCCTGAAAATAAGACCTAGCGCATCTATGGGAGCAAGAATTAATAGAAGAGACTAACTTATTTTCGGGGGGGAAAACACTGTATTACATGGACAGTACTGTGTCCCCTATTTGTGACTAGTAACGCAAGAAATAATAGAGTGCCGTTTGTATCAACCAATCAGATCCCTAACGCATAACCTCTACATAGTGTAACTTGGTGAAGTGTACGCATGCATGGACCAACAACAGACATGTCAAAAATTGGATCAGTGCTCAATGCTAAGACCTCCATGATCACTAGATATAGCTGGGAGAAGTGCGGGTTGTGCGCTTCACTCCCTGGCTCACCACTTGATCTGGAACCTCCTATGTGTTTTCTATGACATAGAGGTGTTGCTATAACTATGTACCTGGACGGAGACTCTTGCAAGGTTTTTGGAACATGTTCACAAATATAAATGGGTGGATCAGGAATAAATCTCTATCCTTCACTGTGGAGACGCTGTAGATGATAGAAGGAGCCTTACCTTCCTCCGGCAGAGAAGGGCAGGAAGGCGTGGGAGTGCCGGCTGGACACATTCTCTGGAGAAAACCGAAGGGGGTCAAACACCTAAACAGAGAAGATGTCACAGTGAATTTCAGCTTCCATAGAGTCATGAGAAACTTATTATGGGTCCATTTTATTTGAATTGGTCATCAGATCAAATTAATTTTATCCTTATAGAAAGTGGCCAACGTGCCCTGAGACATGGTGTGAGATACTCTGAGGTCACTTAGGTGTCAGCTTAGTTATATACAGTATACCCTGTACAACACAGACAGCAAGTATTAGGCCAGTAGTAAGGGTAATAGTAGTAGTAGTAGGTGTAGTTGTAGTAGTAGGGGTAGTAGTAGCAATAGTAGTAAGGTAATAGTGTTAGTATTGGTAGTAGTATTAGGGGTAATAGTAGTGGTAGTAGTAGGGGTAATAGTAGTAGTAGGGGTAGTGGTGGTAGTAGTAGGGGTAATAGTAGTAGTAGTAGGGGTAATAGTAGGGGTAGTAGTGGTGGTAGTAGTAGTAGTAGTAGGGGTAGTTGTAGCAGTAGTAGTAGGGGTAGTAGTGGTGGTAGTAGTAGTAGGGGTAGTTATAGCAGTAGTAGTAAGGGTAGTTGTAGCAGTAGTAGTAGGGGTAGTACTGGTGGTAGTAGTAGGGGTAGTTGTAGCAGTAGTAGTAATGGTAGTTGTAGCAGCAGTAGTAGTAGGGGTAGTAGTGGTGGTAGTAGTAGGGGTAGTTGTAGCAGTAGTAGTAGTAGGGGTAGTTGTAGCAGTAATAGTAGGGGTAGTAGTGGTGGTAGTAGTAGGGGTAGTTGTAGCAGTAGTAGTAGGGGTAGTAGTGGTGGTAGTAGTAGGGGTAGTTGTAGCAGTAGTAATAGGCTATGGGCTGAAACCATGAGAACATTGCCAAACCTGAACAGTTCATCATGTCCGCTGAACACTAGTAGCGAACTATAACTGCAGCTCAGCTCCCATTTAAGTGAATAGCATCTGAGCTACACTTACAGGTTACCACCACTACACAGTAAGTAGAGACAAACTCCATTGTGGTGCGGGGGTGCTAAGGTGTTGATGATCAATGACTGATCAATTTATCAAACTATTCTGTTTGGAGAAAACCCCTTTAATGCTGGGGGGGGGGTTCTTCCACAGGATTTTTAGGGGTGGAGGAGTTCACTTCTACCCTTACCTCTGGATCCTCCCAGATACTGGAGCAGCGGTTTATAGCATAAATACTGACAAGAACATCAGTACCTGCACAGAAGGGAGAAAGACATCCATATACTATTATCCTAAATAGGGAAATTACATTACTAGAGATGAGCGCAACTCCTGCACGCTCCAGTCTGTCCAAACCCCAATGCTCTGCATTAGATTACCGGTGGCTGAAGAAGTTTGGATGCAGCCTTAGGGAGTCCTGGAATACATTGATACAGGCTATGGCCTTTGAATATATCCATGTTTTACAGGCAACCTTAGGGCCACATCCAACTTCTTCAGCCACCGGTAATCAAACGTTGCACGCTCGGGTTGGACAGACTGTAGCATGCTGGAGTTGCGCTCATCTCTAGCTATAACAGTTGTCAGATGTTGGTTGGGAAAGGGAAATGTCACTCACCTTTGGGCAGGCTCCGCCCATCGCAGAACGTGATTGGTTCTTTAAGTTCCCGAGCTACTCCTGGTACAGGCGGGTAGAGGCGCATGCTCTCCTTTATACACATGGTGGTATAGGGCAGCTTCCCCAGGTCCTCCCTGTACAATATAAAAGCAAACACACTGATGAGCTCTTATAAAAACTGCACATATTATATATAGCACCATAAAACAAGATGCTTTGTCTACTTATAAGCAAGCTTTGTTTTGTTTTTAAACTGGAATGTCAAAGGGGAGGAGTCTGATGTTTGTACAACATGTGAAAAGTTTTTTAAAGTGACAGTGCTCAGTTAAAGGTATTTTCAGGTCTTTATTAAAAACACATTGCACTTGAAATTATATTTTAAAAATATCATCTAGAAAAAGGGTGTCTCACACTCGCCCCTCCAGCCAGGCCCGGACTGACAATATGGTGCATTGGGCAAAGGCCTGATGGGCCTCCTAGATTGCAAGCTCCAGCAGTTGCAAAACTACAATTCCCATCATGCCTGGACTGTCCTGGCATGATGGGAATTGTAGTTTTGCAACAGCTGTTTGGCTTCCAGTTTGACACCTACGTTCTCAAGGATTGGACTTCTTAAAGATGTATATTATTATACATAGCAGAACTTAAAGGGGTTGTTCACCAAAAAAAAAAAAAGTTTTCTTTCAAATCAACTGGTGCCAGAAAGTGCCAGAGATCTGTAATTTAATTCTTTGAAAAAAAATCTCCAGTCTTCCAGTACTTATCAGCTTCTGTATGTCTTGCAGGAAGTGGTGTATTCTTTCCAGTCTGACACAGTGCTCTCTGCTGCCACCTCTGTCCATGTTAGGAACTGTCCACAGCAGCAGCAAATCCCCATAGAAAACCTCTCCTGCTCTGGACAGTTCCTGACATGGACAGAGGTGGCAGCAGAGAGCACTGTGTCTGACTGGAGAGAATACACCACTTCCTGAAGGACATACAGCAGCTGATAAGTACTGGCAGACTGGACATTTTTTTTTATAGAAGTAAATTACAAATCTCTGGCACCAGTTGATTTGAAAGAAAAGAAATATGGGTGAACTACCCCTTTAAAATGCTTTACAGGAATTCTGGGAAGAGCGGTGGTCCTTTAGAGAGGTTATACTGCAGATATATCACACACTGGACATGTGACACACCACGTTCTCACCATTCTATTACTTTCCGCTCCTCTAGGACCTCTCTGATCTCCTCCCGGCATTTCTCCTGGTGATCTGAGTTTTTGGCCAAGCAGTATAATATCCAGGAGATCCCGCTGGCCGTTGTGTCGTGTCCCTCAAACATGAAGGTGTCCACCTCTGCCCGCAGATCTTCATCAGACAGTCCCTGACCATTCTCATCCTATAAAATAATAATACAGATAGCCTATTGCTCTGCTGATCCTTAATGGTCATGTTTGAGGGACACATGATTGACTAAGAGTTACCTGGGCCCCAGATTATGGGTCCCTTACCAACCATCATAGCCTTGATACACTTGATTTGGATAGATTAGAGGAGTCCGTATCACTTGCATTGTTTTTTGCAGGCTGAATAAGATCTTTGAACTTTGGGCTCATCCTGTTCTGCCCTACTGTAAGTCCTGGAGGCATCCGAGTACACAGTTACCAACCAAGAAAGGCAACTGTTATAGGTGAAGCTCAATTCTGCCATCTAGTGATGAGCCAGCGTCATTACATGATGTCATATAGACAAGGTACAAAGTTTCTCATGCCTCTTACCATACCTTACCTTGGCAAAGAGGAGGATATCGAGGAAGTCTAAGTGCCGTTTCTTCTGGATCTTATCCAGCTCGGTATCTTCCTTGAGGGATTGTTTCCTCTCCTTAATGACTTTATCTGAGGGAGATATAATATAAAATACTGAAAAGATTCACCAGCGAATGACCTGGGAGAGTGGCGGTCAGCAGTATATTGGTGGCTTCTTGTAGTCTTGTATTTTATATTACAACCATCTATAGTATTAGAGGTCATCAGACTCACCGGTGTGTTCATGCGCCGTCCTCAGCGCTCTCCGGAAGCGGAATCCATGGGGGCTCAGGTGAAAAATCACATCATTGTGGTAGGGAAGGCAGCAAAATCTGTAGTCTACCAGATAGGAGAGGTCATAGACAGCTTTAATGTAGGCGCTCTCACTGTGAGACAGAACAGAAGACGAGTGTGAGTGCACAAACAAGATGAGTGTGAGTGCATAAACAATAGATGAGTGTGAGTGCACAAACAATAGATGAGTGTGAGTGCACAAACAGAAGACAAGTGTGAGTGCACAAACACAAGATGAGTGTGAGTGCACAAACACAAGATGAGTGTGAGTGCATAAACAGAAGACGAGTATGAGTGCATAAACAAGATGAGTGTGAGTGCACAAACAGAAGACGAGTTTAAGTGCACAAACAGAAGACGAGTTTGAGTGCACAAACAATAGACGAGTGCGAGTGCATAAACAGAGGACGAGTGTGAGTGCACAAACAGAAGACGAGAGTGAGTGCATAAACAGAAGACAAGTGTGAGTGCATAAACAGGACGAGTATGAGTGCACAAACAGAAGACGAGTGTGAGTGCACGAACATAAGACAAGTATGAGTGCAAAAACAAGACGAGTGTGAGTGCACAAAAGATAGATGAGTATGAGTGCACAAACAGAAGACGAGTGTGAGTGCACAAACAGAAGACGAGTGTGAGTGCACAAACAAGACGAGTGTGAGTGCACGCTTGTATAATTGAGTATTCTCTCAAGATCTTCCAAGTACTTTTTTAGAAGGGATAAATTCTTGCCCCATAAGATCAATATCGGCCAATTATCGATTATTTCCAAGGCCAAAGCCAGATATAACAGATAATTTGGCTAATTATAATGGATTATGCTGCGTTTACACGTAACGATTATCGTGCAAATTTGCGCGATAACGGTCGAATTCGAACGATAATCGTACGTGTAAACGCAGCGAACGATCGAACGACGCACGATAAATCGTACATTTTGATATTTCATCAGGTCATCAAATCGTCGTTCATCGTACGCAAAAAATTCGCAAATCGTTCCGTGTGAACAGTCGTTCGCCGATTTAACCAATGTGTGAGATAGGCTTAAATGATCGCAAAACGATCGCAGTGCGAATTTTCGTACGATATATCGTACCATCTAAACGCTGATCGTTATAAAAAAAAATCGTAAATCCGACATCGCTAATTGTACGATCGGGCCAATAATCGTTATGTGTAAACGCAGCATTATGCTGCGTTTACACGGAACGATTATCGTTCGAATTTTTGCCATAACGATCGCATTTGAGCAATAATCGTTCCATGTAAACACAGCAAACAATCAAGCGATGAGCGAAAAATTTCTCAAATCGTCGTTCCTCGTTCGCTAAAAATTCACAGATCGTTTCGTGTAAACAGTCTTTCAAAGATTCACCCTATGTAGAAGATGGGCTTAAGCGATCTTAAAAACGATCTCATTAACGATTTTTCTTACGAATTTTCTTACGATTTTTCTAACGATTTATTCATCTAAACGCTGATCGTTATAAAAAAACAAATCGTTGCTTCAAAATCGTTAAACGATCGATTGGGCGAATTATCGCTCCGTGTAAACGTAGCATTAGGCCCCCTTGACACGTCTGGGAATTTGACCCGGATTGAATGAGGCCTGACCTAGGTTGGGCAGATCGGTTCCTTATAAATAACAGACCTGTCCAGCTGGCAATTACTCCGGTAGCTGAAGGCGCATTTCATGATGGTGTCCAGGGTCATCAGGCTGACGTGATGGAAAAGCTCCACTGGGTTCTTATCTGGGACCAGTTTCTCCCATTTGTCCTAAAGAAGTGAGAAGATGGGACAATGACTTGTATACTCAATGGGGGAGATTTATCAAACATGGTGTAAAGTTAAACTGGCTCAGTTGCCCCTAGCAACCAATCAGATTCCACCTTTCATTCCTCACAGACTCTTTGGAAAATGAAAGGTGGAATCTGATTGGTTGCTAGGGGCGACTGAGCCAGTTTCACTTTACACCATGTTTGATAAATCTCCCCCTTTGTGCTTTTCTGGAATACTCCATATATGTTTCTATAGTTACCAGCATGACGTTGACGCAGTCGGACATCAGTGTGACATACGGCTTCAAGACATCGTAATGGAATCCTGGGGTTAGTAGCCGGCGGTGCTGAAACCACTTCGGTCCTGACAGCACCAGTAACCCCTTCCCTAGGTGACGTAAATGGGAACAATGAGCTTTAACTGGTTTAAGAAAGCTATACAGATTTGTAATTTACTTCTATTTAAGAAAAAAAAAAATCTCAAGTCTTCCAGTACTTATCAGCTGCTGTACATCCTGCAGAAAGTGGTATATTCTCTTTAGTGTGACACAGTGCTCTCTGCTTCCACCTCTGTCCATGTCAGGAACTGTTCAGAGCAGCAGCAAATCCCCATAGAAAACCTCTCCTGCTCTGGACAGTTCCTGACATGGACAGAGGTGGCAGCAGAGAGCATAAAGAGAGAATAAACAACTTCCTGCAGGACATGCAGTAGCAGATAAGTACTGGAAGTCTGGAGATTTTTTTGAATAGAAGTAAATTAAAAATCTATATAACTTTCTGAAACGAGTTGATTTGAAAGAGAGAGATTTTCGCCAGAGTAACGCTTTAATATGATCTTATACAATGCAGTTACATCATGCACAAACCACACATAGTAGAAGATTGTACATTATAACATACCAATCCACGGAGTTATAAAGTAGTAGCCAAAATTATCCTTTGGATCTGTAAAAAAAAATATATATTGTACATTTAGGGAAGATAAAAGGTTGAGAATGTTCTGATAACAGATTACCTGAATTTTTAGGAAACTTTAAAGGGATATTACGGCCAAAGCAGGTATCATCTACCCACTGGGACCCCCACCAATCACTAGACTGGGGAATCCTGAATACACTGCGCTGGGCATTCAAAGTCTACAACAAGGTTTCTTTTAACAAGTGATGGGGGTCCCAGCAGAGGCAAATAGCTGATTAGAAAATTATTTCTCCATGGTAACAGACTACAAGCAAACCCTGTGTAGTCGGAGCCTCCGGTCATACACCTTTACATTATTGTAAAATCAGATTACACAGGGTTTGTTTGCAGTCTGTAACCATGGAGACTGTCAAGACTTAAAGACTGGAGACTGGAGACTTAAAGGGGTATTCCACTCTAACTTTTGATATGTTTCTGCCCATGGTGAGACTAACAATTCCTTTTATACTTGCTAGTATCTATTCAGTCTCCTTCCCCCAGTTCTCAGCTGCTGCTTTTTGCTAAAGACACAGAAAACTGTGTGTGTGAGCTGTTCTCTCTGTCTCCCCCTCCTCCCCCCTCCCCCCTCCCTTCTGAGATGGCTGATATAAACAAGTCCCTAGCAGGCTTTATCTGCAACATTGTAGCTTCTTTGTAATGCTGAGAGGGTTAAAATAAGGTCAAGTTGCTAATGAACTCATTGTTATTAATCCTCCCAGCATTACAATGAAGCTACAATGTTGCAGATACAGCCAGTCCAGGACTTGCATTACATCAGCCGTCTCAGAAGGGAAAGAGTAGGAGGGAGAGACAGAGAGAAAAGCTCACACACAGATTTTTGTGTTTTCAGCAGAAAGCAGCAGCTCAGAACTGGTAGAAGGAGACTGAATAGATAATAACAAGTATGGAAGAAATTGTTAGTCTCGCCATGGGCAGAAACATATTAAAAGTTATATTTGAGTGGAATACCCCTTTAACTCTCCAGGGCCACTATTTGCATCTGCCACTATAGATCACCTAAAGTATAATACAACACCCATTGACCTACATGTTAAAAAAGGTCAGCTCTTACCTTGTCTGGACAGGACGGCCTTTGCATAATCGGGGTGGCATATAGTCAGCGATGCAAAGAAATTTCCCAGCCAGAGTGGGTAGGCGTACGGGTACTGTTCAGCATAACGGACTATAATGTCCATGTCCTTCCCGTCCCCATGGAACTAAAAATAAAATACAGGCAGGTTCATAATAAACAAATAAGGTAAGATGGCTTAAAGGGATTGCAAGAGAGTAAAAACAAAAAACATGGCTGCTTTTTGCGATTGGCCAACAGTTATCGAAGGTGTACGGCCACATTTGGAGACACTTTGTTTAGTCCAACAGAAAGCTGAGGATTATACGGCGTGTTAGATGATGTGATATCACATGGAAAAACCCTTTAAGTGGGCAGCCAATACTCTTGTGCTTTGTACTGTGCCACCACTGTTCCACAAACAGCCAGCATTGGTTGGTGGAAGCCTCCATGACAGATCCAGGACGAAGATCCTCTCTGTCTCCCTGTCAGGAGGTGGTCACCCATGGAGGGTGACCACCTATGGCCAAGCCCATACACCTTATACCTTAGAGCTGGTTGGATATATGAATAGGTTGAGTCAGCCATGTACAAAGAATTGGGGTCTTCTTAGCTGGAATGGCCCTTTAAGGAGAACTAAAAAGAAGTCACTAAGACCCAGCTAAGAAGCAAGATAACAACTGAAAAAACACCATATTAGTTATGTAGGTAAAAGAGGAGACATTTTATTGGTGCCATAAACGCGGCATGGTATCAGCCGAGGGCTCAAACTCCAGAGCCAAAGGTACCATAGGTGACCTACCCCGAAGTCATCTGAGCAGAAGTGTACGGACTTGTGTATACAGCCATATCCCCGGAGGTGTATTACATCCATAGAAATCCATGGGGCCACAGTGCACCTCCATGTGCCCCAACTTTGGAAATAAACTGATCATAGAATATCCCGCTGCTAAAACTATGTAGTGTTGAGCGAACTTACTGAAACTTTTCCAAACCTGAACGTTCAGCATTTGACTCCTGCCTAAGTTGGATGCCGCCCTAGGGCTGCCAGGAAAACATGCATAGAGCCTATGAAGCCTATGGCTGTATCCAGGTTTTCCAGGAGTCCCAACTTCTCCAGCCACCGGGAGTCAAATTGCGACCATTCAGGTTCGGAGAACAATTCCCGAACCCAAACAGTTAGGCAAGTGTATTCAACACTAGTCAGTAGTAATATGTTGGTGCTGCAGGTCATGTGACCCATTAACTGGCAATCTGGGCGGCCCACCAAGCATCTGCCTGGTCCACCAGACTGCCAGTCCGGCCCCAGTTGGTGGATAAAACAGCAAGTGTCCATTTTCGTTGCAGCACCCCAGAGGGCAAAATGAATAATTATCTGCATCGAGGTGTTGGATCCACTACATTTATAGAAAATACCCTCAATAGAAAATAGCCATAATAAAAAAGTTTTTTTAAATTTTTAATTGCCTTGACTTTTTGGCAAGAACCCGGAGACCCGACAGACCTAGGAACAAAGCCAGAATTGGCGCTGATATCAGGTTTATCACGGTTTAGCTTTCCGGCTCTGATCCATCGTATTAGCAAATCGCTTAAAGTGGAAGGGTTCACCTTTTATGAACCAGGAGTTTTTGAAGCAGAAGACCCCTTTAGTGCCCAGGATATTGGATATTGCTGATCCTATAAGATCAATGCATTGGATAGATACCCTGATACCTGACAGCAATGAACAGTCCTACACCTGGCACAATACCTGGACCTACTGGAGATAGGCTGAGCATTGATATACAGGGGACTAGATAAGAAAGCCTATCTAGTACAATATATTAGTGAAGTGCTGATAACGTGCTAATATTTTCTGCAAGGCGGCTGCACGTGTGACCCCACAGACAGCGCAGAACACCGTGTATTGCGTACGTCTTACCTCGTGAGCATTGCCATACAGCCAGTGACGCTTGGGACCATCGAATGCACTGAAAGCCTTCAGCAGCCGCCTCCTCTTCACATAGAGCTTAGAGGATTTTACCAGCACAAACAGGAGGCAGAGCCAGGCGGCCCAGGAGCCCAGATCCCACACACTAAGGGGGAGCAGCCCAAAGAACAGAGGGGGAGACATGACCGGCACACAGCCTGGGCTCTGCTACATAGGGCTGGATTGTATCACAAGTGACAGGAAGAAGAGCCTGCCAGGACCAGGAGGGTTCATAGGACACTGCACAGAGGAGGAGGAGGAGGAGGAGCAGAGCTGGAGCTCACAATGTGAATAAGGGAAACACAAGAGGACGGTGACACAACACACTATAACATTTGTTGCCATATATTTATGATTTTTATTGTGGCCGATAACAGATAGATAGCTGGATAGAAGATAGAAAGATTGGACTGATTAAGAAAGTAGGCCAAGTTGTTAGGAGAAGCAATAACATGCACACAGGCTCAAGATCACTGCCCCCTGCTAGTATGATGAAGTGGAGGATACACTGCCCCCTGCTAGTTTGATGAAGTGGAGGATACACTGCCTCCTGCGGTAATGATGTGGGGAGGACACACTGCCCCCTGATGGTGTAATGATGTGGGGAGGACACACTGCCCCCTGCTGGTGTGATGATGTGGGGAGGACACACTGCCTCCTGCTGGTGTGATGATGTGGGGAAAGACGGCCCCTTGCTGGTGTGATAATGTGGAGAACATACTGCCCCCTGCTGGTGTGATGATGTGGAGGACAAACGTGTTGAAAGACAACGACAGACAACGATCAGCCGACATCATTCATATCAGCTGAACGTTGTTCTCTATTACACAAGACGATTATCGTCCGATATTGGCTGGTAATGTTTTCGTGTAATAGGGCCTTATCTGTGGTGACTGTGCTGCAGGACACCATACAGAGCCGGTGTCCTTCATCGTATCTCATCTTATATGTCTAACAGAGTGCTGGAGCCTCCCCACAATTGTACACTCCTCCTGTGATGGATGACAGAGACACAGATAGGGACAAGCATCAGGTGACCAGGCTCTATATACACCCAGGTCACCTGATGCAGCCAGCCAATCACTGCAAGACCAGCAGCCATAGCAGGATGTCCCAGCCCCTTCCCTGCATGTCTATTGGCTAATTTAAGCCGACAATCACTTGGGGAGGAAACTTACTATCATGGTAAATGCTTTCCAGTCCATGTCAGGAACTGTCCAGAGCAGGAGAGGTTGTCTATGCGGATTTGCTGCTGCTCTGGACAGTTCCTGACATGGACAGAGGTGGCAGCAGAGAGCACTGTGTCAGACTGGAGAGAATACACCACTTCCTGCAGAACATACAGCAGTTGATAAGTACTGAAAGACTGGACATTTTTTAATTCAAGTAATTTAAAAGTCTGTAGAACTTTCTGACACCAGTTGATCTAAAAACAACTTTTTTTATTTATTTCGCTGGAGTACCCCTTAAACCCCCGAATCAGCACCACAAATATCTACAGGTTGTGCTTGGTATGATGATTTGCATAAACCCACCCACTTAGGCTGATGATTTGCATAACCCCACCTGCTTGTAGACTGACGCTGCAATCACATGTTGGAAGTGTATGATACTGCTATACAATACTATTCGGGTGTGTAGACATGGAGGAAGGAATCAAAATGAATTGGATTTCATGGGGAGTGAGATGGGAAATCTGAGTCAGGCTTTCTTCCAGAAACAGCGCCCCTCCTGTCCTCAGTTTGGGTGCGGGTTTTGCAACTTACTTCCATTAAAGTGAATAGGACTGAAGTGCAATGCCACACACAACCTGAGGACACTGGGGGGGCGCTGTTTTACCTCCTGTATTATATTTAATATAAACCGAACCATTTTTATGCAGCTCTTGTTGAGGAGTAGAGCTGGAAAAGCTGGATCCAGTCCTGGAAAACTGGAAAAAGTTGCACAGAAATTGGTTGTATCCTCGAGAATCTTTAAATTAAGTAGAATTATAAATAATGATGATATATAGATGAGATATTCTCCGTCGTGTCTTAGTCGATCCTCTTCAGGTTGAGGTGTATCCCGTTTGAGGAGCGTAAGACTAAGAGGGAGCGCGGTTTCAGTTCTTTCTCGGGGTCAGGATGTAACTCAAACTTCTGTAGGGTCAAAGCCACCGCGACCTTCATTTCATTCATTGCAAAGTTCTGCCCAATGCAGTTCCTAGGAGCGAGAATATAGAGGGGTAAGGCACTCTATAAGGAAGGGGTAGGGACCCTGGCTCTACAGCTGTTGCAAAACTACAACTCCCATCATGCTTGGAGAGCCAAAGGTTTAGTATCAATCATATGGTAAATTTTGTTTCAAGCAGGTTCCTTTTTTTCTTGCATTACCTTCCTCCTGCAGAGAAGGGTAAGAAGGCGTGGGAGTGTCTGGTGGATGAATTCTCTGGGGAAAACCTCAGGGGATCAAATACCTAAAAGACATAGAACATTACACTACAGAGAAGCTACAATGTTGCAGATACAGCCTGCCAGAGACTTGTTTACATCAGCTGTCTCAGAAGGGAGGAGGGGGAGACAGAAACAAAGGATCACAGACAGATTTTTGTGTCTTCAACAGAAATCAGCAGCTGAGAACTGGGGGAAGGAGACTGAATAGATAATAACAAGTATGGAAGGAATTGTTAGTCTCACCATGGGCAGCAACATATCAAAAGATATGTGTGAGTGGAATACCCCTTTAACACAACAAATATAACACATTCATGAGGTATTGGGAATGTTGGACCTTTAAGCACAGGTTCTAAATTTTTTTTATCTTAATTTGGCCTTGTTCATGTTACGTTTACAGTAGACACTGAATTATAGACGGCTTTGTCGTAATAGAGCACAAAGCGCGATAGCAGGTGCTTGGACATGTCGGAGAATGTGAACCTGTGCTTGCAGTTTGGAACAAGACGACATTCGGAAATTTCGGTAATATCTGTTATTAGAGTTCGGGGAACTATCTCATGTCCGGGCACATTGCCCTCCAGCACTTCTATCACACCTCTCCTGCTATAGGGACAGCGCCAATCATACACGGCAGGATAATGCATAGAGCGCCAGGTCCTGTTATATAGAGCAGAATGCTATCATAAGGGACGGAAATAACAGACTGTAGAACATTTCACATTGTCAGTATTACCTCCGGCTCATCCCAGATACTGGAGCATCTGTTTATAGCATATATACAGAGGAGGACAATAGCACCTATAGGGAGAGGAGACAAGAGCTGTTCATATACACAATGTGTCATAATAGATGGATAGGAGACAGATAGATAGATAGATAGATAGATAGATAGATAGATAGATAGATAGATAGATAGAAGATAGATAGATAGATAAATAGATAGATAGATAGATAGATAGATAGATAGATAGATAGGAGATAGATAGATAGATAGATAGATAGATAGATAGATAGGAGATAGATAGATAGATAGATAGATAGATAGATAGATAGGAGATAGATAGATAGATAGATAGATAGATAGATAGATAGATAGATAGATAGATAGGAGATAGATAGATAGATAGATAGATAGATAGATAGATAGGAGATAGATAGATAGATAGATAGATAGGAGATAGATAGATAGATAGATAGATAGATAGATACATAGATAGATAGATAGATAGGAGATAGATAGATAGATAGATAGATAGATAGGAGATAGATAGATAGATAGATAGATAGATAGATAGATAGATAGATAGACTAAACCAAGAAAACACAAAATTGAGTATTGTAGCATAAATTTATTTCACACCATATTAAAATACAAAAAGAATCTAACAAAAATGTGATCAACACTAAAAGCAAGGCGGCAATCCTGGAGAGATATCATGTGTAACAACCAAATGTAAGAACAATTCATGAAAAAGAACACTGAGACTGGACAACAAAGTGCTAAGTGCAAGATAGCAACGCTGGAACAATGTCCTAAGTATATAATACAAGTCCGTCCCACCCCATATCTGAACTGCATATATTACCAACAAGTCACAGGGATCAAACCACTCTCCAGGACGCCACCACCCCGACGCGCGTTTCGTGTCCTTCGTCCGGGACTTGTTGGTAATATATGCAGTTCAGATATGGGGTGGGACGGACTTGTATTATATACTTAGGACATTGTTCCAGCGTTACTATCTTGCACTTAGCACTTTGTTGTCCAGTCTCAGTGTTCTTTTTCATGAATTGTTCTTACATTTGGTTGTTACACATGATATCTCTCCAGGATTGCCGCCTTGCTTTTAGTGTTGATCACATTTTTGTTAGATTCTTTTTATATTTTAATATGGTGTGAAATAAATTTATGCTACAATACTCAATTTTGTGTTTTCTTGGTTTAGTTTAGCTATGTTGAGGTAGCATCACGGCTTAGGCACCATCTTTTGATGGATACCCATTTGGGGATTATATATGTGTAACAGTAGGTGCCTTACGTTTATGCGATTTTAGTTAAGATAGATAGATAGATAGATAGGAGATAGATAGATAGATAGATAGATAGATAGATAGATAGATAGATAGATAGATAGATAGATAGATAGGAGATAGATAGGAGATAGATAGATAGATAGATAGATAGATAGATAGATAAATAGATACAATGTGAAATAGTCTGCAGCACTCCCAATGGTACGTGCAAAAAGTGGTTTATTCCATCAAAACAATAAATTCACAACATGTGTGCAAACGCGACGTTTCGATGACCTCACGTCATCATTTTCAAGCGTGACAATGTGAAACAATTACAACTTTATATAGATGTTTTACAAATTCAACAAAACTTTCATTGGTTGTGAGAAAACAATTAGAAGCTCAGCAGCTGTGTAGAGCCAAGTGCACATTAACCCCTTATCCCCACATAGGATCGCAATATATGTGAATAAAAGTGTCCAGTGAGTGTCCATAGTAGCTTGAAAATATGGGGAAGGTACATCCCATAAGATATATAAAGTCCATTTATAAGTAGATATAAACAAATAGTTTTACTTTATTGCGTGGTCCCATGAGCTCACTGCTCCACAAGAGTTTAGACGTAGTTCACATTGGCAGAATACTTTTTCTGCCAGAATAGGCAAACCAGTGAGGTCCAGCTGTCGGTTCCTCTCCGGATTCAGGGCGGCATAAGGTGTTTATGCATTCTAAGTACCTTACACCGGCTCAGGGGGGCAGTAACATCGTCTCACCATATAGGATCATCGTCGGTACTGTAACCAAGTTCCGTCCACTTCCGACGCACCGATGTGTGCCGGTGTGTACTGTTCCTGGTAATCTTCCACCCCTTCCACGCCGGATGGAAGATTACCAGGAACAGTACACACCGACACACATCGGTGCGTCGGAAGTGGACGGAACTTGGTTACAGTACCGACGATGATCCTATATGGTGAGACGATGTTACTGCCCCCCTGAGCCGGTGTAAGGTACTTAGAATGCATAAACACCTTATGCCGCCCTGAATCCGGAGAGGAACCGACAGCTGGACCTCACTGGTTTGCCTATTCTGGCAGAAAAAGTATTCTGCCAATGTGAACTACGTCTAAACTCTTGTGGAGCAGTGAGCTCATGGGACCACGCAATAAAGTAAAACTATTTGTTTATATCTACTTATAAATGGACTTTATATATCTTATGGGATGTACCTTCCCCATATTTTCAAGCTACTATGGACACTCACTGGACACTTTTATTCGCATATATTGCGATCCTATGTGGGGATAAGGGGTTAATGTGCACTTGGCTCTACACAGCTGCTGAGCTTCTAATTGTTTTCTCACAACCAATGAAAGTTTTGTTGAATTTGCAAAACATCTATATAAAGTTGTAATTGTTTCACATTGTCACTCTTGAAAATGATGACGTGAGGTCATCGAAACGTCGCGTTTGCACACGCCGCATTTACTCACATGTTGTGAATTTATTGTTTTGATGGAATAAACCACTTTTTGCACGTACCATTGGGAGTGCTGCAGACTATTTCACACTGGATTTATCAGCCCTTGGTCAAGGCAATCTGCTGGCACCAGTATAACAGGACTTTGTGCTGTGCTGCTTGATTATACTATCTAGATAAATAGATAGATAGATAGATAGATAGATAGATAGATAGATAGATAGATAGATAGATAGATAGATAGATAGATAGATAGATAGATAAATAGATAGATAGATAGATAGATAGATAGATAGATAGATAGGAGATAGATAGGTAGATAGATAGGAGATAGATAGATAGATAGATAGATAGATAGGAGATAGATAGATAGATAGATAGATAGATAGATAGATAGATAGGAGATAGATAGGAGATAGATAGATAGGAGATAGATAGGAGATAGATAGATAGATAGATAGGAGATAGATAGATAGGAGATAGATAGATAGATAATAGATAGATAGATAGATAGATAGATAGATAGATAGATAGAAGATAGGTAGATAATAGATAGATAGATAGATAGATAGATAGATAGATAGATAATAGATAGATAGATAGATAAATAGATAGATAGATAGATAATAGATAGATAGATAAATAGATAGATAGATAGATAGATAGATAGATAGGAGATAGATAGATAGATAGATAGATAGATAGATAATAAATAGATAGATAGATAGATAGATAGATAGATAGATAGATAGATAGGAGATAGATAGATAGATAGATAGATAGGAGATAGATAGGGAGATAGGAGATAGATAGATAGATAGATAGGAGATAGGAGATAGATGTTAGATAGAGTGATATGTTTTCTATGGAAGCTACTTAGTGGTGTATTATTTCTCAGACCTTTTGGCAGGCTCCGTCCATCAAAGAATGTGATTGGTTCCTTAAGCTGGCGAGCCACTTCTGGTACAGGCGGGTAGAGACGCATGGTTTCCTTAATACACATGGTGGTGTATGGCATCTTGCCCAGGTCTTCCCTGGCACACACAAATAAATAGCATGACTCTAAGACGTACAGACCAGGATGGGTAAACAGGTTCCACATGGTGGGCTTGTGCATCATAAGAAGCCGACCATAACAAACAGAGCTGCAGTATACAACGCACAGCATCAAATATTAGATATCAGCTGCCACTTTTATGACTCCAACAACTGATTAAAAAAATGTATGTAGGTGATACAGGTAATAAAAAATAAAAGGTGACACTAATATGATACACGAATGATAGAAATGGGATGTGCTCACCACTGCACTGTGCTCCGATCTCCCAGGACCTCTCTGATCTCCTCCCGGCATTTCTCCTGGTGCTCGGGGTATTTGGCCAAGCAGTATAGCACCCAGGAGATGCCGCTGGCCGTGGTATCGTGCCCCTCAAACATGAAGGTGTCCACCTCTGCCCGCAGATCTTCATCAGACAGTCCCTGACCATTCTCATCCTGATAACAATATTATTGTAAGATGAACACAGCGCTCTCTGCTGCCACCTCTGTCTATGTCAGGAAATGTCCAGTGCAGGAGAGGTTTTCTATGGGGATTTGCTGCTGCTCTGGACAGTTCCTGACATGGACAGAGGTGGCAGCAGAGAGCACTGTGTCAGACTGGGGAGAATACACCACTTCCTGCAGGACATACAGCAGCTGATAAGTACTGGAAGACTGGAGATTTTTTTAAATAGAAGTAAATTACAAATCTATAGAACTTTCTGAAAAAAGATGATTTGAAAGAAAAAAAACATTTATGAAGTGCACAAGCACATGCTTCTCCCCGGTATATATAAAAGGGTATTCCAGCAAGAAATGTTTTCTTTCAAATTAACTGGTGCCAGAAAGTGCCAGGGATTTGTAATTCACTTCTATTTGAAAATCCAGTCTTCCAGTACTTTTCAGCTGCTGTATGTCCTGCAAAAAGTGGAGTATTCTTTCCAGTGTGACACAGTGCTCTCTGCTGCCACCTCTGTCCATGTCAGGAACTGTCCAGAGCAGCAGCAAATCTCTCCTGCTGTGCACAATTCCTGATGTGGACAGAGGTGGCAGCATAGAGCACTGTGTCAGACTGGAGAGAATACACCACTTCCTGCAGGACATACAGCAGCTAATAAGTACTGGAAAAAACTTACAAATCTGTATAACTTTCTGGCACCAGTTGATTTTTTTCAAGACAATCCTGCTGGAATCAGTGGCTCCCTCCTTACCTTAGCACAGAGGAGAATATCAAGGAAGTCCAGGTGCCTCTTCTTCTGGATCTTCTCCAGCTCGGTATCTTCTTGGAGGGATTGTTTTCTCTCTTTGATGACTTTATCTATATATATATATATATATAAGGACAGCACAGGAACCATCAGTGGAGGTTATTTTCCCAGATCGATACACCTCAGTCTATAGTTCGGTATACTACATATGATAGCAAAGTCCAGTCCATTACATTAAGCTCCAACTCAAAGTTCACGACTAATGCAAACATAATATACAGAGATGGATACAGCTTACTGTGACTATATACTAATGCAGGCCTGGAGCCGGCTGCTGCTAAACTACAACTCCCATCAGGTCCTGACTGCAGCACATGCTAAGAGTTGGAGTTCTGCCACATATGGACCCCACGTCCAGCGGATAGATGTTGGACTCACCGGTGTGCACATGCGCTATCTTCAGTGCTCTGCGGAATCGGAATCCATGAGGACTCAGGTGAAAGATCAGATCATTGTGATACGGGAGACAGAAGAACCTGTAGTCCACCAGATGGGAGAGCTGGTATACAGCTTTGATGTAAGCGCTCTCACTATGAGGACAAATCAGAGAAGCCGCATCATTGGGAAACCATAGCCCTACTTTATTGGCTCTTGGTTGCCTAAATTAAAGGGGCACTCCAAAAAAAAAAGTTTTTAAATCAACCGGTGTCAGAAAGTTATATAGATTTGAAATTTACTTCTATTTAAAAATCTCCAGTCTTCCAGTACTTATCAGCTGCTGTATGTCCTGCAGGAAGTGGTATATTCTCTCCAGTCTGACACAGTGCTTTCTGCTGCCACCTCTGTCCATGTCAGGAACTGTCCAGAGCAGGAGCAAATCCCCATAAAAAAAAACTTTCCTGTTCTGGACAGAGGTGGCAGCAGAGAGCAGTGTGTCAAACTGGAGAGAATACACCACTTCCTGCAGGACATACAGCAGCTGATAAGTACCGAAAGATTAGAGATTTTTAAATAGAAATAAATTAAAAATCTGAATAACTTTCTTGACAGCAGCTGAAAAAAAAGTTTTAAACCCCCTTTAAATGTTATCCAAAGCCTTTCTACTGATGTCTATGGGCAATTATACAATTTTGAGAAACAATAGCATTTTCTATTCCTGGACAAACGCAAATTCCTCTCCCCCATATCCTTGTATTACATTTTATTCATTTGTTCATAGAATGTATTATATATTACTTTTATATGTTATTTTGTATCTTTTTCTACAGACCTGTCCATCTGGCAATTACTCCGGTAGCTGAAGGCGCATTTCATGATGGTGTCCAGGGTCATCAGGCTGACGTGATGGAAAAGCTCCACTGGGTTCTTATCCGGGATAAGATTTTCCCATTTGTTCTAAAACAATAAAAGTCCAAGAAGAAAACAATCTGACACAGTGCTCTCTGCTGCCACCTCTGTCCGTGTCAGGAATTGTCCAGAGCAGCAGCAAATCCCCATAGAAAACCTCTCCTGCTCTGGACAGTTCCTGACATGGACAGAGGTGGCAGCAGAGAGCACTGTAGAGCACAGAATACACCACTTCCTGCAGGACATACAGCAGCTGATAAGTACTGAACAACTGGACATTTTTAAAAGTGAAATAATTTACAAATCTATATAACTTTCTGACACCAGTTGATCCAGAAAAAATTTTTAGTCCCCAAATCAGACCCTTAAACTCTAAATTCAGGCAACTAACCAGCCTCCTGTGTTCAGACCTTGTAGAACTATTATTGTAGCTTCCAGCCCGACAGAAAGAATAAGGCAAAGTGTGATGCATTTTTGAGGAATTTTTTAATATATTTTTAATACTTTCTATAGTTACCAGCATAACATTGACGCAGTCGGACATCAGTGTGACATACGGCTTCAGGACGTCGTAATGGAATCCTGGGGTTATGAGCCGGCGGTGCTGAAACCACTTCTGTCCTGACAGCACCAGCAGCCCCTTCCCTAGGAGTCACAAATGTGGAGATTGTTTTTATTTTTTTAGGCTATAAAGTGTGTTTTTCATATCGTTTGATGATGATGTTCATAGACACGAAGCCTGAAATCATCACCAGTCCCCTAATGACTACAGGCCGATCAATAGTAATTACATACCGATCCATGGAGTAATAAAGTGATAGGCAAAATCATCCTTTGGATCTGTGAAAAAAAGGGAAAATTTATGTGAAATTTTTGTTTTTCATTGATAGCAATTTCTAAAGTGAATGAAGGCTAGACTATCTGCAGTCTTTAAGTACTTATCAGCTGCTGTATGTCTTGCAGAAAGTGGTGTATTCTGTCCAGTCTAACACAGTGCTCTCTGCTGCCACCTCTGTCCATGTCAGGAACTGTCCAGAGCAGCAGCAAATCCCCATAGAAAACCTCTCCTGCTCTGGACAGTTCCTGACATGGACAGAGGTGGCAGCAGAGAGCACTGTGTCAGACTGGAGAGAATACACCACTTCCTGCAGGACATGCAGCAGCTGATAAGTACTAGAAGACTGAAGATTTTTCAGTTAAAGTAAATTACAGATCTATATAGCTTTCTAAAACCAGTTGTTTAGAATTTTTTTCTTCTTTTTTTTTTGTACTCCTTTAAAGGCCCCTACCTTGTCTGGATAGGACGGCCTTGGCATAATCAGGGTGACATATAGTCAGCGATCCAAAAAAATTTCCTAGCCAGAGTGTATAGGCATACGGATACTGTTCAGCATAACGAACCATAATCTCCAGATCATTGCCGTCCTTAAGAAACTGTGATTAGAAACAATACTCAATACTGAGACATTCACAATGAGCAGCAGTCAGCGTCTCTCGAAAGTAACGTCCCCTGTACACATTAGAGAAAAGTCCCCATACCTGCTGATTTTGTATAGGGGGGGGGGGGGGGGCTCCATGGTATATAAAGATATCATATACTGTAGGTTTAGGGTACCTTAAAGGGGTACTCTTGCAAAAATGTTTTTCTTTATTATTAAACTGGTGTCATAAAGTTATATAGATTTGTAATTTACTTCTATTTAAAAAGAGCTCTCTGCTGCCACCTCTGTCCATGTCAGGAACTGTCCAGAGCAGGAGAGGTTTTCAATGGGGATTTGCAGCTGTTCTGGACACTCCACGGCATTGATTCTTTATGGGGCTGCTGAACATTGGGGAGTCGAGCACACAGTAGTGATCAGCAGCACCATAGAGAATGAATAGAGCGCTGGCTGCACATGCACCGAGCACTATGTTCACTCCGGGGGATAAGTTCTACCTTTAGGCTGGGTTCACACTACATATATTTCAGTCAGTATTGTGGTCCTCATATTGCAACCAAAACCAGGAGTGGATTTAAAACACAGAGAGGATCTGTTCACACAATGGTGAAATTGAGTGGATGGCCGCCATATAACAGTAAATAACGGCCATTATTTCAATATAACAGCCGTTGTTTTAAGATAACAGCAAATATTTGCCATTAAATGGCGGCCATCCACTCAATTTCAACATTGTGTGAACAGAGCCCAGGGGCCCCAGTGGCAGCCGCCTACCCTGTTTAAGGCTCCAGACCTAACAGCACCCCATATGACACCTTAATACTATAGCTTGTGTGCATCTTACCTCTTGAGCATTGCCATACAGCCAGTGACACTTGGGACCATCAAATGGGCTCAAAGCCTTCAGCAGCCACCTCCTCCTCACATAGAGCTTAGAGGATTTTACCAGCACAACCAGTAGGCAGAGCCAGGCGGCCCAGGAGCCCAGATCCCACACACTATGGGGGAGCAGCGTGGAGAATAGAGGGGGAGACATGACCGGCACACAGCCTGGGCTCTGCTACATAGGGCTGGATTGTATCACAAGTGACAGGAAGAAGAGCCTGCCAGGACCAGGAGGGTTCATAGGACACTGCACAGAGGAGGAGGAGGAGGAGGAGGAGGAAGGCATGTCAGGGGAGGGAGGGAGCAGCAGACTCTGTGTCCATAATGAAACATGAATGAATATTACAACATCAGAATAATACAAAAACTTTTTGTATTTTTTTTTAAAGATAATGATAAATGCGTGGGTGCAGGTATGGCGGAGTAACACTTAAAGGGGATGCATCGCCTACATTTTCTTTTACTGAAAATTCCGGCTGCAAGTAGGTACACTCCACCCAAACTGACAGTACCCGGAATCGCAGCTGACTTTGCTGCAAACTCGCATTGTGAAACTCGCTGCAATTGTGGGATGTATGAACCCACCCTTATGCAGTTTTTGTGCCTTTTTTCAGTAGTGTATATTAGTGTATTACATTTTTTGTGTATTTTTTATTATTTTATCCAAATAATGTCACCTGTGCCCCCATATAGTAATAATGTCCCCTGCTATGTCCCCATATAGCAATAATTAGAGATGAGCGAACCTGGAGCAGCTGGAGTCCATCTGAACCCGAACTTTCGGCATTTGATTAGCGGTGGCTGCTGAAGTTGGATAAAGCCCTAAGGCTATGTGGAAATCATGGATATAGTCACTGGCTGTATCCATGTTTTCCAGACAACCTTAGAGCTTTATCCAACTTCAGCAGCCCCCGCTAATCAAATGCCGAACGATCGGGTTCAGATGGACTCGTGCATGCTCAAGGTTTGCTCATCTCTAGTAATAATGTCCCCTGCTGTGCCCCAATAAAGTAATAATGTCCTCTGTACCCCCTTATAGTTAAAATGTCCCATGCTGTGCCCTCATGTAGTAATAATGTTCCCTGCTGTGCCCCCATATAGTAATAATGTCTCCTGTGCCGCCACATAGTAATAATGTTCCTCGCTGTGCCCCCCATACAGTAATAATGTCCCCTGCTGTGGCCCTATATAGTAAAAATACCTCCTGCTGTGCCCCCATATAGTAATTATATCGCCTGCTGTGCCCTCATATAGTAATAATGTCCCCTGCTGTAAACCCTATAATAATGTCACCTGTGCCCTCATACAGTAAGACACACAAGCAGGGGTAATGCACAGCCAAATCAAGGGTGCTCATTATGTAGCATACAAAACAACAGTTCTATCACATACAAAAAAGGACAGATGTATGCTATAACACACTATAGGCACACCACTATTCAGTCAGATGAAATAATATAATCTTTATTAACAATATACAGTACAAAACAAAGCACCACCCTACACAGACCCTACATTAAAAACATTTAAAAGCACATACAATACAATGGGGATCCACTCAAAATATATGGGATCCCTAAGACACCACATAGCTCAATATAATTAGAGCCACACTCTACCAGTAAATGATTGCTGTCAAATACAGCCAAATAAAGTATATATATCAAAGTGCCAAGTGCAACAGTGCAAAGATGTCAAATATAATGCAGGTATGCATATACAGCTAAAGTGCACACAAGGAAACAAGTCACCAAGTAGAGCGTGGTCTGCTGAGTGGGTCCAAAAAACACCCTACGCGTTACGTCCCGTGACCGGAACTTCATTGACTTATATATGCGTTGAGCTTAATTATGTACTCGCCGTTTTTAGTAATTTTGGGATAAGGTTGTTTATATATTCTTTCACTATTAGGATAAGTTCACTAATGTTCACGGTATTAATTGCATCTCATTTTGTATGTACTAGGTACAAGCACGTAGTACCATCATCACTTATTTTTATAACCAATGGATTTTTTTGAGTGGCTTTATTTCATGTGTATGAGCAGTGTTGTAGTATTGTTCCACTAAACTTCTTATAGCAGGTATTCGAGATCCGCTGCTTCTGTCGCCTTGGTAAATGATTTGTAGCACTTATCCTTAATCACATACACATCTGGTAACTTATGTATGGTAAGAGTACATAGGCCTTAATAATAGTGAGAGTACGGCAACCACCCCGGTGACTAGTATTTGTGGACACCCCCAGTGACGCAGGTTGCGCATGCGCATAGGATACAAGTAACTTCAGCGGCCATATTTGTTCATGGCATAACAGCACATTCATGCGCACTGCGGCCCTCTGTAAAACTGGGTTGTAACTTCAGCTCTGGCGCAGGCGCAGTAATGAATTAAGAACGCTGCAGGCGCCATTTTGGATGTGTGCGGAGCTCCGGATGATTCCCTCCCCTTCACCTGTAAGTTTGATAAACTATTCCACAGGTGTACATAATGATGTTTATTGTTTTAGATATATGTGCCCTCATACAGTAATAATGTTCCTCGCTGTGCCCCATATATTAATAATGTCTCCTACTGTTCTGCCATATAGTTATAATGTCCCCTGTTGTGCCTCCATACAGTAATAATGCCCCCTGCTGTGCCTCCATATAGTAATAATGCCTCCTGCTGTGCCCTCATACAGTAATAATGTCCCCTGCTGTGCCACTATTTAGTAATAATGTCCTCTGCTGTTCCACCATATAGTAATAATGTCCCCTGCTGTGCTCCCATATAGTAATAATGTCCTCTGTACCTCCATATAGTTAAAATGTCCCCTGTGCCCTCTTATAGTAATAATGTGCCCTGCTGTGCCCCCATATTGTAATAATGTTCCTCGCTGTGCCCCCATGTAGTAATAATGTCCCCTGCTGTGCCCCATATAGTAATAATACCTTATTCTGTGTCCCATATAGTAATGATGGCCCCTGCTGTTCCCTATATACTAATATTGTCCTCTGTGCCTCCATATAGTAATAATGTCCCCTGCTGTGCCCCCATATAGTAATAATGTTCCCTGCTGTGCCCCCATATAGTAATAATGTCCCATGCTGTGCCCTATATAGTAATACTTACCCCTGTTGTGCCCCCATATAGTCTTAATGCCTCCTGCTATACCCCCAAATAGTAATAATGTCCCCTGCTGTACCCCCATATAGTAATAATGTCCCCTGCTGTGCCCCATATAGTAATAATGTCCTCTGTGCCTCCATATAGTATTGATGCCCCCTGTTGCACCCCCATATAGTAATAATGTTCCCTGCTGCACCCCCATATAGTAATAATGTCCCCTGCTGTGCCCCCATATAGTAATAATGCCCCCTTCTGTGCCCCATATAGTAATATTGCCCCCATATAGTAATAATGCCTCCTGTGTCCCCATATAGTAATAATGTTCCCTGTGTACATTGATCCCCATTTTTATGCCAACCAATGGGTATTTTGGCGGTTTTCAACTGCATTCCCTTCATTCCCTACTCTAAGGGTACATTTTGATTGATATAAATTTTCTGTAAGAAAAATGCCTAAAAAGAAATTGTGTGAATAAGAAACCAACTTCAGGCTTGTCTCTTCCCCAACCTTGGAGAGACTCATGATGGGAGGTTGCAGTGTAAAGAATGGTCAACGGTGATGTACAGTGTACCTCAAAACTACAACTCCCTTCATTGATAAGGCTCCTGGGCATGATGGGAGTTGTGGTTTTGTAACATTTGGAGAGAAACAGGTTGGGAGCAATCTGCTCAGGTCTTCCTGTTCTATAACATGATGTTGATGGATTAGATACCCTTTTCATGGTAACAGGCACCCTTTAAAAAACAAAATATAGATATATATTTTAAAGGAAGTAGATTACAATGATGTTAGGATTTAGTTAGGCTTGCTGAAAAAAAAAAGAAAAATCATCAACTCTTTACATGTCTGATCACTATCAGGACTCGATCTAACAAATACCGTAATATCTCGGTATTCGACGAAAATTTACCAGGAAGTCACACTTGGCACCTCGGATACCTTTGTTCAGTATCCGAAAACGCCCTTCCCTTCAGTATCCCCAACCCCTTCCCAAAGTATACTAAAGTTGGAGGGAATTTTAAGGCAGTAACTAAGAGCTCAAGTCATCACTAATTATTGGTGGCAGCTGGAACCAATTTAACACATTTACATTAGTTCCTATGGAAAGACGCTGGTCGCTTGATTGCAGCCATCTCCACCTCCACAGGATAGCGTAGTGGCCAGTGATTGGCTGAGCAGGCTGTCACTCTTTTCTCAGTCAGGAAGTGGAGGTGGCTTCTCTGAGTGGGGGACACCAGGCGAGCGCAGACAGGTAAGTACTGATGAACACCTGCAATCATTTAGCTGTATTAGTGCAGTCTAGTCCCATCTAAAGAACGTATCCATGTGTGTGCAATCAGCTCTCTATTTATTCTCTATGGAGCTGCTGAACAAGAACAATAACGTGGCCAAGAATTCTCCGTTTTGCTTTGTTGTTTTCCACTATATCTGAAGTTTGAGCTGCGGTCACTGATGCTCATATTTCTGCGTGGGTTGAACGACAAATATCGAGATTCCCCTTTCACCTGATGTTCATCACTTATCTTATGTCTATACAGTAACCACCAGCTGTACTGTAGACTATGGATTGATCTTTTACCTGGTTTCTTACCACAGTTTATTACCTGTCTCTTGTTTTAAAGGGGTATTCCCATGTGAAGTCTCATCCTGAGCTCCCCACTCACTCTAACGAAATCCTCATCCAACTCTCCGGGCAATGATGTCTCCAGTATCCCAGGAAGGTGCTGGTCTCCTCATTAGCCTCTCGCTCCAATGGGATCCATATCCAAGTCTTTGAGTATTAACAGTTTCACAATCGGAAAATGGCCACAGCTTTGGGATGATCATCTCTCCCCTCAGCTCATATACCCCAGTAGGGCATGCATCCGGGGCACTGTCAGGACCCCCCTCCCAGATCTGCTTGTAGACAATGATAAGGGCCTTTTACATGGGCCTGTTACTGACAACGCGCCTTCCTAGAAACGGCCCTGTAATAGTGACAGCGATCAGCTGATGAACAGTAAACAGACGCTTCTCGACTGACCGCATCTTTTGCACGGCCCTAAAAATGATCACTATCGGCCGCACATCACTATGCACGGCACTATCTGCCGATAGCAATATATTTAAATGGCTGCACGAACAATGTCGTGCAGCCCGACCACCCAATTTATCGTGCCTTCTGAAGACACAAGGTTGATCGATCGCTTGCGTCTATGCACGGTCCCATATCGAGTGTAAAAGGATCCTTAGATGTGATGTCTCCACAGTCCATGCCCTGCAGGGGGCGCTATAAATTGGTATCACAATCTCCACCTTCCTAATGGTTATACCTATAGTTATAAAGCCAAGTATTCCAATAACTTTCCCTGCACCCAACCAAGGAAACCCATCCTCCAAATCCTTCTCACAGAACTGCAGATCTAATAGACATAGGACAAGGAAAGGAGACTACTGGGCCACTCACGCTGCTGGAACGCCCCCCTGTGGTGGTTGTCACCACTGGGCATTGCCAGTATTACCACCAACATCTAATGAGCTCTGTAGGGCGGCACACAATGCACAATGTCTGGAGTGGTTGACAAATTGCTGTTTATACACTTGCTTTAGAGTGTAACCTTTAGAGACTTCGGAAGCGAGTGTCTCCAGGGAATCTCTGTTTATTAGTAATTTATTGCTTTGAGACTTCATCGGAGTCTCGAATCTTCTAAAGCGCAAACGTTACATGGAGATTAGAGATGATCACAACTGGAGCATGCTCGAGACTGATCATTTGGCATTTGATTACCGGTAGATGAAGAAGCTGGATGCAGCCCTAGGGAGTCCTGGAAAAAATGGGTACAGACATAGGCTGCATCCACCAGGACTATAGCCATAGGCTGCATCCACCAGGACTATAGCCATAGGCTGCATCCACCAGGACTATAACCATAGGCTGCATCCACCAGGACTATAGCCATAGGCTGCATCCACCAGGACTATAGCCATAGGCTGCATCCACCAGGACTATAACCATAGGCTGCATCCACCAGGACTATAGCCATAGGCTGCATCCACCAGGACTATAACCATAGGCTGTATCCACTTCTTCAGTCACCGGTAATCGAATGCAGAACATTGGGTCTTGACCATGCTCCAGTTACACTCATGTCTCATGGCGATATATATAGTCAAAGTTTCCGCATAATTAATATGGTCGTTCTGAGAGTCGTCTTGTTCCCGCCGAGGCAAGTTGATGATACAAGTGGCCTCAGGTCACCATCCATTTGTTATTGGGCTTGCATAGTTGTCGGCTCTGTCACCCTTGTCCTCTGAGTTCCTATCCTGGGTTTGGCCCCTTGGGGAGGAGCACTTTGGCATTGACCCTTTATACTCCTGACTCGACAGCAGGTAGATAAGACATTTCAGGGGTACAAAACACTTTGAGGATGCCCCATTTTCCCATGGTGACCCCTGCCTCTGCGTAGACTCCCAATCAAACAATAACTTATTTACAAAAACTTTAATAAATCTCAAGATGCGAGCGACTTTCTCTATTGCTCTCACTGCAGCGAATTCCAGTTTCACCCAATAAACGGCCCGTTCTATTCCTGGATGGTAATTTCCCTACTGACTCAGCTGAGATTGCCCACAAAGACCGGGTCACCCAGTCATCGGAGAGATAAAGCAATAACGTTCTAATAAACCTCTCGACCACACAACACTAAACCATCGTAAAGGGAGTATACAGCCGGGTAAGAAGCATACGGGATGGCAGCCTGGGGCGTGTTGGCTCTACTGGGATTTCAAGTCTTCTTCCTAGCTGAGGCGTCTATGGTGAAATGCATAGAAGGGGGGTATGAGGATATCGTAATCGCCCTACACCCTGCCGTGCTGGAGGATGTTGCCATCATAGAAAAAATTCAGGTAAGCTCGGGGCATAATACATGAAGCAGATATGGAAGTGGTGGAAAGATGCTGGAGCCTTTGGCTGCATTAGGGCCCTATCACACAGGGCTGCATCCAACTCCTTCAGCCACCGGTATTCATACACTGGACGACTGGACTCCAGCATGCTCCATTGCACTTATCTCTAATAATTTCTCATTGTCATACAACCTTCTCTGTTCTTTAAGGCGATGGTGAAGGAGGCCTCACATTCCCTGTTCAATGCTACTAGACAAAGGCTTTACATAAGAGGCGCTAAGATCCTAATTCCTATAACTTGGTCACTGAACGCCAACTATACCAACCGTACAAGAGAGCGGTATGAGAAGGTAAGACCGCCACACTATACTTTTACTTCTGTCTAATAGAGTTGTCTGGTTTAGGAAACCCACCTTCACATAGATTGTTAGGGGAGTTAATAGGGGGGATGTTTTGTTTTGGACCCTCGTCTAGCCCAGCTCCAGTGTTTCTAACCTGCTGGTTTCAATGGTCGAGATTAGGAAGAAAAAAAAACAGCACAAACAGCACCAGCCCTGTCCTCAGGTTGTGTGTGGTATTACAGTTCCACACCATTTACTTCAATTGAACTGAGCAGCAATACCACACCCAAACTGAGGACAGGGGAGGGGCTGTTTCTGAAAGAAAGGGGACCTGTGTTTCTAAGCCTGGACAATCCCTTAAAGGGGTACGTCAGTGAAAATATTTTTCTTTCAAATCAACTGGTTTCAGAAACTTATATAGATTTGTAATTTTTTTTTATTTAAAAATATGAAGTCTTCCAGTACTTATCAGCTGCTGTTTGTCCTGCAGGAAGTGGTGTATTCTTTCCAGTCTGACACAGTGCTCTCTGCTGCCACCTCTGTCCATGTCAGGAACTGTCCAGATCAGTAGCCAATCCCCATAGAAAACCTCTACTGCTCTGGACAGTTCATGACATGGACAGAGGTGACAGCAGAGAGCAATGTGTCAGACTGGAAAGAATATTGAAAAGCAATTGTCCAAAAGGACAATGTGCACTGGGTCCTAGGCCACGCGTATAGCTGAGAGGACACCTTCTGCAGGGGAAGTAAAAAGATGCTATATTATATTATATTATCAGCTGCCAGAGGGGGGAGGGGCCTAATTCTCTATACCATTTGTTTTTTGAGAAAAAAAAATTAAAAACATGATTCTTTTCCAATAGGATTAATGTTTTTGTTTTGTTTTGTTGTTTTTGTTTTTTTGTTGGTTTTACCAATTCAGGCAGATATTATCATTGCGAATACATCCCAGAGTATGGGAGATGCCCCTTACACACGACAATACGGCGGATGTGGGAAGCCAGGACGATATATTCACTTGACACCAAACTTTTTACGTCAAGCAAATTTGACCTCATTCTATGGACCTTATGGTAAGAAAATAACCTGCTTCCAGAACCTTCCACCTGAATTCCTTCATTTCAAGCCAGCTGCATTAACACGGCACAGACCACAGAATATGCAGGCTGAATTGCTGGGCGGTCTGATGTGTCACGATAACATTAGTTTTTACAGCCGGCTATAAAGTGAGATGGTTTCATTTAACCTTGGCTGCTTTGCTGACATCTAGTGGCCACTATGGAAACTGCAGCATAAAAATTTCTTTGATTATAGAGATTTCCATTGCATGGAAGGTATATGGCCGCTGGGGTGTATTTTAACATAAATGAGTGAAAGGACCTCTCTTTACATTTTCAGGGAAGGTGTTTGTACATGAGTGGGCTCATCTACGTTGGGGAGTCTTCGAGGAGCACAACAATGATCAACCATTTTATTTTTCTGGAAAGGGTCAAGTAGAAGCAACAAGGTATTTAACCCCATATTTATTGTGGTGGCTATAGGGGTTCTCCGTTTTAGGGTCCACTATCAATCAATACAGAGTATGTATCCCAGTAGTGCAGGGGTAGGGAACCTTGGCTCTCCAGCTGTTGCAAAACTACAACTCCCATCATGCCTGGACAGCTGTCCAAGCATGATGGGAGTTGTAGTTTTGTAACAGATGGAGAACCAAGGTTCTCTTCCCCTGGACTAGTGGAACCACCAGCGATCAACTGTATTCTATTAGGAATACCTATGAGAAAGTATTCAGTTACCCTGCAGTGCCACCCACTGGTGAAATGAAGAATTACACATTTCTTACACAATAGAAATTTCATAATAATAATAATAATAATAATAATAATAATAATGGTTTTATTTCTATAGCACCAACTGATTTCACAGCACTTTGCAAAGTTTGCCAATTTTGGTTCCAGTCCCCATTATGGCTCACAATTAGAGATGAGCGAACCTCGAGCATGCTGAAGTTGGATAAAGCCCTAAGGCTATGTGGAAAACATGGATATAGTCATTGGCTGTATCCATGTTTTCCAGACAACCTTAGGGCTTTATGCAAGTTCAGCAGCCACCACTAATCAAATGCCGAATGCTCGGGTTCGGATGGACTCCAGCATGCTCGAGGTTCGCTCATCTTTACTCACAATACAAATTTACAAATTTACAAGTGTGTGTGTACATATATATAATTATTATTTTAATAACAATAACAAAAAAAGAAAAAAAATTCTGATCATTCAGATGACATGACTTCATCACATATCATCACCATTTGATGTGCTTTCTAGGTGTTCAGCTGCTCTCACTGGTACTTACAGAGTGCGACACACTCACATTCCCTGTAAAACAAGACCGTGTAGCATCGACCCTGTCACCGGCTTGTTTGCAGCAGGTTGTACTTTCTTGCCTGAAGAGACGTCCTCCTCGGCCGCTGCATCCATCATGTATTCTCCCGGCCTTCCCTCTGTGAGTATATTGCGGAATTATAAGAAGTTATAGAAATGTGTCTTACCAAATATCATACGTTTCCCTGTATACTCTAAACCTAGGTTTATGAAGGAATGGTTTGGTCATTCAAAGGGACATTTTTTAAAAAAAACAACAACTTTGTTTTATATTCTGAATCTGGACGGCCTGTTTTGTTCTCCATTTTGCATGAATATATTTTTGCAGATGTATAACTATAAGAGTTCTAGGCCCTAATGGCACATATGTGGCAGGGTCAAAACCAACCATGAAGTTAAAGGGGTACTCCAGTGGAAATATTTTTATCTCAAATCAACTGGTTTCAGAAAGTTATATACATTTGTCTTTACTTCTATTTAAAAATCTCCAGTCTTTCATTACTTATCAGCTGCTGCATGTCCTGCAGGAAGTGGTGTATTCTTTCCAGTCTGACACAGTGCTCTCTGCTGCCACCTCTGTCCATGTCAGGAACTGTCCAGAGTAGCAGCAAATCCCCATAGAAAACCTCTGCTGCTCTGGACAGTTCCTGACATGGACAGAGGTGGCAGAAGAGAGCACTGTGTCAGACTGGAGAGAATACACCACTTCCTGCAGGGCATACAGCAGCTGATAAGAAAGGAAAGACTGGAGATTTTAAAAAAGAAGTAAATTATAAGTTTATATAACTTTCTGACACCAGTTCAGTTGAAAGAAAAAAAAATTGCCGGAGTACCCCTTTAATCCACTTTTTAAGCGCTTTGTTCCCTTTCTGTCTTCCCTATATACAGGTATCTGGATTCTGTGATGAGACTAATCATAATACAGAAGCTCCGACAATGCAGAATCGGTTGTGTGACGGTCACAGTACATGGGATATTATAAAGGATCACAATGATGTCGTATCGTCGGAACCAAGAGACGTCTATAACATGCCTGAGCCGACCATCTCTGTCCTGCGATACAGGGAGCGAGTGATCACTCTGCTGATAGATGTCTCGAAAAGCATGAGCACGGTGATCAGCTGATCGATTTCCAATACTGAATTACACATTAATTGTACCCCAGCAGGACAGGCAATCAGTGTATGATTGATGAGGGGTCATACATACAGAGCCCCCTGGGAATAGGGGCATAGTAAGGCTAGGCCTGCTACTGCAGCTCTGCCCCGCTCACCTAAGTAGAGTATAAGTATACACAGTGATAGGCAAGTGCCAAGGAGGTGGGGCTGAGCTTATTAAAGGAGTACCTTTCAAATCAACTGGAGTCAGAAAGTTATATAAATTTGTAATTTACTTATATTAAAAAATCTCCAGTCTTCTAGTACTTATCAGCTGCTGTATGTCCTGCAGGAAGTAGTGTATTATCTCCAGTGTGACACAGTGCTCTCTGCTGCCACCTCTGTCCATGTCAGGAACTGTCCAGAGCAGTAGCAAATCCCCATAGAAAACTTCTCCTGCTCTGGACAGTTCCTGACATGGACAGAGGTGGCAGCAGAGAGCACTGTGTCAGATTGGAGATAATACACTACTTCCTGCAGGACATACAGCAGCTGATAAGCACTGGAAGACTGGAGATTTTTTTAAACAGAAGTAATTTACAAATCTATATAAGTTTCTGACAACAGTTGTTTTGAAACAAAAAAAACCTTTTGCATCAGTACCCCTTTAAATTTCACAGTGTCAACTGCCTCTTAGATCCCCTTTCTGCCCTTGTTGATTGATGTACAGGGCTGGCGAACTGAGCCCTATCTCTAAATCCTGTGCCATTTTAGCACCTAGACTCCGCCCCCCTGACACTTGAGCCTATGAGTGAGTGAGTCTAAATATATGGGAAGATAAAGTAGCCATTTGATTCCATTATAGTCTATGGTCGGCCATCTTATATCCATGTGTGAAACCGAACCTTCTGACTATTGCAGAACAACCGTTTGGGGCGAGTACGTCAGGCAGCGGACGTCTTCCTCACGGAGAGCATTGCCAGAGGGACTTACATCGGTATCGTTGAAATCTCCATGTATGCATTCCCCCAATTTCAGCTGCGACAGATCACTAATGACAGCGTCCGAGAACGGCTGAAATCTGATCTCCCTGATCTCCCAGCGCAATATTCAGCTGACTTCTGTACCGGGATTTTAAAGGCATTTGAGGTAATTTCCCCCTCCCCCCTGACTCTTCTGCTTCAAGAAATACTTCTAATTATTTCCTATAAAAATTACTATGCCGGGGCATTGTGTTGTTCGTCTCCTGTAATTGTATGAATCAACTGGTATCAGAAAGTTCTACAGATTTGTAATTTACATCTATTCAAAAATCTCGAAACTTTGCATACTTATCAGTTGCTGTATGTCCTGCAGGAAGTGGTGTATTCTCTCAATGTTGTGTAAGGTATAGGAATAGGAAGAGGATGAAAGGTGCTTAAAGGGAATGTGTCACCTAAATTTTCTTTTACCGATTAGAGTCAGAAACTAAATTAAACTAATATTCTGATCTGTTTCTATTTTCTGACTTTAATTTTATTTATTTCACTTATTGTACATTGTTATGGGGGCGGCCATATTGCCTAGGCCGTTCTTAACAGCATTTAGTGACTTGCTTTACAGCAAGACTCATGGACATAGACGACATTAGACAGACTCTGTCCCCTTGAGATGAATGTGAGACATTACTGAGCGTGCTCTGTGACCCGTGAAAAGATCATTCTACAGGGAGCTGCTATTGTCTCCTCTATCTACTGGTGTCACATGACGCTGCAATGCTGTACAGATCACTTTACAGCAGCCTCCTCTTACCACCACAGACACAACATGAAGTCTCAGCTTAGTTTTAGCCCCAGTGGCGAGAATGAAAACTAAAAAATATCAGGATTATTTTATAATATAGATAGAAAACCAAAAATGTTTAAAAAATATTTTATCATTCAAACATTATTTATAGAATAAGTCCTTGTCTGGTGACACATTCCCCTTAAAGTGAACCTGTCACTGTAAATGGAGTCCAATTCATAGGCATCAAGTTATAGAGCAGGAGGAGCAGGAGGATTAATATATAGTTTTGTGAGAAAATTTCAGAAAAACATTATTTATTTCTGTTATTTTCTGCCTGTTCTGGGCTAAGTAGTCATGTGGGCGGTCCTACTCGGTCAGTGACAGCTCTGCGATTACAACAGGCCCTTTGGAGAAAACTGTAGGACCACCCACTTGACTACTTTGTTAATTTTGGTCTATAGAACTGATTGACAGATTCTAGACAGTTGTCAGTCACTAATTAGGACCGCCCACATGACTCTACAGCCCAGAATCAACAGAGATTTACATGAATAAATGACAAGTTATCCTGTAACATTTCCCACAAAACTTATATCAATTCCCTCCGCTTCTTCTGCTCTATAACATGGTGGCTGTAGCTTAAAGGGGTACTCCAGTGTGGGGGCACTTTTTTACTGGGTCCAGCATTGCTGCGCTCCGGTGCCCTGTTCCCGGCCCCTTCCAGGTGTCTGACGCGGGCCCGAGACGTGACGTGAAGGAGGCGGGATCTGAGCGGACTTGAAACAGATCCCGCCTCCTTCACTGAGTGGCTGAGCGGATCTGACACGTCACGACTCGGGCCTGCATCAGACACCCGGAAGCGGTCGGGAACCGGGCACCGAATCGCCGCGATGTGGGACCCGCCGCTAGAGCCAGGGAGGTGAGTGGACGTCTTTTTCCTCGGCCACCTCCTCCCTGGTCCCAGTAAAAAAGTGCCCCCACACTGGAGTACCCCTTTAAGTGTCTGTTGTGGTAAAGGAGGTGGAAGGAAGGCCCCTTAGGATTATATTACACAGCTGGACCCCCCTTCCCCAGGGCTGCAGAGGAAATGCTACAGGTGGACGGGACTAGTGATTGGCAGTGCCCGAGACCTGTGTTCGCCATCGCAGCACCTGCTCACTTTACGGCAAATAGGTGTGTTAGATTTTGCTGGTAATTCTGGTACTGTCATGCAGGTGAACAGGAAGAGCGGATCATCACACGGCACTGAAATAATATTTCTAGCAGACGGACAGGATATAGCTTTATATCGCTGCTTTCCTGCCATTAAAGAGAGTGGAGCCATCATTCACACCATAGCCCTGAGCGACGACGCAACCAAATACCTGGAAGAAATAGCCGATATGACAGGTGAGGAGCATTCTGGGTAACTTGATGAGTGGGAGGGGTTAGATCCTCCTGGGAGGTGCACATCACTGCTATGGAGAATATGATGATGCTCCCTACCCTGGCAGAGGCCGAAGAGGCCAATATGGAGGCTCGGTAATTTATCCTATTCACTGAGCAGCGTGACAGAACGTACTAAATACCTATATACTATGGGGGAAATTTATCAAACATGGTGTAAAGTGAAACTTGGTCAGTTGCCCCTAGCAACCAATCAGATTCCACTTTTCATTTCTCACAAACTCTTTGGAAAATGAAAGGTGGAATCTGATTGGTTGCTAGGGGCAACTGAGACAGTTTCACTTTACACCATGTTGGATAAATCTCCCCCAATATAACTATTTATAAGTAGGTCACAGATATCCATGGGCATCCCCCCACGAATGCCGCCTAGTGACTCCATTCAGGCTACTTTCATCCCTAATTTAAAGGGGAACTACAGAGGGGAAATAAAAATCTTTCCAATCATATGGTATCAGAAAGTTATATAGATTTGTAAATAAATCTCCAGTGTTCCAGTACTTATCAGCTGCTGTATGTCCTGCAGGAAGTGGTGTATTCTCTCCAGTCTGACACAGTGCTCTCTGCTGCCACCTCTGTCCATGTCAGGAATTGTCCAGAGCAGGAGAGATTTTCTATGGGGATTTGCTGCTGTTCTGGACAGTTCCTGACATGGACAGAGGTGGCAGCAGAGATCAATGTGTCAGACTGGAGATAATACACCACTTCCTGCAGGACATACAGCAGCTAATAAGTAGATTTTTAAAAATATTTTTTAATTAAAAAAAAAAGTAAATAACAAATCGATGTAAGAGTGTGACACCAGTTCATTTGAACTTGGCCACTTTTCCCCCTCTCTTGTCTCCAGATTGGGTGGGGTTTCAAACTCAGTTCCATTGAAGTAAATGGAGCTTAAAGGGGTTATCCAGCGCTACAAAAACATGGCCACTTTTCCCCCTACTGTTGTCTCCAGTTCAGGTGCGGTTTGCAATTAAGCTCCATTTACTTCAATGGAACTAAGTTTCAAAACCACACCCAAACTGGAGACAACAGTAGGGGGAAAGTGGCCATGTTTTTGTAGCGCTGGATAACCCCTTTAAAGGTTGTTTTTTTTTTCAGGCTTAGAAAAACATAGCCACTTTCTTCCAGAAATAGCAGCACTCCTGTCCTCAGTCTGGATGTGATTATTGCAGCTTAGTTCTATTGAAGTGAATGGAGCTGAATTGTAATACTGCACACAACCTGAGGACAGTGGTGGCGCTGTTGTAAGAAAGTAGCTGTGTTTTTCCTAATCCTGGATAATCATTTATAACTATTGCACTATTGAGTCCTGTTGGATTCTGTATTAGAGAAGCTTCTATGATCAGGATACCACTATAATATGATACCAGACGAGGCGTTATAGGACCATGAGGCCTCAGTGTGCTGCTATACAGGTGTCCAATACTGCACAGTCTAATGGAAGACGTACGGTAGAAATACATCATGAATTGTATGTATCTTCCTCCAGGAGGTCTAAAATATTTCGTGATGGATCAAGTGGGATCGAGCGATTTGATTGACGTCTTTATTAAAATAGCAAATGAAAATGGAGGAAACTCATCCAGGACCAGCCAGGTGATGCGGCTCCTCTATAGTATTCACATGTTACACATTCCACCATTGCTGCTGGTATAACTGAGGACAATTAATGTCTAAAAGGGGTTATCCGGGTTTAGAAAAACATGCTTGCTTTCCTAAAAATAAAAAAAAAATAGTGCCACCCCTGTCCTCAGGTTGTGTGTGGTATTACAGATCAGTTGTATTCACCTCAATGGAAGTGAGCTGCAATACCATACACATACTGAGGACAATGGTGGCACTGTTCTGGAAGAAATCAATTATGGTTATGGGATAACCAGATTTATAATCTTCCCCTGTCTCTCAGTTACTGGTCAACTGCTTCACAGCTAATTTGTTACTCTGGATCAGCTGATCAGCTCCAGGCCAGTTTCTCATTGGTTAGCCTCCCTTTACATCAGGATTGGGGAACCTTCGGTCTTCCAGCTGTTGCAAAATTGCAATTCCTATCAAGCCTGGACAGCCAAAGTTTTGCCACAGCTGGAGGGCAGAGGATTCCCCATCTCTGCTTTAGATCCTGACCTTTGCAGTGTGGTGCGGACTATGCTCTGCCCATTTTAGCCTCTTATTCCTTATATTCCTCCAGTATTTGTTCTAACCTAGTTTTGATCCTAGTCAGTCCCATTGCATCTTGGGTTATACTGTAGTAGCCCTTTTTGGATTATGTATGTGATGTTAGACCCTTCAAACGTACTGCTGGCTTTACATAAGTCACTTAAAGGGGATCTAGCAGAAACCTTGCCTATACTAACCTGTCAGTATGAGCAGATCACCACTACAGTGCCGAGTTGAATGCTGTGCTCTGTTTATAAATCGGTAGTTGGGTTGTCAAGATATTGCCCTAAAAACACATATATGCAAATTAGCTTCCTTGGAAAGAAGCTCATTTGCATAACACGTTTTAGGACAATATCTAAGGAACCCGACCACTGATTTACAAACGGAGCACAGCATTCAACTCGGCACTGTAGTGGTGATCTGCTCCTACTCACAGGTTAGTATGGATGAGGTTTCTGCTAGATGACCTTTAAATATTTTTATACCAGTGATCCTATTCAGTTGTACAATTATAATGGCACCTTCTCCTCTAGTTCCTTTCTATCCAACACACTTTCACAGATTTTGATACGACCATCCAATAGTCCAGTCGTCTTCACAATGTGGCATGTATCAGGTGTGGTTATTGTCGGATTCCATGACTTTTAATATACATGACTGAAAGCCTCTTGTTCTTAAAGGGATTTTCCAATTCACAACTCCCTATTAGGGAGTTCTGGGTTAATAGAGAGGGGGTCCACTTTTCAGAATCTTAATATTTGGACTCTCTGGAGGACCAGTCCTGTATCACTCACTCATCCTATTCACTTGAATGGGCACTGTGTAATTCTTCTTCTTCCCTGTGGTGGCGCTGCAGGGAGCTCTTTATGCAGGACATGCTCCACACATAACATTATCTCATTTGTTCTAAATCTGACAGATAGAGAGCGCGACCTTCAATGTGAACCCCGAAGAGTGCGTCAGCGGCACTGTGTATATCGACAGCACGGTGGGGGCAGAAACTTTCTTCACAGTTACCTGGCAGGATTCCAACATATCTATCACACTGAAAGCTCCAAATGGAATGATATATTCTACCGCAAACTTTATCCCTGCAACAAAATCCAAACTGAGCCGACTGAGGATTGCGGGAGCGGCCGTGGTAATAGTCACAGTCACCGTGCAGTATATATCACATTTCATTACGGCTGTGTTCACACTAAAAAAAAGGATGCGTTTTGATCTTTTATAATGGAAGTCAATGGAAAAATGGATCAAAACGGATGCACACAAATGCATCAGTTTTTCCATCAGTTTTTCGCATAAAAAAAAAAACTAGCATGAACCCATCCTAAGAAATGATTAATTTGGTTAACCTAAAAATTGTCATTTTTAATCCAGGATGCCACTCCCATCATGCCTTAGGGTGCAGCATAGATTTCATATCTGCACCATTGAAGGGGTTGTCCCATCAGTCCAACTTTTCACCTAACAGGATAACTGTATGGGGGCCAATTTGAAAAGAGTGGCGGTCACATGTGTCCACTACCACTTAATTCATTGTCTATCCAACCTCTCCAGCCGCCGGGAGTCAAATGCAGATTGTTAAGGTTTGGCTTAATCCGAATGTTCGGCAAGTTCGCTCATCACTAATGATAAGTTGTTATAAAAAAAAGAAAGTTATATAAATTTGTCAACTACTTCTATTTAAAAATCTCCAGTCTTCCAGTACTTATCAGCTGGTGTATGTCCTGCAGGAAGTGGTGTATTCTTTCCAGTCTGACACAGTGCTCTCTGCTGCCACCGCTGTCCATGTCAGGAACTGTCCAGAGCAGGAGAGGTTTTCTATGGGGATTTGCTGCTGCTCTGGACAGTTCCTGACATGGACAGAGGTGGCAGCAGAGAGCGCTGTGTCAGACTGGAAAGAATTTACAGCTTACTGCATACAGCGGCTGGAAGACTGGAGATTTTTAATTAGAAGTAATTTACAACTTCATGTAACTTTTTTGAAACCAGTTAATTATTTTTTTTCCTCTGAAGATACCCTTTAAGTTGGAAAGAGCTCATTGTCTCGGTGATTACTTCTTTTAGGTTTCTTGCTCACTTTTCTAGATTATTTATGCATTCTAAGTTAAATATCCTGGCTATTACCAGTAGTATACTGCCCCCTGTGGGCCAAAGAGTGTAGAGCGGTGGGGATAGATAATCATATTCATGTCATGTATCAGCTACTTACCAATTATAAGATCTCTGCTTCCTGTCAGTCAACTAAAACTGTCAGAGTCACTCAAAGACTGAAACCTTGTTCTGAATGACAGCAGGTAAAGATCTCGAAACCTGGAAATAAATTGTAGAAATTCTAAGTGTCCATGATACGTCCTGTACAGATAACCTTTAATGGATCTCTATATCTTCTGTCTAGAGAGGAGCCTGGGCCTACACTTTCTGCAACAACCACACACAGGCTCAGGTCCTGGGTCTAGTGGTGACCTCTAAGTCCATTGATGTGAACGAGCCCCCAATCATTGTAGACGTCCACATGAACAGCGACACAAACAATCCCCCCGACCCCATGATTGTCTACGCCTCTGTGAGCCGGGGGCTTCTGCCGGTGAAGGGGGCAAAGGTCACGGCACTTATCACCTCAGAAAAGGGGAACCGTACCGAGCTGGAACTTCTAGATAACGGAGCAGGTACTGAGCTGTATACAATGGGGGAGATTTATCAAACATGGTGTACAGTGAAACTGGCTCAGTTGCCCCTAGCAACCAATCAGATCCCTCCTCTCATTCCTCATAGACTCTTTGGAAAATGAGAGGTGGAATCTGATTGGTTGCCGGGGGCTTGTTTAGGGTTTGTTTTTGTTTTTTTGCACCACTTAGGAATATACATTTTAGTCCTTGTTCAGAGGACAATATGAGTGATACATGACTCTTGTATTGGTGATACAGCTATCTGCAAATCAGTCCCATTTGAATGAATGGGGTTTAGCTGCAGTACCAGACACAACCACTATGTGAAGTACGGCACTGTGCCACATAACCAATGAATGGGAGGCAGCGATAAAGCCAATCAGCTGATCAGGGGGTGTGATGGACGTTGGACTATATATCATTTATCTATAGGGTTGTGTGATGGGAACCAGAGTCCCTGTAACAAGAAAACCTAATTTAGACACCTAGAAATGGCGGATTTCACATAATCATCTCTATACATAAGGTCTGCTTGTATTCACAGGTGCCGATATTGTTAAAGATGACGGTGTCTACTCGAGATACTTCTTTAGGTTCAGTGTAAATGGAAGGTACAGCCTGAATGTGCGGGTCACCTGTGGTGAGAGGGAGTGCCGACCCGTCCGTCCTAAGAATCGTGTATTATACTTACCCGGCTTTGTGGATAATGGTGAGAATGTACAATGACTATGCTTATCAGGTATACCCCCCGCCAGTGCTATATCGGGTATACACCGTCCAGTGCTATATCGGGTATACGCCGTCCAGTGCTATATCGGGTATACGCCGTCCAGTGCTATATTGGGTATACCCCAGCCAGTGCTATATCGGGTATACCCCGGCCAGTGCTATATCGGGTATACCACCCCCCCACCACCACCACCACCACCACCAGTGCTATATCGGGTATACCCCGACCAGTGCTATATCGGGTATACCCCCCCACCACCACCACCAGTGCTATATCGGGTATACGCCTTCCAGTGCTATATCGGGTATACCCCCCGCCAGTGCTATATCGGGTATACCCCAGCCAGTGCTATATCGGGTATACCCCGGCCAGTGCTATATCGAGTATACCCCGGCCAGTGCTATATCGGGTATACCACCCCCCCCACCACCACCACCACCAGTGCTATATCGAGTATACCCCGACCAGTGCTATATCGGGTATACCACCCCCCCCACCACCACCACCAGTGCTATATCGGGTATACCCCGACCAGTGCTATATCGGGTATACCCCAGCGAGTGCTATATCGGGTATACCCCCCCACCAGTGCTATATTGGATGCTTATCGGGTATACCCCCCACCAGTGCTATATCGGGTATACCCCCCCCCCCCCCAGTGCTATATCGGATGCTTATTGGGTATACCCCCCACCAGTGCTATATCGGGTGCTTATTGGGTATACCCCCCCCCCACAGTGCTATATCGGGTGCTTATCGTATATACCCCCCACCAGTGCTATATCGGGTATACCCCCCCCCCCCCCAGTGCTATATCGGGTGCTTATTGGGTATACCCCCCTTAGTGCTATATCGGGTGCTTATTGGGTATACCCCCCCTCAGTGCTATTTCGGGTATACCCCCCCCCCCAGTGCTATATCGGGTGCTTATTGGGTATACCCCCCCTCAGTGCTATATTGGGTGCTTATCAGGTATACCCCCCCCACAGTGCTATATCGGGTGCTTATCGGATATATACCCCCCACCAGTGCTATATCGGGTATACCCCCCCAGTGCTATATCAGGTGCTTATTGGGTATACCCCCCCTCAGTGCTATATCGGGTGCTTATCTGGTATACCGCCCACCAGTGCTATATCGGGTATACCCCCCCCCAGTGCTATATCGGGGGCTTATTGGGTATACCCCCCCTCAGTGCTATAGCGGGTGCTTATCAGGTATACCCCTCCCCCCCCCCCGCCAATGCTGTATCGGGTGCTTAACGGGTATACCCCCTCCCGTCAGCTTTCCATTCTATAACGCTGTCTAAGATGTGTCTGTGACATCAACTGTTTGCCAGTAATACACACACAGGCATGTTCTTCCATGGTCGCTCAGTCAATCACAGTACAACACTCTGCTATGCCATGACATAGTGCTCTGTACTGTACTGTGGGATCATTTACAATGTACTGTACTATAGATGGCATGTGGTGGAAGGAGGGGTTACTGATGCATCAATTTTGCAATGTGCTACATGAGCAGAAATGCAAGAAACAACCACAGAAATGAAGGGGTTACTCTAAGCACTGAGCTGCTGAAGGGAGTGGGGGGTTTACACTGCAAAACTGGGCACATACAACATAGGGTATGCTGGTATTTCACCAGTGGTCAGAGATGAGATGGAAGCCTTGATTTACCTTTGTGAATCATCTTCAGCTGGCACATAGCTCAGGCTTTCTCAGACTCTTTCCTGTACAAGGCAGAAGTTAAGTCACGCCCCTATTTCCTATGTTTGTCCTTAGTCTGTCTGTTCCTAGAGACAAAAAGCCCCTGGCAACAGGCGGTGAACAACAGATTTCAGAGAAGTGAGACACCTGTTTTTCAGGGGGAAAAGTGTAATTTTTGGTATATGAAGTGATTTACAGATATGTTAGGAATCACACAGGCTATCATGGGGGGAGTCTGAAACAAGCAGATACAGGATGAGCAGTTCTCTACCATAACTCCCATACACTTCCTACAGGTACAGTCATGATGACCCCAACGCCCCCTGCGGAGGACGACATTCTGCCTGTGCCGGGACCAATCCAGAGAATCGCGGCTGGAGAATCGTTCAGGGTGTCCAATGTGGGCGACACAAAAACAGATGAGTATCCACCGGGGAAAATTACAGATTTACAGGCAAAACGTATTGAGGACGGCATTGTCTTATCCTGGACGGCACCTGGCGATGATCTGGACCAAGGAAATGGTATTATAGGTTTATATTACACCAGGGACACTGGGATTATCAATGTACTCATCTGGAACTGATGTAAATAGATTAGAAAGTTATAGACAGAAAGTTATATAGATTTGTAAATTATCTCTATTTAAAAATCTCCAGTCTTCCTGTACTTATCAGCTACTGCATGTCCTGCAGGAAGTGGTCTATTCTTTTCAGTCTGACACAGTGCTCTCTGCTGCCACCTCTGTCCATGTCAGGAACTGTCCAGAGCAGGAGAGGTTTTCTATGGGGATTTGCTGCCGCTCTGGACAGTTCCTGACATGGACAGTGATCCGTAGGTAGTGTTAAACGACGGACCTTCACAGGAAACGGCTGTTGTTTATACAGCGTCTGAACAGAGCCCAAAGGGAATGTATAGGTTATGAAACAGTCTGACAGAAGATCAGGGCACCTCGCTTTCCGTCCTGGATTCCATTGATAATAGATTTCTTTTTTTTCAGCTGCGAGTTACAAGCTGAGAGTGAGCACCGCCATCACCGAGCTCAGGGAGAGCGCTGGGAGTCTTCCTGTAGTGATCATTACCAACCCCAAACCATCCGGATCCCGGGAAAACTTCACATATACTCCAGGCCAAGACATCGCTGTATATTATTTTGCTGTGACTGCTCTAGATAAAGACGGGAAGGAGTCAGCACCATCTAATATAGCTCAGGCCGCCATTGGGGGTCCTTCTTCAGTCACTCAATGTCCCACACACAGAGCCAGGCCCTGTACTACCCAGCATATGCAAGTATGTGACGCTACGTCTGCAACAACACAAGGATGCCCATCTAGGCCCAAAGTAAACTGTCCGACAGTAAAGCTCTAGCAACCAGTGACAAAGAACTAACCCAGTACATACATTCCTATGGGCCCTCCGCCTGATATACCCAAACACACCATGTCCTCCTCCTATTGGCCATTTAGTAACCTATTGCTTTATCTCAAGGATGGGGAACCTTCGGCCCTTCAGCTGTTGCAAAACTACAACTCCCATCATGCTTGGACAGCAAAAGCAAAGCTTTTGCTGTCCAGGCATGATGGGAATTGTAGTTTTGCAACAGCTGGAGGGCCGAAGGTTCCCCATCTCTGCTTTATCTTCTTAACTCTTTACCCCGTTAAATCCACTGGTGTCAGTACATTTGTAAGTTACTTGTATTTAAAAGTCCCCAGTCTTCCAGTACTTATCAGCTGCTGTATGTCCTGCAGAAAGTGGTGTATTCTCTCCAGTCTGACACAGTGCTCTCTGCTGCCACCTCTGTCCATGTCAGGAACTGTCCAGAGCAGGAGAGGTTTTCTGTTTCAATAAATTTTATTGAATTTTTTCAATATAATTTTGTTTACAAAAGCAAATATTTTTTTTTTTTTAAACAAAAAATACAACAAATATAACATATTGTGTAGATAAGGTATAAAGAAAAGCAAAGGAAAGTAAACATAGGGAACCACGTGGGGAAGGCGCAGTCATATTGTTTTGCGTATCCGTTCACAGTATCTAGAACATTCGCACCTGGTTTTATCAGAAGAATCTTAAAAATGTTCTAAGAATCCGGACCACAGAAAACTGCACCCCCATAGGTAACCCCCACAGCTGCCTGATCCCTCCAGTCACACTACCAGCTCTTGCTAAGACTTCTCCAACATGGAGGATACATCTCGCAGGTCATGTGACCACCTCTCCATTCCCATTTCACATGAACAAGTTATTGCAGTGAACTACAATGTAAATAAAACTTGCAGGGTTCTGTTATTAATGTGTAAATGAGGCAGTTTGGTGCACTGGGGGTGGTACTACAGCTGGCCCCGCCCATCACCCAGCCCCTCCTCCGCCACTCTGCAATGATGAGCGGCAGAGTGACATCACGGCAGAACGCCGCCTCAGTAGTCATGAAGAGGGATGGGGCAGATCAGTGCACCGAGGACTTTAGTACCACCGCCAGTGCACCAAACCGCCTGATTTACATTCTAATAAAATTGAGGATTGCAGGACAATGGCGCTGAGGATTAAGCTAAGAAAGTTACCGAAATTTACAGCATTCCCAGCTCTGTTCTTCTAACCTGCTGTTAGTTTCCCTGCTGATTTGCTCATAGCAACCAATCAGTGCTGAGAGTTGAAATTTACTTCTATTAAAAAATCTCCAGTCTTCCAGTACTTATTAGCTGCTGTATGCCCTGCAGGAAGTGGTATATTCTTTCCAGTCTGACACAGTGTTCTCTGCTGCCACCTCTGTCCATGTCAGGATCTATCCAGAGCAGAGGTTTTCTATGGCGATTTGCTGCTGCTGTGGACAGTTCCTGACATGGACAGAGGTGGCAGCAGAGAACACTGTGTCAGACTGGAAAGAATACAACACTTCCTGCAGGACATACAGCAGCTGATAAGTACTGGAAGACTGGGGGGTTTAAGATAGAAGTATATAACAAATCTATATAATTTTCTGACACCAGTTGGTATCCCTTTTACCTTCTTCAGGAGCCCATACACATACAACAGCTGTCTGCTAAATCTTTGTTTACCTCACAGCTACCTCTCCCGTTCCCCCATACACATTACACCAGAACACTCAGCCAGGCTAAGCATGCAAATGCACAAAATAAAATCTGATGAAAAACAATGACATAGCATTAGCTTTTAACAAAACTGCGGCTGTGGCTCTAACTTTTGAATTTTTTATATAAATCTATTCAACATGAAAATGGGCACTGTCACTTAAATACATATCAAAAGTTTTGATTGGTCAGCATTAGTAAGCACTCCAATGTAAGTCTATGGAGACCCTCTCCTGTAGTGAAGATCACAGTGAGCCAGGGAGAGAAGCACACAGCTGAGCGCTTCTCCTTGCATTACCTAACAATTGATCAAAACTTTTTTTTTTTTTTTTTATTGTGACTATATTGTATCTTTATGAATAGACGCTCTCCGATTCCTTCTTTCCTGTCTGTTCTGAAAATAAAATAGAAATATTTACTTGTATCATGATTTTTTTTGTGAATACCTGCACTACCTCAAATGGCCACCAGGTGGATCTTCACTAGGAAGTGGATGAGGATATACACATACGGTATACCCATTTATATATCCCATACCGTATATCTGCAAGAGAAAGATGTATGAGCTCCACCCTAGATAACGATAGGATAAAATAGAATAAAAAGGATATAGATAATAACATACTCTGAGTGCACTACCTGGCTCCTGCACCAATAAGATGAGAAAATTGTATTGTTCTCTAGAAGTTTTTCTTATATGGTTAATTTTAAAACTTTTACAGCATATAGATGTGGACATATGTCTTAAAAAAAAAGAGCCAAACTATATAGTACCAGCAATTGGTATAAAATACATACATGAGCATATAGAATGAAATATAAAACTAGATAAAACAAGATAGAAAAGGAAACGCAATGGTATATAAAACAAGAAAAAAGTAAATATAAAACGTGAGCATATAGAATGACATTTTATATTTCATTCTATATACTTATATATGTATTTTATACTAATTGCTGGTACTATATAGTTTGACTCACACTTTTTTTTAAGACATATATCCACATCTATATGCTATAAAAGTTTTTAAATAAACCACATATAAAAAACTTCTAGAGAGCCTGCCGTTCCTACTATATATCTGCTTATTTAGTGCAAAGTACTGTGCAGAATTCTTCTTTTCGGAGTTATAGCACTTAAAATAAAAACCTAAAAAAATAAATAAATCCTGTATCATTAAGCGCTTAAAGCAAAAAATTCTGCTTCGGATGGGGCCAAGCAATTTCCTATGATCTGCAAAGTAGCTTCAACCAAGGGGGGAAATAAGTGACTTGTTATTGCAGAAGCCGCCACTAGATGGCAGTAGCATGAAAGGAATTTCCAATGTAACGGCTACAGGATCCAACACAATGTAAACTTTTCAATGAGAAATATTTCCAAGCAAACAAAATGTTTCCGTTGTAAAGTTTTCCACCTTCTGCTCTCGTTCTATAGGCCGATCTCCTATTATACAACCGCTATAAAGCATTCAAAGACGCTGTTAGGGGACATTGCCTGGAAGGCAAGTGAAGGCCTCTCTTTGCTTATTAGCGATGCTTTATTTCCATACACAATATGCACATCACATCTGAAAAACATAAATTCCTCCGCTCGCTTCCTGCAGGGATGCCAAGACAAGAGGGGCCCCTATCCGAAACTCTGACGGGAAACTTTCCATAGAACTGATTATAGTGATCACAGGCCAGCTGTCTTTTGGTCAAGTTAAATGCTGAGACATATATATTTATACATATATACACAGAGGTGCCTTGGATTACGAGCATAATTCGTTCCGTCACTGCGCTTGTAATCCAAATTCACTGTTCCCATTAAAAATCACTGATATGCAGACAATTGGTTCCACACCCCAAAAATAATGATTTATTATTCTGAATAACATGTAAAACAGATGAAACAAACATTCAGAAACAGCAGAATCTGTGATATTATAAGTTACTGTACAGTAATGGAGAGGATGGGAAACACAAGGGCGGACAGAGACTGCAGGGAGCATGAAGGAATGAACAGGACAGATGTGGGCACATACATGCAGCTCTGTGTCCGGGGAGAGAGGGGTTACAGCTATGGAGAGATTACCTCCACAGTCCTGTCCTCTGATGTAAGCCCCAGCCTGAAGTGGGTCTGCTTTGATTTGGAAGGTGAGGGAGACTTCCTGGGTCAGAGTACAGTGCTGTAGACCCCGCTATGCAGACCATGCTCCTCCCCCACTCCCCCTCCCACCCAGTACAGGGAGCTCTTAAACCAAAGCAATGCTCTTACACCAAGTCACAATTTGGAAAAACTGTGAGCTCTTAAACCAAAATGCTCTTAAACCAAGGTACCACTGTGTGTATATATATATATATATATATATATATATATACAGTATGTGTGTGTGTGTACATTATATCAAGATTTTAAAATCCTTGTTGTGTTAACCCTTCAGAGTGGTGACAGTGATTGTGAAGGGGTACTCCGGTAAAAAAAGAATTCTTTCAAATCACCTGGTGTCAGAAAGTTATATAGATTTGTAAATTACTTCTATTTAAAAAATCTCCAGTCTTCCAGGACTTATTAGAGCAGCAGCAAATCCCCATAGAAAACCTCTCCTGCTCTGGACAGTTCCTGACATGGACAGAGGTGGCAGCAGAGAGCACTGTGTCACACTGAAGAGAAAACATCACTTCCTGCAGGACTTACAGCAGCTGATAAGTACTAAAAAACCTTTAATAGAAGTAAATTACAAATCTCCAGTTAATTCAAAATTATATTTGGAGGGTGGGAACAATCCCTTTAAGACAGTGGCCCCAAGGAACTAGTATATGGCAGAATAGCAGTAACATTTGTGGTGCAGTAGATAGATGGCTGGATACGGAGACCCCCAAATCCTGGCTAAACAGTACAGAAGCATCTGCCCGAGCACAGCGGGAGCCGAACAGAAAATAAACAGGATATGTGCTAAATAGAGCGATATAAGAAGAAAAGGTATTTACAAACATTCCCGTTCCATCAGGGAACCATTATGAGATGAAGATTCTTGATTAAGGACAATTACAGGGACATTTCCCTCCCATTGAGTCCAGTACAATGTGCAGGAAAGCTGCGGCCGGCTCCAGATCTCTGCGCCCGGGATCCGCTCAGCCAGATGGTAGTCATTCTATATGGATGCTCCATTGTCTCTTCTAGTTTCCATGAATAGTGCAGCAGGAATGTCCAGGCCCCCATGATGTGACCCATCAGCAGAAAGCTATGATTATCTGTTATACACAGCGCCCCCAGGTGGTAAGAACAGAGATTCTCCCCCCACTACATCCCCCTGTAATGGATTAGTTTATCAGAGTTTGTATAAATCGAGGCAGAGCGATCAATGACATCATAGATGGAGAACGCACCCCTGTGCAGGAACTACAACTCCCAGCATGCCCTGACGGCACTTGTTTCCAGGACATATTAGATTCATGATAGGAGCGGATTGTTTATATGGTTTATATACTTTTACACATTTGCTCATCCATCGGCCTTATTACACAGAGCAACATTCAATGTAGCAAAATAGTTAAAAATAGTTAAAACCTGCCCTTGAAGAGCAAATTCAGTACTAGCCCTTTAAGAGCGATTTTGCTGCCGGTCTAATTAAGAGCAAATCCAGTACCGGCCCTTTAAGAACAGCTTTGATACCGACTCTTTAACAGTGACAGCCCCAGCGGCCTTATAATGGCCAGTAGGGGACATGTGACTGCAGGGAGGCCAGGATGATCTTTAATGAGACCGGCCGTTCCGTGACCCAGGTCACGTAACGGCCGGTCTCTTACGAGGTCTGAACATAGCCTTAATGTAAATTTCTTGAAACAGACAAATCTGATTGAATCCAAAAATACTTAGCACACCTGTCACCACCGAGGAATATTGAAATGCAGAATAGAGTCTGTACATTAAGGCTGGGTTCACACTGCGTTTTTGCAATGAAAAAAACGGATGAAAAACGGATTGCAAAAACGGATGCAGTTGTGTGCATCCGTTTTGATTTGTTTTTCCATTGACTTCCATTATAAAAAAACGGATCAAAACAGATCCGTTTTTTTTGACGGACACAAAAACGTTGCTGACACTATTTTTTGTCTGTTGAAAAAAACCGGATCCATTAAACGGATTGCAAAAGCGCAGTGTGAACCCAGCCTAACCGGTTCGGGCTGTATTAATTGCAGAAATCGGAAGAAGAACAAGAAGGAGAAGAAGGAAAAGGACTTACAATATAGGGATTTATCAAGCACTAATAAAAATTCAGGAAATGGTGTATTCTGCCCAGTTTTCCAGTACTTATTAGCTGCTGTATGTCCTGCAGTGGAGTATTCTCTCCAGTCTGACACAGTGCTCTCTGCTGCCACCTCTGTCTATGTTAGGAATTTTCCAGAGGAGGAGCAAATCCCCATGGAAAACCTCCCCTGCTCTGGACAGTTCCTGACATGGACAGAGGTGGCAGCAGAGAGCAATGTGTCAGACTGGAGAGAAGACACCACTTCCTGCAGGACATACAGCAGCTGATAAGTACTGGAAGACTGGAGATTTTTAACTAGAAGTAATTTACAGATCTGTATAACTTTCTTACACCAGGTGATATATCCTTACATTTTATCTACATACCCTGGTCGAGGTAAAGCAACTTCTTCCCCCACCCAGCTTTGCCCCTGGCACAGATATGACAGCCCGGGACATTCCCTTTGATGCCATTCTGACTGATACAGTTTTATAAACCTCATTGTTTTTGTCGTTTTCCTTCTCCAACATCTGAGAATCTCATTATGACTCTGCAGAGGAAACAGAAGTGCTGAGTGTACAGGCCGAACCGCAGCAGGGAACACTGGAAACACGGCCGCGGCTTTACTGACTCTTCGTTCCCGACACGATGAAACCTGGTGGAACGTCTGCTAAAGCCATCAGCAGAAAACACTCATCTCCTATGAAACCTTCTAATAACTTTCCATAAACATGGCCGAACCAAAGGGAAAAAATTACATCACATGATCCTGAGGTCGCGGAGTTCACTTTTACAAGACGCCTGGGAAAACTAGTGGACTGTATTATTATGGCGCCATGTAATGATAGATCAAATGGGATGGATTTTGGGTACTAGAAGTGGAAAAAAGCATACTAATATATATATATACAGCCCAGCATACCATTATATATATACAGCCCAGCATACCATTATATATATACAGCCCAGAATACTATTATATATATACAGCCCAGCAAACCATTATATATATACAGCCCAGCATACCGTTATATATATACAGCCCAGCATACCATTATATATATACAGACCAGCATACCGTTATATATATAAAGCCCAGCATACCATTATATATATACAGACCAGCATACCATTATATATATACAGCCCAGAATACTATTATATATATACAGCCCAGCAAACCATTATATATATATATATATATATATATACAGTTCAGCATACCATTATATATATACAGCCCAGCATACCATTATATATATACAGCCCAGCATACCATTATATATATACAGTTCAGCATACCATTATATATATAGCCCAGCATACCATTATATATATAAAGCCCAGCATACCATTATATATACAGACCAGCATACCATTATATATATAAAGCCCAGCATACCATTATATATATAAAGCCCAGCATACCATTATATATATACAGCCCAGCATACCATTATATATATAAAGCCCAGCATACCATTATATATATACAGCCCAGCATACCATTATGTATATAAAGCCCAGCATACCAATATATATATGTATATATATATATATATATATATATATATAGCCCAGCTTACCATTATATATATATATATATATATATATATATATATACAGCCCAGCATACCATTATATATATACAGCCCAGCATAGTACCATTATACATATACAGCCCAGCATACCATTATATATAGCCCAGCTTACCATTATATATATATATATATATATATATATATATATATATATACAGCCCAGCATACCATTATATATATACAGACCAGCATAATACCATTATACATATACAGCCCAGCATACCATTATATATATACAGCCCAGCATACCATTATATATATACAGCCCAGCATGCCATTATATATACTGCCCAGCATACCATTATATATATATATATATATACATACAGCCCAGCATACCATTGTATATACAGCCCAGCATACCATTATGTATATAAAGCCCAGCATACCAATATATATATGTATATATATATATATATATATATAGCCCAGCTTACCATTATATATATATATATATATATACAGCCCAGCATACCATTATATATATACAGCCCAGCATAGTACCATTATACATATACAGCCCAGCATACCATTATATATAGCCCAGCTTACCATTATATATATATATATATATATATATATATATATATATATACAGCCCAGCATACCATTATATATATACAGACCAGCATAATACCATTATACATATACAGCCCAGCATACCATTATATATATACAGCCCAGCATACCATTATATATATACAGCCCAGCATGCCATTATATATACTGCCCAGCATACCATTATATATATATATATATACATACAGCCCAGCATACCATTGTATATACAGCCCAGCATACCATTATATATATACAGCCCAGCATACCATTATATATATACAGCCCAGCATACCATTATATACATACAGCCCAGCATACCATTATATATATAGCCTAGCATACCATTTAGCTTTCCCTACTGTCTGGCTGCACTCGTGACCCTTTTTAAGGCTGTCAGAAATCACCATCCCTAAATCCTTCTCTTCTGAAGTCTTTGCCAACACAGAACTGCCAACAAGATACTCGGATATAGGATTTCTGCTCCCAGAGTGTATTATTTGGGGAGAAGGAATCCTCTAACCAAGTATTATACTGGCAGTCCTGAGGCCCCAGTGCCTTGCCTGATGTTAATGGACTATACTAAGGATAGGCCATCAATATAAATCGCACAAATAATTATTGAGTGGACTTTTTGGATTCTGACAATCTAAGATGACACTGATGCTTTTAAAGCAAGGATGGGGAACCTTCAGCCCTCCAGCTGTTGCAGAACTACAAGTCCCATCATGCTGAAGCTTTGGCTGTCCAGGCATGATGGGAATTGTAGTTCAGCAGCAGTAGGAGGGCTATCCAGGATGAGGCCTGGGCTTCTAGGTCCATTGTTCTTTGTATATCAGGGAATATAATGGGTGCGGCTTTCTGCATGAGCTTTTCATTGCTCGGGGGACATTTCTTTACCTGCAATCACCCCATGTATATGATATCTCCCCGCTGTCGGGATGAACGCCTCGGGCAGCACTATATTAACACAAAGCTCTGGAAAGCTGTAGCCGCCGCTGTTTGACTCAACATCCCAGAGGAAAATCTGAAGAAATATCACATGACGGAGACATAAGAGATCCCAGGTGCAGGAGAGACCTGATGTTACCTCCTACAGAAGACGGTTATCATGTGGTGAATGGGTGGAAGAGATCTGCTGGGTCCACGCCACAGGCAGCAGGTGTCAGCTATAACCTACAGCTGCTACTATGCTGCCCCTGAGGAAGGCGCAGTGTACAGTGACACATGTCGGGCTTTATACTGGGTATATTCTGGTCTGCATGTCATCAGGGGAGCAAAACAGGTATCACTTACTTACTCTCTGATGCTTCACATTTGGCTGGGAAATATACTTTTTAAGACAGCAGGGGGTGCGCTCAATGGCCACCACTTCTATAGTTTCACCCACATGTAATGATTGAGATATGGTACCTGCCCCTCCAAGACCAAGTTTAAAGGGGTACTCCGGCGATAATTTTTTTCTTTCAAAATCAACTGGTGTCAGAAATGTATTTAGATTTGTAATGTATTTCTATTGAAAATCACCATCCTTCCAGTACTTATCATCTGCTGTATGTCCTGCAGGAAGTGGTGTATTCTTTCCAGTCTGACACAGTTCTCCCTACTGCCACCTCTGTCCATGTCAGGAACTGTCCAGAGCAGCAGCAAATCCCCATAGAAAACCTCTCCTGCTCTGGACAGTTCCTGACATGGACAGAGGTGGCAGCAGAGAGCGCTGTGTCAGACTGGAAAGAATACACCACTTCCTGCAGAACATACAGCAGATAATAAGTACTGGGAGACTGGAGATTTTTAAATGGAAGTAAATTACAAATCTATATAACTTTCTGGCACCAGTTGATTTGAGAGAAACCCTTTGGGGGTGAACAATCCCTTTAATTTCTATCTATCCGGGGATTTCCCTAACTCCACAATCTTTTCTGCTTGGAGGTGCATTGGGCAGTCTGTGATATGGGAACTGAGGGGGAGATTTATCAAACATGGTGTAAAGTGAAACTGGCTCAGTTGCCCCTAGCAACCAATCAGATTCCACCTTTCATTTTCCTAAGAGTCTGTGAGGAATGAAAGGTGGAATCTGATTGGTTGCTAGGGGCAACTGAGCCAGTCTTACTTTACACCATGTTTGATAACTCTCCCCCTGTGTAGTCAGCTGGAGGGCAGAATATTCCCCATCCCTGCTGCTATAAGTGATCACATCTTTACTTCAATGTAAAGTCCTGGACAGAAGTCAAGTGCAAATGTAGCTCCGCCCAATGTCACCTTTCTTTGAGGGATGGTGGAGGCACCAGTGATTGGGCACAATATTATGCTTTATAGACTGTGCTGTGCTGCGATATTGTTACTGTTTCCAAACTGTGAATACTTGAAAAGGAAAAAAAAACTACAAGTCCCAGCATTCCCCGCGGCTTCTCCGTAACGTCGAAGGGCACGTGACGTCAGCGCGCTCTCTATAATTCTGCTTTCGAGGCCCCACCTACCATTCGCTTCCAGCTTCCCAACAGATATCGCGAGATTTGGACGTCATTTCCGCCCCTAGTCTTTCCTTAGGAAGCCCCGTGGCTGGTTCAGGTCTCTTTTTCACCCGGCAGGCCAAGATGGCGGATATCCAGGTGAGGGCTCCGGCTGGTCGGGCGAGAAAACGTCTCAATACACTTATCGGAATCACGTAGTGGAGTGAGGACGGGGCAGTGAGCGTCCCGGGGAGATGGGGGTGGTAGTACCCGGGATGTAGGAGGAGGCGGAGGCCGGGAGGATGAGGCCACATGGAGGCGGCCGGGGCTGTGCTCTCCTGCCTGCGCGCTGCAGCCGTGTGTGCTGTGCCGGCCTCATATCCATGTATACAGCAGTGTCAGGCCCATGGATGTGTGATCTGTGGCCTGTCCGTGTATGTTTAGTCTCTGTTCACATTATGCTGCGTTTATTAATAAAGACTCTTCATGTATTCAGTATTAATGTGAATAGGTCTGCTCTGGTATATATAAGCATATCCCAGTGTATATATGGATGACAGCCCTGGTATATAGAAGCATACGCCAGTGTATATATGGATTGCAGCCCTGGTATATAGAAGCATACCCCAGTGTATATATGGATGGCAGCCCTAGTATATATAAGCATACCCCAGTGTATATATGGATTGCAGCCCTGGTATATAGAAGCATACCCAAGTGTATATATGGATGGCAGCCCTAGTGTATATATAAGCATACCCCAGTGTATATATGTATGGCAGCCCTGGTATATAGAAGCATACCCCAGTGTATGTATGGATGGCAGCCCTGGTATATAGAAGCATATCCCAGTGTATATATGGATGGCAGCCCTGGTATATAGAAGCATATCCCAGTGTATATATGGATGGCAGCCCTGGTATATAGAAGCATACCCCAGTGTATATATGGATGGCAGCCCTGGTATATAGAAGCGTACCGCAGTGTATATATGTAGGACAGCCCTAGTGTATATAGAAGCGTACCGCAGTGTATATATGTAGGACAGCCCTAGTGTGTATATATAAGCATATCCCAGTGTATATATGTAGGACAGCCCTAGTGTGTATATATAAGCATATCCCAGTGTATATATGTAGGACAGCCCTAGTGTGTGTGTATATAAGCGTACCCCAGTGTATATATATAGGACAGCCCTAGTGTGTATATATAAGCGTACCCCAGTGTATATATGTAGGACAGCCCTAGTGTGTATATATAAGCGTACCCCAGTGTATATATGTAGGACAGCCCTAGTGTGTATATAGAAGCATACCCCAGTGTATATATGTAGGACAGCCCTAGTGTGTATATAGAAGCATACCCCAGTGTATATATGTAGGACAGCCCTGGTATATATAAGCATATCCCAGTGTATATATGGATGGCAGCCCTGGTATATAGAAGCATACCCCAGTGTATATATGTAGGACAGCCCTGGTATATAGAAGCATACCCCAGTGTATATATGTAGGACAGCCCTGGTATATATAAGCATACCCCAGTGTATATATGGATGGCAGCCCTGGTATATAGAAGCATACCCCAGTGTATATATGGATGGCAGCCCTGGTATATAGAAGCATACCCCAGTGTATATATGGATGGCAGCCCTGGTATATAGAAGCATACCCCAGTGTATATATGTATGTTAGCAATGGTATATAGAAGCATACCCCAGTGTATATATGTGTGGCAGCCCTGGTATATATAAGCATAGCTCAGTGTATATATGTAGGACAGCCCTAGTGTATATATAAGCGTACCCCAGTGTATATATGTATGGCAGCCCTGGTATATAGAAGCATACGCCAGTGTATATATGGATGGCAGCCCTGGTATATAGAAGCATATCCCAGTGTATATATGGATGGCAGCCCTGGTATATATAAGCATAGCTCAGTGTATATATGTAGGACAGCGCTAGTGTATATATAAGCGTACCCCAGTGTATATATGTATGGCAGCCCTGGTACATATAAGCATACCCTAGTGTGTGTGTGTATATATATATATATATATATATATATATATATATATATATATATATATATATATATATATATATATATATATATATATATATATATATATATATATTGTGTGTATGTTATCCCTGGTACATATAAGCATACCCCAGTGTGTATGTAGGACAGCCTTGAGTCCTGGTGTGAATGGCTCCTTTAGAGGTTGTTGGCGTTATACTGGTAATGTGCTTGCTGAAAGTGCTTCTAAAGTGGCCATTGGTCTCCATTGTGCCCCCTGCGGTGGATCCCTATTGGGAGTTTGCATGGTGCCCGTTCACATGAAGAGTACTTATCTATTGTATGGCTGCCTGGGATGTTGCCCTAAAGCATTACTGTCACTTTACATGTTGCACAGATGTGTGAAGTTGCCCAAGGAGCCCACTCCATCCATATAGCTGGGGGAGCAGGTAACTGGTTGCAGTAGACAGGGCGGGCAGTCATGTGCACAGCTGTACGCTTCACCTAGCCGTCTCTCACCATTGGAGGGGCGACTGAGACCCTACAGACAGATCTTTACAACATGGCAAAAGCAGACACTACTTTACACTAATTCTCTTATAAAGGGGTATCTTCAATGATACTTCACTGATCCATAGGATATCTGGCTGATGGGTGACTGACAGCCTTTTCCAGCTGCCTCTTATTCCAGTATACCTATGTGGGAGGCTCATGGTGCAAAAATGTGAATGCAGCTTGCTTGAATCTCTGGATTTGCGGCCAAACTATCCCTTCTCCTCCCCCCCCCCCCCCCCCCCCCCCCTATGGATTTTGTCATGGAACCTACAGTAACTAAAAGCCATGTATTAATACTTAGGGCATCAGTCACCAATGTGGCAGTGGTGCCTGTGCATGCAATGCTGACTGTCAGCTCTAATGTCTCCTTGTGTTTCTCCTTTTGCAGACTGAGAGGGCTTATCAGAAGCAGCCAACTATCTTCCAGAACAAGAAGCGTGTGCTTCTTGGGGAGACTGGCAAGGAGAAGCTACCCCGCTATTACAAGAACATCGGTCTGGGTTTCAAGACCCCCAGAGAGGTAATTGTATACTTACTTTTAACAAAGCCATTCTATAACATGGTGATAAGAGACCTTTCTGATTCATAGGTTAATAAGGCCCAGGTTTACCCTTTATTTTTCTGCTGTGTTCAACCCACACATTTTGCATTGAGCTGCAAATAGGTTATAAGTAGAGATGAGCGAACCCCAAGCATGCTCGAGTCGATCCGAACCCGAACTTTCGGCATTTGATTAGCGGTGGCTGCTGAAGTTGGATAAAGCCCTAAGACTATGTGGAAAACATAGATATAGTCATTGGCTGTATCCATGTTTTCCAGACAACCTTAGAGCTTTGTCCAAGTTCAGCAGCCCCAGCTAATCAAATACCAAACGTTTGGGTTCGGATCGACCCGAACCCGGTTAGCTCATCTCTAGTGGTATATAAGATTGGTGGGAGTACTACCACTGGGACCCCCAACTAACACAAGGATAGTCTCCTGTCTTGTGAATGGTGGAGCACTTGGGTATGTATCCTGCTGCTCCTTTCATTATGGAATTGCCAAATATACATCACTCAATCCCATAGTAATAGGAGTTGCTTCAGTATTATATGTATAGGGACCAGTGTCCTACTACACCCCCCAGTCAGATGTGCTGCTCATACCTGTCTCTTCAGTTTTAACAGCATGTGTACCTAGATCTGTGCTGTTTGAAGCAGCTACAAGTGCTGCTATACCTTGGTGCCGCTGTTTCACACAGCTGATTGGAAATGTGCTAGGAATGAGACTTTTGACGATCTTGTCCTGAGGATAGGCCATCAGTTTTGTAAGGCTGCGTCTCCAGTCAGAACAGAGTGGTGGTCATGTTTCTTATAGAATCATTGCAGTTTTGTGACATCTGAAAGCAATAAAGTTTACGTAATCTTGTTAAACCATTTTAGGTAAGTTCACACTACAGAATTAAAGGAGAAGTCCGGCAAATTTTTTTAATTTAAGTATTGTATTGCCCCCTAAAAGTTATACAAATCCCCAATATACACTTATTACGGAAAATACTTATAACGTGCTTTTTCCCTGCACTTACTACTGCATCAAGGCTTCACTTCCTGTATAACATGGTGATGTCACGACCCGACTTCCAGAGCTGTGTGGGCTGTGGATGCTGGAGAGGATGATGGCAGGGGGACACTGAGGGACACTGAGCATCCCTCTGCCATCATCCTCTCCAGCAGCCACAGCCCGCACAGCTCTGGAAGTCTGGTTGTGACATCACCATGTTATACAGGAAATGAAGCCTTGCAGTAGTAAGTGCAGGGAAAAAGCACTTTATAAGTATTTCCCGTAATAAGTGTACATTGGGGATTTGTATAACTTTTAGGGGGCAATACAATACTTTAATAAAAAAAATTTGCAGGACTTCTTCTTTAAGCGAGGAGTTTGTCCACATGGCGGGTTCCACTTGAAGATCTGCCTGTCCCATTGACTCAGTCAATTCTTTGGACGGAACGCACTTGAGAAATCACATTGAGTCAATGGGCCAGGCAGAACTTTTAAGCAGAACTTGCTGCGTGGACTCCACCTGAAATTCCACACCTAATGTGGTAGTGTGCACATAACCTAAGTATGTACATTTCTTGGGGATGACACTTAATTCTGCCATATTGAGAGCCTACTGTATGGTGGACAATAGGCGCTACACCTGAGTGGGTGTTTACTTGTGATCAGCATTATGTTTCAGTATGAGATATGTTTCAGTATGTATCTCATAAGTCATTTTACCACAATCTTCTCTTGTTTTCAGGCAATTGATGGCACATACATTGACAAGAAGTGTCCCTTCACTGGTAACGTCTCCATTCGTGGTCGTATTCTTTCAGGTGAGTAACTGCTTGGGGTTTTACCTTGTATGACCGGTGTTGGGTTTTTGTCGGGGTCTATACAGTGTGTTGGATAATTCTGAATTGAGCAAGTGGTTTCTACTCCAGTCCAGTAATATGAATTAATTTTGATATTACTATTCCTTTTTTGTATTGACCAAGACGTCTCCTCTCTTTACCCCTGTCTTCAGGAGTGGTCACCAAGATGAAGATGCAGCGCACAATTGTCATCCGCCGGGACTACTTGCATTACATCCGCAAGTACAACCGTTTTGAGAAACGCCACAAGAACATGTCTGTGCATCTGTCCCCCTGCTTTAGGTAAGATGAAGGCAGATGTACAGTATGTATGTGTATAAGAATACTGGACTTACAGGTCATCTCTGTATTTCACATCTGTCACCTCTCGTGGCGATACAGTCAGTATTAGGGATTGGACAAAGTAGGTCATCTAGCTACTAGTGCGAATGGAAAAGGAGTTGCTGGTGACAACAAAATGTTGACATCACTGTAAGCTGGGACAGAGCTGGCGGATGTAGGGATAAACTATGCGCTACTTCTGCAACAGTGGCCTGTAAGATCACCAGTGGGTCATGCAGGTGGTGACGACTTCTCTTTTCATACTAGTGGAGCTGTAAGTAGCCGTCACTGCCCATACAAGTTGCTGTACACACAAACTAGTTGCTCTATGCACAAATCTCTGGTGCTGTGCATTTAGTTCTTTGGTGCTATGGGATTATAAAGGGAATATTACATCCCTACAAGCTCTGACCATGTGGCCTGATAGATGAATTCTTTCACTTACCAAGTCTCACTGTTCACATGATGGTTCTTTCTCTGTATGTTTGAAACAAATGGTGTTTTGTTGTTGCCTGGCTGCTAGAAGGACTATTTGCCTAGTACTTGGCTTGCAGTTTAGATACATACAACTGGCAACGTGTTTGAAGTTTTGAATAGCTGTTGTGTTCCCTAAAAGGGGTACTCCAGTGAAAGATTTTTCTTCCAAATCAACTGGTGCAAGAGATTTGTAATTCTTTCCAGTCTGACACAGTGCTCTCTGCTGCCACCTCTGTTCATGTCAAGAACTGTCTAACACAATAGCAAATCCCCATAGCAGACCTTTCCTGCTCTCCAGGCTGGAAGGAATGCACCACTTCCTGCGGGACATACAGCAGCTAAGTACTGGAAGTAAAGAACAAATCTCTGGCACCAGTTCATTTGGAAGAAAACCTTTTTGCTGAAGTAGCCCTTTAACGTTCACTGCTATGATGCCATCAAGCGTGCTCTGTAGGTTTGTAGCTAAGGCTGCCATCCCATACCCAGTCCTGGAGGTACCTGTACCCCATTACCTTCACCTTTATCCCACATGCGTTACTTTCTGTATTTCACTTTAGTAGAGCTGGGAGCTTTCATCCAGTTAGCTGCATGAAATTACTGTGTAGGTGTAGAACTAAAGTGCCTGGAAGTTTAAAGGGATTCTCTAGTTGGGCGACTCGAGCTTTCTGCTTCTGACATACACTTCCTGTATTTTTGCATGTTTTGGAAGTATACCTACTAAGATGTGACATGTGGGTGAATATCAGTCATTGCGTATGGGTTAAACCAAGCCAGCACACACAGACCAATAAGGGCCCAATGTGTCCTCGGTGAAATCTGCTGTAGACGCTCATGTTAGTTTATTGTACTTGGATTTGTTTTGCTGTAGGCGCTGGGATATTCCCTCACCTGATAGAAGACCCTGCAGACAGATCTCTGCCATGGACTGATGGTGTGGGTTCTCTTGGTAGCCATTACTAATGTGACAGGATATAAAGTGTTCAATATCTTGTGCATAACTGGAGTAAATGCCTTTATAGACTGGGGACAATATATAGCTTATCACTCATTGGTCCCTGTCCAGGACCCCATTGCTGACCACTGAGGCACTGTGTAATTCAGCTAACAATATCTTGCAGGACCCATACCCTCTGCAGCTCTGGATCACTGTATGGTCCTATGCTGCTCTCATAGAAGCTTGGATAGGGGTCTTGCTCTTTTAATTAAGGCCAATTTCAAGCATATAATATGCACAATTATGTCTGTATTACTGCTGCAGGACTTGACTCAGGACAGCCATAATACAGACAATTGCATCCCTACTACACTGGTATGAACCTGGCCTGATACAGATTCTATGGTACTGGGATTGGTGGAATACTAATGGTATCTTCTGAAGTAGTTGGCAAAGGTTACTTGCATAAGAGTAGGAGTCGGACTGATACCCCAGTCTGTTCCATATTCTTATACACAAGGGGCATTTCTTAGTTTTGCACACTGAGACATTCTATATGGCCAGTCTGTGTAGTAGGAGGCTGGATAGTACAGACTGAGTTGATATCTTGTATATCCACACTGTATTGTAATCCTTTCTCATTGTTCTTATCTTGCAGGGACGTCTCGATCGGAGATATCGTCACCGTCGGAGAGTGCCGTCCTCTCAGCAAAACCGTTCGATTCAATGTTCTGAAAGTAACAAAAGCAGCTGGAACCAAGAAACAATTCCAGAAGTTTTAAATGTAAATCAGATGTTCTTTCAGGTCAAATAAAACTTTATAAAAACATCAAATTTAAGGTGTTTCTTTTTAATGCATTCTGGATATTCTGGGTCACTTGTAAAACTATACAACAACATGTGCTGGTCGAGATCATCAGATCACAGGAAGCAATGGCCGTCACTGGTAATGACTACTAATAACACCTGTCCCACAGGCTGAGAGCCCCTTAGGGACCTGACTAGAACTTCACTTTAATTCAATTCCTTTAGAAAAGTTTGCTGAGAAGTTCTAGTAATACACAAGGCCTGTCTTATGACGCGTAGAGGTTTTACCAGATATCCTTTCCCCAACTTTCTTCCACTCAAGTAAATGGGGATGAGCTTGAATTCTGTATGGTCTGTGGCCAGGTGTAGTACTGTGTCACTGAAAGCAGTCTTTCTAATTGTGGACAATGGGTTTGAGGAACAATGCATTCAGTGTGTTTGAGTATTCTATGGCTACAATGTGTGTGAGGATTGTCACCTGGATGATGGTGTGTACGCACCTGTGTATTGTGGACATATGGTGGCATTTTGAATTAAGGATGAGTTCTGTTCAAACATGTGGGTTCTGCCCCTGCGGCCACTCTCATGCAGCAGTATACTGCATCAGTATTTGTAGTCTAAACCTAGGCGTCTAACCTGCAAATCACATTTGTCCTGTTTTGCACCCACTCCTGGTTTTGGCTCAAACTAAATTAAAGGGGTTATCCAGCGCTACAAAAACATGGCCCCTCTTCCCCCTCTCGTCTCCAGTTCAGGTGCGGTTTGCAATTAAGCTCCATTTACTTCAATGGAACTGAGTTAGAAACCCCACCCAATCTGGAGACAAGAGAGGGGGAAAGTGGCCATGTTTTTGTAGCGTTGGATAACCCCTTTACGGTCCCTTTCCCTCATTCACTCCTACAAATATAATGCAAAGTACTGACTGTGGAAATGGCTCTAAAAGGGTATTCTATCTCTGCTCATCCTGTATCCATAGGATAGGAGCTAAAAAGCTGATTGGTGGGGGGAGGACCACCCAGGATCCTTACTGATCCCAAGGACACCACCATCCCTGCAATGACTGGAGTGCTTACTGCCCCTGCATGGTGACTGCAGCCTGGGCTCCACTTATTCTCTGGGGGTGAACATGCTGTTTTCTAACCTGGAGCAAGTTCTGTATCAAATTCTGGAAAGCTGCAATTAATCCTCATGTAAATTTCCAGACTTTCGGTATAAATTACATCGCTATTGAAATTTCATGGTGGATTTGCTTCAAGTGATATAGGCATTGTCAAGGTACTGTCTGCTTTCTAGGCACTGATAGTACGGCACACCTGTAAAATGAAGCTTGACCGTAAAAGCAGCCAGTGGCGTTTCTTCCCCCCTCCACCCCATCGGATCTGAACAAACAAGCTGTGTCGTCGGCTGATCGCTGTACATATTACACAGGGCCGTGCTACTCTCTTCAGACAAATGGCCCTGTGCAATAGGGCAGTAAAGTAGATGCTTGATATGTGCTCTGAAGTATATATGTATGATGTGTATAGTCAACTTCTACATTCAGAAGTTGCTGGGAATCTGCTGTTCCAAAAGCAATGTTTATCAGGCTGTGTTCACACTACGTTTTGCAACGGCTTTTTTTGCACAAAACGGATACTTTTGTGTGCATCCGTTTTGATTTGTTTTACATTGACCTCCATTTAAAACAAAACAGATCTAAACGGATGTTTTTTTTTGTTTGTTTGTTTGTTTTTTTAACATACTCAATTGTAGTCGACTAGAGGAGCGAACCACAAGCATGCTCGAGTCCATCCAAACCCGAACTTTCGGCATTTGATTAGCGGCGGCTGCTGAAGTTGGATAAAGCCCTAAGGCTATGTGGAAATCATGGATATAGTCATTGGCTGTTTCCATGTTTTCCAGACAACCTTAGAGCTTTATCCAAGTTCAGCAGCCCCCGCTAATCAAATGCCGATCGTTCGGGTTCGGATCGTCTCGAACCCGGTTCGCTCATCTCTATAGTTGACCTCATTTTTGTGTCCATTTTTTTTTTTTTTAAGAATTGTAGTCAATGGAAAAACGGATGCACACATGTGTCTGTTTTTTGCAAAAACTTCATGTGAATCCAGCCTTTTGCTGATTAGCAGGGGGTTCTGGGAGTTGTAGTTCTACTACAGGTTGGGATCACTGGCCTGCTGTTAAGATTTCTTCTGATTCATAGCCTGCTGTAGTCCATGTGCAACGAGACTTACATTGGATATTTGGGTTAAGAACTCAAAAAAAACCTGCACCAGGTGAACACAAATTGTTAGTGAATGAAATCGGGATTGTTTCCTGCCTCTGGCTGTACCTGTCCTGACTGACAGCTTTGTGGCTTATTCCAGGAGAATACTCTAAAGGCCCTATTCCACGGGCCGCTATCACATGCGGCAGCAGCGAGAGGGGCTGCCTGTGTGATCGCTAGATCATCCAGGCAGCCCCTAGGGGATAGTGGCGGTCTGCTGCCACCGCTCCTGTTCGCTGCTATACGGCTGAATACAGTCGTTAATCGTTCTGTGGAATAGGGCCCTTAGCCAGGAAAAGGGAACTTTGGCTCTTTAGCTGTTGCAAAACTACAACTCCCATCGTGCCTGGACAGCCAAAGCTTTAGCTTTGGCTGTCCAGGCATGATGGAAGTTGTAGTTTTGCAACAGCTGGAGAGCCAAGATTCCCAACCTTTGCTGTTAGCTCTGCACCTGTCACTTGGATAGGAGTGGTTTACGTTTACTGATGGCCGACCTGGAGTACACTGTTATAAAGTTGTATTTATATTACCAGATTCTACATACTTACTAGTTGGCAATGCATTAAAGGGGAGGACATGATGTCCTGTATCCTGCCCATAGCCCAGGGGTAGGGACCCTCAGCCCTCTAGTTATTGCTAAAGTATAACTCCAGAGCTTTGGCTGTCCAGGCATGATGGGAGTTGTAGTTTTGCCCCTGATTTCCCTATACCTGCCACAGGGACTTGTGCTGTTGCACTTGCCCCCTATTGACCTTGTACAGGAGGGTAGGGAGGTTGCCTCCGCCGTCCCTGGACAGGGCTGTTGGCGTCCACAATATTCGAGCCATTAGGTTTCTATATGGGCTAACCTGCAGCCACTGTCGCCTATGGAGAACTCCAGCTGTAATAGATTGGAATAGTGTTCAGAGAACATATCAGCGAGCAAGTTGTTACATGAAGGTGGAAAGACGGATTGGACAGGAGACGCCTGCGGACATCAGCTCTGATGGGGGCTGCTCAAAGAATTTCCAAAAACATTCACCCGCCTGATAATCTGCATGAAGTGATGTCTTATGTGTAGAACTACTAGTCCCAGCATGCTGCGATGACTGCCTCAGTGCTACTAATCAGAAGTGTAAGGGACTATCTCATCAACCCATATGGAAAGGAGTGGTCCTATTAGAGTATATGGACAACATGGGGGATTGACCTCTGGAATAGTCCATACAATTGTTGGGAAATGGATTATACCGTCACTTCAAATGTCCCTATGATGTAGGGAAAAAAATGGATCTGTTGGGGTCTGAGTGTTCAAATATTCACCGATTATTAGATAGACAGAAAAAACGAGTGGCTGAGCTCTTCTCTCCCTGTATACTGGCTGCAGGGTATGGGGTTCACTATAAGTCTATGGAGATCATCACCTTCGAGCCAGACAAGGGAGTGAAGCGTTCAGCAGCTCGTTTCTCCCAGCTGCATCTAAACACTAGACCACAACTGGTCAAAATTGACAGAAACACTTAAAAGGGGTACTCCGGTGAAATTTTCAGCCTTCCAGTACTTATCAGCTGCTGTATGTCCTGCTGGAAGTGATGTGTTCTCACTAGTCTGACACAGTGTTCTCTGCTGCCACCTCTGTCCATGTCAGGAACTGTCCAGAGCAGGAGAGATTTTCTATGGGGGTTTCCTGCTGCTCTGGACAGTTCCTGACACTTCTTGTAGAGCATACAGCAGCTGATAAGTACTGGAAGACTGGAGATTTTTACATGGAAGTAATTTACAAATCTTTACAACTTTCTAAAAACAGTTAATTCAAAAGACAATCATTTTTACTGGAGTACCCCCTTTAAGAATAGGTGGGAGTTTGACCACTAAGACCCCACCAAACCTATAAATAAAGGGGACCCTTACAGTATTTACCGCCCACCGATGCACCTCCCTATTCTCTTCAATGAGCACTGTCAGGATTTTTGACCTGTCAATAGGTTTGATGGGATGGAGGTCTCACTGCTTGGACCCCTACTAGAGACATGAGCAGTATCACACTTCACTTCCCAGCTTGCAGAAATCTTTGTCCAGGCGGCTCCATTGTAAGTCTTTTTATGTGTATTTTGTTAGTGTTGCGTTAGACTGCACAAAAATAGAAAAACAGAAATATACAAAAAAAAAACCTCGAAAAATACTCTTCTGTACCACTGCTGCTACGAATGTGCATTCACTTAAAGGGCCATACATCCTCCGCTGACATACAACTGGCAACGAGTTTAAAGTTTTGAATAGGTGTTGTGTACCCTTAAAGGAGAAGTCTGGCGAAAAATTTTATTAAAGTATTGTATTGCCCCACAAAAGTTATACAAATCCCCAATATACACTTATTACAGGAAATGCTTATAAAGTTTTTTTCCCTGCACTTACTACTGCATCAAGGCTTCACTTCCTGGATAACATGGTGATGTCACTTCCTGGCTAACATGGTGATGTCACTTCCTAGATAAAATGGTTGATGTCACGACCCGACTCCCAGAGCTGTGTGGGCTGTGACTGCTGGAGAGGATGATGGCAGGGGGGGGGGACACTTACCATCCCTCTGCCATCATCCTCTCCAGCAGCCACAGCCCGCACAGCTCTGGGAGTCGGGTCGTGACATCAACCATTTTATCTAGGAAGTGACATCACCATGTTATCCAGGAAGTGACGTCACTATTTTATCCAGAAAGTGACATCACCATGTTATCTAGGAAGTGACATCACCATGTTATCCAGGAAGTGACATCACCACATTATCCAGGAAGTGACATCACCATGTTATCCGGGAAGTGACATCACCATGTTATCCAGGAAGTGACATCACCATGTTATCCAGGAAGTGACATCACCATGTTATCCAGGAAGTGATATCACCACATTATCCAGGAAGTAACATCACCATGTTATCCAGGAAGTGACATCACCATGTTATCCAGGAAGTGACATCACCATGTTATCCAGGAAGTGACATCACCATGTTATTCAGGAAGTGACATCACCATGTTATCCAGGAAGTGACATCACCATGTTATCCAGGAAGCCTTGATGCAGTAGTAAGTTCAGAGAAAAAAGCACTTTATAAGCATTTCCCATAATAAGTGTATATTGGTGATTTGTATAACTTTGGGGGGAAATACAATACTTTAATAAAAATTTTCGCTGGACTTCTTCTTTAATAACTCCTGTCTGGCTCTGCTGCACTTCCATGTTAGAGGTAGACATGGTCGCCAGTTAATGATGGTTTTCTGTGTGTGTGGGGGGGGGGGGGGGGGGGGGGCAGATATTTTTGTGTAGAACACGACTTTTTAGCCCATCAATCTCTCCGTGAATGGGTTCTATGAAGCTATATAAGCTGACAGATTGATGGCGCTCATGTGGACGGCCGTATACCTCTCCCATCGAGCCGCCCGTACGCAAACATCAAACCAAAGCAACAAATGAAGTCCATAAACAATGAGGGAGCGGGGAAGGGATCGACATGTGGTCGAGGGGCTTCATGTACTCGCTGATCGGGGGGGGGGGGGGGGGTGCTCGCTGTTCCAACAGGAAACCCATCTGGCTTCTCACTGTCCGTTCAATCACTTCCAAATGTTCCTTCTCTGCTTTTTCACTACCTGTTCTGACCCCATGAACCTAAATAAATCACAGTTTCCCCCATTCAACCTAAAATCCTGGCAATTACACTGTGAGCTTACAGTCCCTAATTGTATTTCCTCTTTGTATATTGCTCGGCTGAACATTATAAGATCAGTATATAGTTACAATGGCTTCAACACAACCGCCGGCCTGGAGTAGCGTTACATGGGACCTTAGAGGATTACAGGGAGAGTCTATTATAGAGGGGTTGTCTGGGATTAGTAACAACCATGAGCTTCCTTAGAATAACAATTCCAGAACAGCGCCACTTTTGTCTATAGGCTGCGTCTGGTATTGCAGTGTAGCCCCATTCTGTTTATTTCAGGTTATACGTCCATGTCTCATTCCTCCTGGAGACAAATGGTGCGGTTCCTATTCCTAAGGACTTGTACTCCTTGCGGACTATATTCTAATACATGTTAAAGGGGTACTTCAGCAAATTCCTTTAAAATCAACTGGTGCTAAAAAGTTATACAGATTTGTGAATTACTTCTATTAAAAAATCTCCAGTCTTCCAGTACTTATCAGCTTCTGTATGTCCTGCATGAAGTTGTGTATTCTTTCCTGTGTGACACAGTGCTCTCTGCTGCCCCCTCTGTCCATGTCAGGAACTGTCCAGAGCAGGAGAGGTTTTCTATGGGGATTTGCTGCTGCTCTGGACAGTTCCTGACATGGACAGAGGGGGCAGCAGAGAGCATTGTGTCAGACTGAAAAGAATACACCACTTCCTGTAGGACATACAGCATCAGATAGGTACTGGAAGACTGGAGATTTTTTTTTTTAATAGAAGTGAAGTTAATAGAAGTTTACAAATCAATATAACTTTCTAAAACCAGTTGATTTGAAAGAAAAAAAATCACTTTTTTTTTAAGTTGTAAAAACTATTTACAAAACAAATGATCCACCTGCTTGCTGATGGTTTCCACACAGCAAACTAGTTTATCTGGACTGTTAGTAAACAGCCCAAATATATATATATATATATATATATATATATATATATATATATATATATATACACACAGTGGTACCTTGGTTTAAGAGTAACTTGGTTTAAGAGCGTTTTGGTTTAAGAGCTCACAGTTTTTCAAAATTGTGACTTGGTTTAAGAGCATTGCTTTGGATTAAGAGCTCCCTGTACTGGGTGGGAGGGGGAGTGGGGGAGGGGCATGGTCTGCATAGCGGGGTCTACAGCCCTGTACTCTGACCCAGGAAGTCTCCCTCACCTTCTAAATCATAGCAGATCCACCTCAGGCTGGGGCTTACATCAGGGGACAGGACTGTGGAGGTAATCTCTCCATAGCTGTAACCCCTCTCTCCCCGGACAGAGAGTGCTGCATGTATGTGCCCACACCTGCCCTGCTCATTCCTTCCTGCTCCCTGCAGTCTCTGTCCACCCTTGTGTTTCCCATCCTCTCCATTACTGTACAGTAACTTATAATATCACAGATTCTGCTGTTTCTGAATGTTTGTTTCATCTGTTTTACATGTTATTCATAATAATAAATCATTATATTTGGGGTGTGGAACCAATTGTCTGCATATCAATGATTTCTTATGGGAAAATTTGCTTTGGTTTAAGAGTGGATTTGGATTACAAGCCCTGTCCCGCAAAGAATTATGCTCGTAATCCAAGGCACCACTGTATATATATATATATATATATACTGACTATATACTCTGCACCCCTGGGAAACATTCCAATCACATGACCCGATCCTCCCATCCTTTCGCTATAGTTTTGGCTGTAGTACTTCTCAGTAGTCTGGCATATGAATCAGACTTTCTGATGATGAAGTGTCTGACACTTTCCATACCCAACATGTCAACAGGATCTAAAGTCAACACGAGGAGAGGAACTGCACGTTGGGGTTATCCGCCTCCTGGAGGAGCCCAGCGCCATCCCATGTGGATACAAGGCAGCAAACACTGAATCCAATGTCTAAACCAGGTGTGCGTGATGAGAGCGGCCACACTGGATGACTGCACCGAGCAGCAGACAGGCCGCTCCTTATCCAGGAATAAAGCGCATTGTTCAGGGCCGCCTGTATTGTGTTACTGCGCTCGGCTCTCCCAGGACCGCGTGTCACACAGATGGTCCCCGACACACCACAACTTGTCCCATCTTATACTTGTTTTATTATGTTGTTATTAAGTATAATCAATTTATATAGCAAATGTTTAAAGTATATACCTGTTGCTTCAAAACCTGCCTGTTTTATTAGAGTAAAGGGATATTCCACTCAAAAATAACTTTTAATACGTTGCTGCCCATGGTAAGAGTAACAATTCCTTCCATACTTGTTATTATCTATTCAGTCTCCTTCCCCCAGCTCTCAGCTGCTGCTTTCTGCTGAAGACACAAAAATCTGTGTGGGCTTTTCTCTCTGTCTCCCCGTCCTCCCCTCCCTTCTGAGACGACTGATGTAAACAAGTCCCTGGCAGGGTTTATCAGCAACATTGTAGCTTCTTTATAATGCTGGGAGGGATAATCATAGTAAGTTCACCCTCCCAGCATTACAAAGAAGCTACAAAGTTGCAGATAAAGCCAGACAGGGACTTGTTTACATCAGCTGTCTCAAAAGGGAGGGGGGAGGGGAGACAAAGAGAAAGGATCACACACAGAGTTCTGTGTCTTCAACAGAAAGCAGCAGCTCAGAACTGGGGGAAGGAGACTGAATAGATAATAACAAGTATGGAAGGAATTGTTAGTCCCTCCATGGGCAGCAACATATCCAAAGTTCTGTTAGAGAGGAATACCCCTTTACCCTTTAGAGTGGTGACAAGGGGATTTTGGTGCTGTTATTCAGTCCTTGGTCCAAAACAAGTGTTTACCCCCTACCTTACTTGTCTGGCCAATCACAACACAGTACATACTCCTCTCTGCTATGCCATGACATAGTGCTGGTGCAGAAATGAACAGTATGGTAAAAGTAGACACATGTCCATGTCCACATAAACAGTACAGATCCCCTGGAGCATGGAGAAAGCCTCAGCATGCATGTAGACATCTCTCTCCAGCCCCCATCCTCAATTTCCTGTGTTCCGTCTTGCTGTGTCTGTTCTGGAGACAGATTTCCCCTAACAACAGACCCTGGACAGCAGATTGCAGGAAAGTGAGACATCTAGTGGCCAAATCCTCAGAGCTATTATTCAGGGGTAATGAAGCGATGCAGAGACGTGTTAGGGATCACACAGAGGGAAGTGATTGGAAACATCATTGACCATTTAATGTTATATGAAAAAGAAACAACTTCAAAAATAGTTTCCTAGTGTTGAGTATAGTATGCAAACCCATGTGTCTCCATGGCTACAGACTACAAGCAAACCCAGTGTAGTCTGATCCCACAGTCCTGTATTACATCAGTCTATTGTTTGCAGGTTTCCATGAAGGGCAGGATAGTAATACATGTATATACAGGGCATGATTCTTGCCTACTCCCCAGGACTGTTTACTCTACTGGACCTCTAGGACTGAAGACTGAACAAGCCTAAATGCAGACTGGACAAGACTCCACTGGTGCAATGAAAGACAATCTCAACTCTTGTGTTGTTAAATATTGTATTCAGCTCATTCTTGTTTTATTCTAGGAAAGCTGGGTGACCTCAGAGCTTGTTACTAAACTTCCCTAGCGACAAATCTGCCTGAAAGAGTAGTAGATACTTAGAACAAACTTCCAGCAGATGTGGTTGTTGAATCTAGAGTAAGTGAATGAAAACCTGCCGGTGATAAAGATATATCTATCCTAAGATAATAAGAAAGGAAATAATATAGGAGTGGACTGGATGGACCAGTGGTAAGGGGGGGGTTTTCTTCCAATAATCTATATTTCTAGTTTTACGAAGATACTAAAGTCCATAAGAATCCAGAAAAGTTGTTATACAGCGCATTTGTAGTTTCACACATATTTGCCTTCTAAATATAAGTAAAAGCTGAAAACAACTTTTTTTTTTTTTTTTTTGGGGGGGGGGGGGGGGTGGTATCCTCTAATTAAAGAGGTGAAGGTCTTCAATAGAAAAGTTAGTATAATATAAAACTCTGGACACTTGTACTTACACTAAATGGCCACAAGATGTCACCAAAGATGACAGCAATGAGGATGTGTTTCTTATTGTGACATCCCAAGGATCCAGCCTTGTCATCTATTCTAATTAATCTCTTATTTAGATTGTAAGCTCTTGGGCACAGGACTCTCCTACTTAGTTTATTTTTTTATTTTAATTAAATTAGATTTTAATTAATTGAATCAAAACTTCTGACATGCAACTATGACATATCAAATGTCTGATACAATGATAGGTATCCCTTAACATATCGCAAGCCCCATGGGAAGAATGGGGGTCTGAGGACCACACCATGCTAGTTCTTCATACAGGGGTTAAGGAAAGCACCCTTTAATGTTGGGATCCTCAGCTGTTGCAAAACTACATCCCCCAGCATTCCCTGATAGCTGAAAGCTGCTGGGAGTTGTAGTTCTGCAACAGCTGAATAGCCGCAGGGTAGGGAATACTGCGCTAAAGTGTCCGCTTCCATGCTGCAATCTTATAATCTCATTATATTGTCTCTACTAATAACATTAGGGTAATGCAATTCCATACTATAACCTAAACGAGTACAGATCCGCTTTATTATCTGCTGAGCCTCTTCTATGTGTACGAAATATAAACTATGTCTGTAATGTATAACGTCAGATCACCGTAACCCAATAAAATCCCATTAACGATGTAGAAATCTCCAGTTTTCTGGTATAAGGCCCTAGTGGTAGACGTGGGTATTACACCCCAGCCCAGGCTTCTGTTGGGGGGAAATGCCGAGTTTAATCCTTTCCAGGTTCCAGTAACATTTTCAGCTCCCACAGGACCATCAAGACAATTACACGTTCTTACCCTGACGGACGTTTCGTCTGAGAATTAATATTTTTGCTGTGCCCCACGTGTTCACGTGTAAACATTGACGTCTTGATCTACATAACCCCGGACGTCGGGGCACATCATGTGTAGCTGTAGTTTACACTCATACAATAGATGTGTGCAGGCTGGATTTTTTTTACGTTTTTTTTTACGTTTTTACGAGCCCAGTTGTAATACTGCACACAACCACGAGGACAGGGGTGGCGCTGTTTCTGAAACAAATCAAATATGTTTTCCTAATTCTGAATAAACACAGGGGTTCTAATATTTTTACAGCACTAATGTTGCCGTATACAAAAAGAAAAGCAATAGGCTACGGGAGACCAGGAAGATGCCACCTCCTCCTATGGATATATAACAAAGATTCATCCAAATGGATTAAAAGTTAAAGGGGTAATCCACTTAAACATAACTTTCGATATGTTGCTGCCCATGGTGAGACTAACAATTCCTTCAATACTTGTTATTATCTATTCAGTCTCCTTTCCCCAGTTCTCAGCTGCTACTTTCTGCTGAAGACACAGATCCCCCAGTCCTGACTACTGTAGGTGAGCAGAACCGTCCGGGTTACAGGAATCCAAACCTCAGATCCAAGAAGTGCATACCAGGGGACCAACGATCCCACCATGGGACCACCAAATGTACATACCTGACCCCCTCCCCTCACTATACACCAAATGTCCAAACCTTCCACCAAAACTGCTCCATATGGGAATGATCTCTGCAGAGGAAATGCACTAAGCTATGAAACCTTCCAAACCCTGGACTATGTATATGAAAATACGTCCCACCTCTATATAAAGACCCCCAGCGGTGCCCATAATAAGGTCATGATCCCAACATTGTATGTCATCCTCTATACACAGAATAGCTGATCGGTGAGCTCCGATTTACTTCTATTAAAAAATCTCCAGTCTACCAGTACTTATCAGCTTCTGTATGTCCTGCAGGAAGTGGTGTATTCTTTCCAGTCTGACACAGTGCTCTCTGCTGCCACCTCTGTCCATGTCAGGAACTGTCCAGAGCAGGAGAGGTTTTCTATGGGGATTTGCTGCTGCTCTGGACAGTTCCTGACATGGACAGAGGTGGCAGCAGAGAGCACTGTGTCAGACTGGAGAGAATACACCACTTCCTGCGGGACATACAGCAGCTGGAAGTACTGGAAGACGGGAGATTTTTTAATGGAAGTAAATTACAAATCTGTATAACTTTCTGACACCAGTTGATTTGAAAGATTTTTTTTCCGTCTTGCTGGAGTGCCCCTTTAAGAATATGAATAAGACCAGAGCTGTAGCCATGTATGTAACAGTGGACGCAGCTGGTTACCATCATCAGGTTGTTCACATTACATACAATCTGTCGGAATGTCCCGAGCAGCACAGGGTGATGGAGTGTCCTGTGCAGGTGGCAGGCAGCGACCTGTCCTGGTTTATGGTTGTCTTGCTGCAGACAGGGTTACACGTGGCAAAGCCATTGACCTACCCCGAGGAGGGGACAGGTAAGATTTATCATCAGACGGGGATTGATGTGATGTGAGGCTCCTGGAGGAAGGGTCCATTTACACAGAAAGATTATCTGACAAAGATTTAAAGCCAAAGCCAGAAACAAAGATCAGGTCATAAAGGAAAGCCTTTTTTTCAAATCCATTTCTGGCTTTGGCTTTAAATTTGTCAGATAATCTTTCTGTGTAAATGGACCTGAAGAGTTATGTAAGTGATTGTCAAACAGCTGTGAATCTTGGGGTAGAAGCTGAAGTGATGAGACTGAAGGCGGCCGGAGATATAAGATGGTGGTTGTCCACCGCACCGTTACTTGGTGATTTCCCTAATTCCTCTACTAACACGTCAATCCAGTTTGCCTTATATAACCTGGTCATGTTTCAAGGCTTTTTAAGGGGTCATGCATTGACTTGGTAGCCATCTCCAATAGGTGGCACCAAAGAGCAAGCTGTTTCCTTCCAGGAACAGAGCTACTTAAAGGGGTACTCCCGTAAAAATGTTTTCAAATCAACTGTTGGCAGAAAAATTATATAGATTTGTAAACTACTACTACTTAAAGGTCTAAAGTCTTCCAGGACTTATCAGCTGCTGTATGTCCTGCAGGAAGTGGCGTATTCTTTCCAGTCTGACACACTCTCTGCTGCCACCTCTGTCCATGTCAGGAACTGTCCAGAGCAGCAGCAAATCCCCATAGAAAACCTTTTGTGCTCTCCAGACTGGAAAAAACACACCACTTCCTGCAGGACATACAGCAGCTGAGTACTGAAAGACTTGATTTTTTTTTATATAGAAATAAATTACAAGGAAATACAGGTTTATAAATTTTAGAGCAGGAGTTCTTATTTTTTGCCTTTTTATGCTATTTTTACATGGTGTGGATTTTTGTGAGCAGTAAAATTGCAGGAAAAGACCTAAATTGCATAAAACAAGCCATAAAAGAAAAAATATGTATAGAAAAGCTTGATAATTTGATGTTAAAGGGGTACTTTGGAAAGAAAAAAGTTTTTTTAATCAACTGGTGTCAAAAAGTTATACAGATTTGTAAATTATTTCTATTTAAAAATTCCTAGTCTTCCAGTACTTATCAGCTGCTGTATATCCTGCAGGAAGTGGTGTATTTTTTCCAGTCTGACACAGTGCTCTCTGCTGCCACCTCTGTCCATGTCAGGAACTGTCCAGAGCAGGAAAGGTTTTCTATGGGGATTTGCTGCTGCTCTGGACAGTTCCTGACATGGACAGAGGTGGCAGCAGAGAGCACTGTGTCAGACTGGAGAGAATACACCACTTCCTGCAGGACATACAGCAGCTCATAAGTACTGGAAGACTTAAGATATAGAGGTATATAGAGATATAGAGTTAATAGAGGTAATTTACAAATCTGTAAAACTTTCTGACACAGTCAATGTAAAAACTATTTTGTTCCTCTGTGGTCCCACTTAAATTTACACATACATACTGTACCGTAATACCTCTTTAATTTTGCCCAAAATATTTTTGAGTCTCAATTTACAAAGCCAATTTACACAGAAAGATTATCACAGGTTATATCTGACAAAGATTTGAAGCCAAAGCCAGGAACAGACTATAAACAGAGAACAGGTCATAAAGGAAAGCCTGAGATTTCTCCTTTCCTGGCTTTGGCTTCAAATGTTTGGCAGATAATCTTTCTGTATAAATGAACCCTTTGCTGCATTTACACGGAACGATTATCGTGCGAATTTGCACGATAACGATCAAATTCGAACGATAATCGTACGTGTAAACGCAGCGAACGATCGAACGACGAGCGAGAAATCGTCCATTTTGATCTTTGAACATGTTCTTAAATCGTCGTTCGCAGATTGTTCCGTGTAAACAGTTGTTCAACGATTTTACCTATGTGCGATCGCAAAAGGAATTTTCCATATGATATATCGTTCCTTCTAAACGCTGATCGTTATAAAAAAAAATTGTTACTTCGAAATCGTTAATCGGGTGAATTATCGTTCCGTGTAAACGCAGCATTACACATCGACAATGTAGATTTGCAAGGACATCCCCATCATGTGTATAGATAGGCTGCAGGATAGGTGAGAGTAGTCGCCCACTCTCGCCGCCTCCTGGGAGTTGTAGTTCTGCAGTTACTTGTGTACAGGCTGTAACACAGAAGCTGTATTTTCCTCCTTGATTTTTGGCTCCTATTGCACTGAGCTACTTCCTGTCCTGAGTTTATCTGGTTGTATTGCTGGCAATTCACTGGTCCAAAAAAAAAAAAAAAGAAGATTAGAGTATGTGATGACTAGGAGGAGTCTGCAGTAGTGACACACACTCACTCTCATATACTCTCACAGTCCCATATACTATACAGCAGCTGCTGATGTCATCAGGAATCACTGTGTGCTGAAATCTAACACCACCAGGCAGGATTCTCCTGCAGTCACAGACAATCTGCACTGAACACTGAAGGAGCTGCAGTTGTTCTGCTGACTACAGAGCCCAGCTGGCCCATAGAGAAGAGCCACTCTGCAACTTGTCCCAGTCCTGGACCAGGTGCAATGTGTCACTGATGGGTGCCAGTGCCTGGATCCTGCAAGCCATGCCAAGGTGTGGATGTGCCTGCAGCTACCTGGATCTCCCACTTGGCTTCTGATTTCGATTAGATCTCAGCTGTGAGGACAAATGCAGACAAATGCATTTAGGAGCTCAAAGGACAAGGAGTGGATACATCTCTCCCATAGGAAAAACGTAAGTCGCCGGGCATGGATGTGCATGGCATTCGATCGGTTATCGCAGACTCGTATACGACACTATAAAGTAGATTGCAAGCCTTTGGGCGTCAGTGTGTATAGACAACGTGTAGCCTCTTGGTTGCGTTAACTAGCCAGCTTAGCGAATGGATTGCGAGCTCTTGTGATTCACGTGTGTCATGATCAGTTGTATGTGTGGTATCGCTAAATGTTATTTCATGTCAGTCCATATTAGTACTATGTTATATGTATATAGCACCGACATATTCTGTAGCGCTGTACACAGCACAAGCACACCTCCCGTTCGTGTTTAGGGATTTTGGGATATTTATCATGTTTTCTTATGTCCTCTGTTTCTCCAACTACAAACTCCCATCATGCCCTGACAATCTTGGGGTGCATAGACCCCCTGCTGGTGGCTAAGTCAGTAGGAAGGAAGCCCCTGGTTAGAATAGAGCAGTGCATTGTCACCTTCGTGGATGGACATACTATGGCCGTGTCCCCCCCTTTGTGGCTCTCTCTAGTTCCAAAACTACAACTCCCATCCTGCCTTGACAGCTCGCCCCCAATTATAGTAGAACAGTAACCTATAGCTCTCCAGCTGTTAGGGAAACTACAACTCCCATCGTGCCTTGACAGCTCGCCCCCAATTATAGTAGAACAGTAACCTATAGCTCTCCAGCTGTTAGGGAAACTACAACTCCCATCGTGCCCTGACAGGAAGCCTCCAATTAATGTAGAGCAGTAACCTGCTAGGAAAACTACAACTCCCATCATGCCCTGAAAACCAACCCCTACATATATTACAGCAGTGTTCCCCAACTTGTGGCTCTTCAGCTGTTGCAGGACTACGACTCCAATCATGCCCTGAATACCAACCCCTACATATATTACAGCAGTGTTCCCCAACCTGTGGCTCTTCAGCTGTTGCAGGACTACAACTCCCATCATGCCCTGAAAACCAACCCCTACATATATTACAGCAGTGTTCCCCAACCCGTGGCTCTTCAGCTGTTGCAGGACTACAACTCCCATCATGACCTGCCAGCTGACTCCAGCCTTGTGCTCCCTAACCTATGGTTCTCCAGCTGTTCCAAAACTACAACTCCCATCTAAAAGCTAGCTCCTACTAAAGCAGTGTTCTTCGGCTGTCAGGGCATGTTGAGAGTTGTAGTCCTGCCACAGGTTAGAGAATACCAGAGCTACGCCAGCCTGCCATTTTGCCGTACACCCTCCTACCTCCTGAGACTCGCAACGCAGTCGCACACCTTGTTCACCTCAATGAATTTCTAAGAACTGTGACGTTTCAGGAGCGGGAGACTCCGCCAAGCTCCACGAATCGCGGCCGTCCATGGAGACGGCCGGCGTGACTGAGTCTTATGGATACGTTAGGGATAAACGTGTCACGTGTGGCGACTTGTATCTGCGCACCGTCTGCCGGGAAGGCTTCTTAAATAAGGCAAATACTTGAAATAGATGACAGGAGATGAATGTGTTTGTATAGCGGCCTGTGTATACACTGTAAGGAACCGTCAGCTACATGACAGAGTAAATACATCCCCCTCGCCCCCTGAGGGCTGCACTTCTGTGGAAAGTATGTATGAGGGGACAAAAATGGAATCCCCCAACCCGCAACACAGCGCCGTATAAAAGCTATTTCCAGGGGATGTCACTGACAGCCATTCTTAGCCGGTCTATTTGTGACAGGAATGACACTAGCTGGAGGTCCAGGGGGCTGCGAGCTGACATCCCCCATATGTTAGCAGTTTGGGAGACGCCGTCCTTCGCATATTTGTATGAACTTGTTGTGAGAGGAACTCGGGCTGAGCCACTGAGGGTTCTCAGATCCTAAATGTACAACCAAGAGTCACATTACACAGTCTCCACACGTACACAGGGGGGATACAGACCGTACACAGGGGGGATACAGACCGTACACAGTCTCCACATGTACACGGGGCGATAGAGACTGTACATAGTCTCCACATGTATACGGGGGATACAGACTGTACACAGTCTCCACATGTATACGTGGGGGGATAGAGACCGTACACAGTCTCCACACGTACACTGGGGATACAGTCCATACACAGGGGGGATACAGACCGTGCACAGTCTCCACATGTACAGGAGGGGATACAGACCGTACACAGTCTCCACACGTACACGGGGTATAGAGAACGTACACGGGGGATACAGACCATACACGGTTTCCACACGTACAGGAGGGGATACAGACCGTACACAGTCTCCACATGTACACGGGGGGGATAGAGACCATACACAGTCTCTATAAGTATACGCGGGGATAGAGACCATACACAGTCTCCACATGTATACGCGGGGGGGATAGAGACCATACACAGTCTCCACATGTACACAGGGGATACAGACCGTAAACAGTTTCCACATGTACAGGAGGGGATAGAGACCCTACACAGCCTCCACATGTACACGGGGGGGATAGAGACCGTACACAGCCTCCACATATACACAGGAGGGGGGGGGGGATACAGACTGTACACAGTCTCCACATGTACACAGGGGGATAAAGACCGTACACAGTCTCCACATGTACAGGAGGGGATACAGACCGTACACAGTCTCCACACGTACACGGGGGATACAGACCATATACCGTCTCCACATGTACACGGGGGGATACAGACCGTACACAGTCTCCACATGTATACGGGAGGATAGAGACCATACATGTACACCGGGGGGGGGGGATACAGACCATACACAGTCGCCACATGTACACGGGAGGGGGGGGGAATAGAGACCGTACACAGTCTCCACACGTACACGGAGACTGTAAAAGAAATAGTAAAAATGTAAAACAAAATGCATGTAGTCACTGAAGTTGAGGATTTTCCATGCTAAACCACAAAGAAGCTATCCCGAGAAGTTGTACTGCTGGAGTTGCTGATCGCAGCAAAAGTGCAGAGAAAATGGTTAACTGCGGCAGAATTTTTTTATGTACTAAGGATGTCCCTCTCCGCCATCTCTAATGGCAGAACCTCCTGACTTTAGTTTGCCATGTCACCGTAGTAGTTGCCATGTCGCAGCCGCGTAGTTTGGTCCCATTCATCTGCTTGAGGTTATGCCACTTGGTTTCTGTGTCAAACAAAAATAGTGATACGCTCCATTATTTCTTGATTGAAAATCCACGAGGGATAAAAATCGCTGACATCTAGACCACGGCGTTGATTTCCATTGAAATCAATAGGACGTGGATTCCAATCTATGTAAAATGTTTGCCATGTAAACATAACACCGCATTCACAGGACTGTAATCTGAATACCTACCTTTGCCCCTATTATATCTGCGGGTCCAATGACCTGATCTGACACTATGACCTAAAATCACTTTGATGGTGTCCGTTCAGGTGCTTGGACCGTCCATGAGGTCAGATATTGTGGCACAGTGTCCACACGTGTAAATGAGGCAGTACAGATTCTGATGGTAGCATTGCAGATAGCTATAACAGGTCTGAATATTAGGTTTATAGGGAATCTGTCATCACTTTCACGAGTCATTGGGACACCCCTTGGCCTTTTCTCTTCGCCCCATCGCTCTTGGTTGATAGACTTTTTCCTGTTTTCCTGAGTATATAGATTTTTCAATCAAGGGTGGTCGGGCCGTATGAAGCCATTGGGGACCACCCTGATAACTCATAGTCCAGGCAGCATAGAAATAATGACCACAAGGCCACAATATCAGATTCATTGGCTCTAGGGAGTCAAACATTGTGTTCTACAGATATCTAGCTTTGGTTTGGTGATACCATGGTGATGTTGGACCCTTATTTCGCAGACTAAAAGCAAAGTGTTAAGGAGAGCAGGGGACAATTGGCAGACCTGGCAGGTCAGCGGCCGGGCCTCTAATACAAGACTGTATCACTAGATCTGGGATGATTGGGTGACATGCTATAGACCTGGGATGGGAAACCTTTGGACCTGTTGAAAGAATACAATTCCCATTATACTTGGATAACCAAAGCTTTGGCTGTCCGGGCATGATGGGAATTGTAGTTTTGCAGCAGCCGGAAGGCCAAAGGTTCCCCATTTCCGCTATAGACAGATGTATAATATCAGTGTGAAGTGCGTTGGATTTGTTACCTTTGGAGAAGGAAAAGGATCATATAATACTATGTGGGAATAAGAATTCTTCATGTCACCTTGCAGATCTGGTAACAGGACAAATATGTAGTTTATGGATCGGCAGAAAAACCAGTTGCCTGGTGCAAAACCAAGTGGAATCTCGCACAATAAAAAAGCTGACAAAGCTTCTAATAATTCTCCGATTATTGGTTTATTGTCTCGTAAAGTCGCCGTAATTCCTCCGGTCACCTCTAGCAGCTTCTCGGCAGATGAAACACATTCCAGATTCCTGGTTGCTGCACTCTGGATGCTCCCTGGCATGTGTAGTGAAGCGGGCGCTGATACAAGGCTGTAAATAACCTCCTCATGTGGCAGCCTGCTCGAATCGGCAAGCTCTAAAACAATTCACGACGGCCTCCTCTGTTCATTTATTACAACGCTAGGCTCCAACGAAGGCGGATATTGTTCCTTATTAATATGGCGGCAACCTATTCCGCAGCGCTGTACAATGAGATGGCAGTATATCGTATGTGCATGGAATATTAACATGTAATGTGCCCAATGGAGCTTATAATCTACAGCACTGTGGCAATGACACGATAAAAGACCCCTTTAAAGGGGTATCCCCTAACTGTATAGCATAGATACAGGTCCCACCTCTGGAGAATAGAGGTCTCCATATCTGCCAGGTAAACCCCATCGCCGTGAATAGAGAGACCTGTCCACATGCATGACCACCTTTCCATTCAGTATAAAGGGGTCATGTGACCCCTTTTCAATGCATAGGTTAATGGTCCTAGAGATGGGACCCACATCTATCACACAGTTATAGCCTATCCTGTGTATCCTATATGCCATTAAGGGTGAATTTCGGTAAAAAAAAAATACAATCAACTGATGTTAGAAAGTTATACAGATTTGCAATTTACTTCTATTTAAAAATCTCCAGTCTTCCAATACTTATCAGCTGCTGTATATCCTGCAGGAAGTGGTGTATTTTTTCCAGTCTGACACAGTGCTCTCTGCTGCCACCTCTGTCCATGTCAGGAACTGTCCAGAACAGTAGCAAATCCCCATAGAAAACCTCTCCTGCTCTGGACAGTTCCTGACATGAACAAAGGTGGCAGCAGAGAGCACTGTGTCAGACTGGAAAGAATACACCACTTCCTGCAGGACATACAGCAGCTGATAAGTACCAGAAAACTGGAGATTTTTAAACGGAAGTTAATAACAAATCTATATAACTTTCTGAAAATTCTTCGGAGTACCCCTTTAAGACTCTTATTATTCAAAGTAAAGACCCAGCACAAACTTACTCAATGCTACGGCATATTACATGGCCGCTAATATAGTTATATGGGCTACAAGAGAAGGGACAACTTTATTCTAAGAGGGTTATACTGATAAAAGAATCCTGTCATCAGTTTCCTGCTTCCCAAACCACAAGTCATCAGGACAGTCCTCAGTGACTTTGTACCGCCATGATTGATAGGACTCTCCTTGTTTGGGTATAGGGGGAGATCTGCCAATCAAGGCCAGAGGGGCGGGCAGAAGCCTCCAGGGACCGCCCTGATGACTTGCGGCTCGGGCAGCATAAAAGTGATGACAGCTTCATCTATTTGAAACCCACATTCTATGCAAAGTACTCAGAGTCTGTTCACACAGCGCAGTAAGATCGAGACAAGTCCGAACAGAGCGAGACACCCAGCTCCGAAATTAGATGAGCAGAATAGGCAGCTGTCTTGGGTACTGAAAGACACTGGGTGGCCGCCGGGCCCAGCCCAAACTTAGCTGACCTCTATTTTATTGCTGGAGCAACTTCTATTATCTCCAAGTGTCAGTCAGTTTCCTCTGTGGACACAACCATTGTCAGTAGACACTCAATCTTACACAGTCCGCCGTCTGTCCCACGATGAACTTGTACATGATGTAGAATAAAGAACATCTAATAAATCTGACACTCACCAGTTCTCTTTTATTCTTCTGCACGAATGAGATGAATAGAGAATCTAGTGATCTATGGCTGCTGAACATGAAAGGATCTGCATCTTATACATATGTCTGTTATGTTAGTGTCCCTTTAAAGGGGTAATCCAGCAAAAAATCTTTTTCTGGTTTCAGAAGGTTAAATAGATCAGTAATTTACATCTATTTAAAAATCTCCATTCTTCCAATACTTATCAGCTGCTGTATGTCCTGCAGGAAGTGGTGTATTCTTTCCAGTCTGACACAGTGCTCTCTGCTGCCACCTCTGTCCATGTCAGGAACTGTCCAGAGCAGCAGCAAATCTACATAGAAAACTTCTCCTGCTCTGGACAGTTCCTGACATGGACAGAGGTGGCAGCAGAGAGCACTGTGTCAGACTGGAGAGAATACACCACTTCCTGCAGGACTTACAGCAGATGATAAGTAATGGGAGATTTTTAAATAGTAAGCTTAAACTTAAAATCTATATAACTTTCTGGAACCAGTTGATTTGAAAGAAAACGATTACCCCAAAAAGATTGCTGGAAAGTAGAAGCCAGAACATCGTAAGGACCTCATATAGTTTCGATACTAAGCATCAGTGTATGTTCTTCACCTGCTGCTCTCTATAGAGTATTTTACCTCGATCTGTTGTCCCAATAAGGTGGACTCTATGGTGGATTACGTCTGGCTTGTTCCAAAAACTTTGGACCCCCTTACCTCAGTGCCGCCCATGTGTATAATGTGGTTACACAGTAAGTCCTTGTTCGGCTTGTATGAATAAATTGACAGCAGGTTGTTACCAATCACCTTGTCAGGGGGCCGTGTCCCTGCATACTGACAGTGTCCAATCATTGCTGACAGTCTCGGTCTGTGCAGGGACGCCTTCTTCTGACACGGGGGATAGTAATGTAATGTAACACCTAGCTGACAATTAGATCTGGGCTATGCACATACTGTCTGTATACTGGGGTAGCAGGGGTGATTCTAGCCTCTCTGCTGCCCGAGGCGAACTATAGAATGACGCCCCCCCCCCCCGTCAATCCGCCCACATTATAATCCACTACTGCCCCCCCCCCCCCCCACTGCTGTCCCCAATAAACATAATGTTTGGTCCCTTGCTGCACAGAGGATGTCAGGAGAGGAGGAGGCTAATCCTATAGGAGAGGTCCCAGCAGCACAGAGGATGTCAGGAGATGAGGGTGCTAATCCTATAGGAGAGGTCCCAGCAGCACAGAGGATGTCAGGAGAGGAGGGTGCTAATCCTATAGGAGAAGTCCCAGCAGCACAGAGGATGTCAGGAGAGGAGGGTGCTGATCTTTTAGGAGATGGTCCCCCTCTTCCCCCCTTATAGATGGTCCCCCTCTTCCCCCCTTATAGATGGTCCCCCTCTTCCCCCCCTTATAGATGGTCCCCTCTCCCTTATAGATGGTCCCCCTCTCCCCCCCTTATAGATGGTCCCCCTCTCCCCCCTCCCTTATAGATGGTCCCCCTCTTTCCCCTCCCTTATAGATGGTCCCCCTCTTTCCCCTCCCTTATAGATGGTCCCCCTCTTCCCCCCTTATAGATGGTCCCCCTCTTCCCCCCCCCCTTATAGTTGGTCCCCCTCTTCCCTCTCTCCCCCCCTTATAGATGGTCCCCCTCTCCCCCCCTTATAGATGGTCCCCCTCTCCCCCCCCCCTTATAGATGGTCCCCCTCTCCCCCCCCCCTTATAGATGGTCCCCCTCTTCCCTCTCTCCCCCTCCCTTATAGATGGTCCCCTTTCCCTTATAGATGGTCCCCCTCCCCCCCTTATACATGGTCCCCCTCTCCCCCCTCCCTTATAGATGCCCCCTTATAGATGGTCCCCCTCTTTCCCCCTCCCTTATAGATGGTCCCCCTCTCCCCCTTATACATGGTCCCCCTCTTCCCCCCCCTTATAGACGGTCCCCCTCCCGCCCCTCCCTTATAGATGGTCCCCCCCTTATAGATGGTCCCCCTCTTTCCCCCCTCCCTTATAGATGGCCCCCCCCTTATAGATGGTCCCCCTCTTTCCCCCCTCCCTTATAGATGGCCCCCCCTATAGATGGTCCCCCTCTTCCCTCTCCCCCTCCCTTATAGATGGCCCCCCCCTTATAGATCGTCCCCCTCTTTCCCCCCTCCCTTATAGATCGTCCCCCTCTTTCCCCCCTCCCTTATAGATGGCCCCCTTCCCCCCCCTACCTTATAGATGGTCCCCCTCTCCCCCCCCCCCCCCCCCTGCACAGCAGATAAAACAAAAACAAAAAACAGCACACAACTCACCTGCCCTCCGTTCCCCCGTCGAGCCTCTCTGGTCTGGTCCCGGCTGATGTGCGGCTGCCCGGGGTGTCCCGTCCTGTCCCCGGCAGCGCGCGCATCACAGAGCTCCCCGTGCGCCTGTGGCTGTGACTTCCGGCGCACGGGGAGCTCTCTGATGCGCGTGCTGCCGGGGACAGGACGGGACACCCCGGGCAGCCGCACATCAGCCGGGGGACTAAGGCTGCATTCCCACGTTCCGTGATCCTGACGGATCACGGACGTGGAATGCATGTACTGGAGCCCCCCCGCCCCCGGGAAGTATCTGTAATGAGATGCTGGGAGCGGGGGAGACTGTATTTATAAGCGCCGCGCTGTAGTATCAGCACCGCGCGGCTGATTTAGTACAGCGCGGCGCTTATGAATACAGTCTCCCCCGCTCACAGCATCTCATTACAGATACTGCCCGGGGGCGGGGGGGCTCCAGTACATGGTACAGTCAGGGCCGTTTTAATACATTGGTGGGCCCAGTGCACAGCCCTCAAGAGTGGGCCCCCCCTTCCCTTTCGGCACATTGTATAATGTACTGAATTTGCCCCCACACTGTATCAAGAGCGCCAATACATACAGTAGTTACCTTATAACACTATTTCCACCATTCAGTGATTACATATTACATAAAAACTGCACTAAACAAAACAGAAAGATATCACCATTGATAACATTACATAATACCGCCACACCATGACCCCTATCAGTACAAGCCTATAACAGAGTGAAGTTACATCCAGTGACTCACCGGAGGCGTCTTCTCCGATCAGAGTCTGTCACCTTTTCTTTTTCTCTCCATCCAGCCTGGGCCACCTTGAAGTCTTCCCCTGGCTGTGAATCTTCTCTCCAGAATCTGCCAGACAAATATTTTAGGCTCCAACACATACAGTAGTTAGGTCCCTTGTACCCCTATACAGTAGTTACACCCCTCTGTACCCCTACATAGTTACACCCCTCTGTGCCTCCATAGTTTTAAGGTGTCCCTGTAGTATATAGACCCTCATGTGCTCCTCCAGTTATATACAGCCCTCCTGTGCGCTCCCCCATTAGTATATAGCCCCCCTGTGCACTCTCCCCAGTAGTATATAGCCCCCCCTGTGCTCTCCCACAATAGTATATAGCCCCCTGTGCTCTCCCACAATAGTATATAGCCCCCCTGTGCTCTCCAATAGTATATAGACCCCTATGCTCTCCCCCAATAGTATATAGCCCCCTATGCTCTCCCCCAATAGTATATAGCCCCCCCCCCCTGTGCTCTCCCCAATAGTATATAGCCCCCTGTGCTCACCCACAATAGTATATAGCCCCCCTGTGCTCTCCCCCAATAGTATATAGCCCCCCTGTGCTCTCCCCCAATAGTATATAGCCCCCCTGTGCTCTCCCACAATAGTATATAGCCCCCCTGTGCTCTCCCACAATAGTATATAGCCCCCTGTGCTCTCCCATAGTATATAGCCCCCTGTGCTCCCCAATAGTATATAGCCCCCGTTCTCCCCCATAGTGTATAGCCCCCTGTGCTCCCCCATAGTATATAGCTCCCCTGTGCTCCCCCATAGTATATAGCTCCCCTGTGCTCCCCCATAGTATATAGCCCCCTGTGCTCCCCCATAGTATATAGCCCCCCTGTGCTCCCCCATAGTATATAGCCCCCCTGTGCTCCCCCATAGTATATAGCCCCCCTGTGCTCCCCCATAGTATATAGCTCCCCTGTGCTCCCCCATAGTATATAGCTCCCCTGTGCTCCCCCATAGTATATAGCCCCCTGTGCTCCCCCATAGTATATAGCCCCCCTGTGCTCCCCCATAGTATATAGCCCCCCTGTGCTCCCCCATAGTATATAGCTCCCCTGTGCTCCCCCATAGTATATAGCTCCCCTGTGCTCCCCCATAGTATATAGCCCCCTGTGCTCCCCCAAAGTATATAGCTCCCCTGTGCTCCCCCATAGTATATAGCTCCCCTGTGCTCCCCAATAGTATATAGCCCCCTGTGCTTCCCAATAGTATATAGCTCCCCTGTGCTCCCCAATAGTATATAGCTCCCCTGTGCTCCCCCATAGTGTATAGCCCCCTGTGCTCCCCCATAGTATATAGCTCCCCTGTGCTCCCCCATAGTATATAGCCCCCTGTGCTCCCCCATAGTATATAGCCCCCTGTGCTCCCCAATAGTATATAGCCCCCTGTGCTCCCCCATAGTATATAGCCCCCTGTGCTCCCCCATAGTATATAGCTCCCCTGTGCTCCCCAATAGTATATAGCCCCCTGTGCTTCCCAATAGTATATAGCTCCCCTGTGCTCCCCAATAGTATATAGCTCCCCTGTGCTCCCCCATAGTGTATAGCCCCCTGTGCTCCCCCATAGTATATAGCTCCCCTGTGCTCCCCCATAGTATATAGCTCCCCTGTGCTCCCCCATAGTATATAGCCCCCTGTGCTCCCCAATAGTATATAGCCCCCGTTCTCCCCCATAGTATATAGCCCCCTGTGCTCCCCAATAGTATATAGCCCCCGTTCTCCCCCATAGTATATAGCCCCCCTGTGCTCCCTGATAGTATATAGCTCCCCCATAGTATATAGCTCCCCTGTGCTCCCCCATAGTATATAGCCCCCCTGTGCTCCCCAATAGTATATAGCCCCCGTTCTCCCCCATAGTATATAGCCCCACTGTGCTCCCCAATAGTATATAGCCCCCGTTCTCCCCCATAGTATATAGCCCCCTGTTCTCCCCCATAGTATATAGCCCCCTGTGCCCCCCCATAGTATATAGCTCCCCTGTGCTCCCCCATAGTATATAGCCCCCTGTGCCCCCCCATAGTATATAGCCCCCCCTGCTATATAACATTGAAAAAAACAAACACTTTTACTCACCTAGATTCACACGTTCCTCTTCTCTTCCCTCTTGTGGCCGCACTTCCTGCAGTCACAAGAGGCTGCACTCCCCTTACCCTCGCGCCGACGCTCCAGTGACGTCGGGCGCTAGAGGGAGAGCGCGGCCTCTTGTGACCGCAGGAAGTGCGGCCACAAGAGTGACTGACAGGGAGGGAGCCAATGGCTCTCTCTCTGTCAGTGTCGCTGCTGCTGCAGCGCTGAAGCGCCGCAGCAGCAGCGGACGGGGGCAGCGGCGGACGGGGGGGCCCTGCAGGGGGCGCCATGGAGGGGTAAGTAGATTACCCATCCATGGCGCTCCCCCCTGACAGGCTGGTGGCCGGAGCCCTGTGCGACCGCATTGGTCGCACATAGCAACGGCCGGCCTGCTCGGGGGGGGCCCCTTTAACCAGTGGGCCCGGTGCACGTGCACCATGTGCCCTCTGGTTAAAGCGGCCCTGGGTACAGTCAGTGGCGGATTATAATGTGGGCGGCCGCCCGAACCGCTCATATTATAATCTGCCACTGAATGCCGCCCCCATGGTGACAGCTAGTGGCGCCGCCTGAGGCAGACGATTCAGGTCGCCTCATGATTGCGGCGCCCCTGTGGGGTAGAATACAAGTATTTACTAAAGCAGACGTGTCTGGAGAGCCGACCGCTCCTCTATAAATCCAGTGACTCACGGGTGGTGTCTTCTCCCCAGACATTCTCTTTCCTTTTTTTCCCCTTCCATCCAGTCCAGACTGCCATGGTGACTTGTAATGGTCACTGCGGTGATTGTCTATTACTTCTGCAGCCATTGCTCGCCAAATGCATTCGGACCCCGCACCCCTGACCCTGGGTTAATTTAGACCCCAAATAATTCAGACCCTAAACCTTTCCCCTTACATTATGTAGACCCAGAAATAAAATAAAACCTAGTTTAGATATCTAAACTAATTCAGCCCCCAGATCAGACCAATTTATTAATTCAGCCCCCAGATCAGACCAATTTATTAATTCAGCCCCCAGATCAGACCACTCTATTAATTCAGACCCCAGATCAGACCACTACATTCAGACCCCAGATCAGACCACTACATTCAGACCCCAGATCAGACCACTACATTCAGACCCCAGATCAGACCACTACATTCAGACCCCAGATCAGACCACTACATTCAGACCCCAGATCAGACCACTACATTCAGACCCCAGATCAGACCACTACATTCAGCCTCCAGATCAGACCACTACATTCAGCCTCCAGATCAGACCACTACATTCAGCCTCCAGATCAGACCACTACATTCAGCCTCCAGATCAGACCACTACATTCAGCCTCCAGATCAGACCACTACATTCAGCCTCCAGATCAGACCACTACATTCAGCCTCCAGATCAGCCCACTACATTCAGCCTCCAGATCAGCCCACTACATTCAGCCTCCAGATCAGCCCACTACATTCAGCCTCCAGATCAGACCATTACATTCAGCCTCCAGATCAGACCACTACATTCAGCCTCCAGATCAGACCACTACATTCAGCCTCCAGATCAGACCACTCTATTAATTCAGCCCCCAGATCAGACCACTCTATTAATTCAGCCCCCAGATCAGACCACTCTATTAATTCAGCCCCCAGATCAGACCACTACATTCAGCCCCCAGATCAGACCACTACATTCAGACCCCAGATCAGACCACTACATTCAGACCCCAGATCAGACCACTACATTCAGACCCCAGATCAGACCACTCTATTAATTCAGCCCCCAGACTAAATCTTTAAGACCTCACAGCTAGATCCCTAATTTCAAAACCCAGACCAGTAAATTTAATCCAGACCCCTAAATACATTAATACCCCCAAATAAGCTGAGACCCCAGAGCAGACACCAACATAAATATAGACGTAACCACAAAAGGGCGGCACTTACTGCTCGAGGCGAATTCAAACACTGCAAACTTTATTAGCTCTCAGTCTTATAAGTCTGTGTAGTGAAAATATTCAGACTCCAGACCTGACTATGTACTTACCCTGCTGGGCTTCTCTCCAGGTCTGGGTGCTGCTGCACGAGGTCCTAAAGCTGCACTACATATGGACACTGGACAGTGCAATAGCTCATGGACCTGAGGAGTAGCCCAGAGGTTTTATCCTATATACTATATATATTTGTTATATGACTTAAAGTGTCACTGTCGTGAAATTTTTTTTTGCAGAAATCAATAGTCCAGGCGATTTTAAGAAACTTTGTAATTGGGTTTATTATCCGAAAAATGCATTTTTATCATGAAAAAGCAGTTTGAAGCTCTCCCCCCTGTCTTCATTGTTCTCCTATGGAGAGAGCTAAAGAAAAGACCAAAACAGGACAACAAAGAGTTAATCTACAAATATCTCACCCGTTATCTTCTTGGACAGTCACCACTGACCTGTCTGAGCTCAGATTACAGCTGTCACCCAGCTCCGTGCCTGTAATCCTCTGTTATCTGCTTTCTGCTGCCGGCTAACTCCCTCCTCCCTCCTCCCCCTCCCCTCTCCCTAGAGCAGACAGGGGACGTCTCCTGCAACAAGTCACAATTTTCAGATTTTTCAGAGTGGATGAAAAAGAGGAAGGAGGGGGGGACCTGGGAAAAGGCTTTTTACATGCAGATAATGGCAGATTTGGCTAATAAACCCAATTACAAAGTTTCTTACAATCGCCTGGACTATTGATTTCTGCAAAAAAAAAAAATACGACAGTGACTCTTTAAGCATACCCAGTCGCAGTGCATGCATCCACTGGAAAGTGTTTTTATTGTTGAAGTGTAGTTTCACCATACAACCTGTGAGTGGCGCTGCACTGACTGCTGTGTAAGACAGGATCAGCTCTTCTGTCAGGTCTGAGTATATTCTTGTCTACTCCATAAAAAAGTCAGTATGTTCCTCTGTTATTCCTCCTGGAAATGTATAACTATACATGTACATGATTCCTTACACTAACACTCCACAGGACCATAGGCGCTGCATCATATAGGGTTCTGTGTTATTGTTCATGCAGCTTACAGGATAGCAGCTCATGATCTTTTAGAGGAGCTACAGTCTTGTCTTCTCTTAGTGAATATTAGGATTTCTTATAAAATATTTCCAGAGAATCCTTTTAGAGGACGTTGTATTGTACCGCTCCTCTGCTCCTCTTCCTGGAAATGTGGGCATTTCCTATTGTCAGTAGTGTGTGCAGACACACTGCATGCATTGCACACTGGTCACTAACACACTGGATGCATGGCACACTGGTCACACACTGGATGCATGGCACACTGGTCACTAACACACTGGATGCATGGCACACTGGTCACTAACACACTGGATGCATGGCACACTGGTCACTAACACACTGGATGCATGGCACACTGGTCACTAACACACTGGATGCATGGCACATTGGGAAGCATGGTACACCAACACACTGCACACATGGCACACTTGTCACTAATACACTGCATGGCACACTTGTCACTAATACACTGCATGGCACACTTGTCACTAACATGAGATGTATGGCACACTTATCACTAATGCACTAGATGTATGGCACACTTGTCACTTATGCACTGGATACATGGCCTGGAGGACCCAGCATGTCAGTGCATGATACAGATAGCTCATTGATTTTAATGGAGATGTGTGATGCTACTTTTAGAAGCGGTGGCGCTGCAGAGATATTAAGCCGTTTACTAGACTCTCGGGGTCTCATCAGTTGTGCCCCCTGTTTTCCCTTTATCCTCAGGGGGACCCTTCCAGCTGACTAGGAGCTCTGTATCTGGTATATAGTGGACCTTGCCGGCTGATTCTTTCATACGGGCACTATACATATATGTCAGTGGCGTAGCTACCATAGAGGCAGGGTAGGCAGCTGCTATGGGGCCCGTGCAGGAGGGGGGCCCCAGGAAAGAAGGTAATTGGCTCCCTGCTCTACCATCACTCTTGTGGCTCTGTGGATTCTGCCTCTGGCCACAGGAGATTTTATTTCTTGGCCACATGACAGACTAAATATAAATATATGCAGTGCTTTGTGTTCTGCATAGGAGACTGGGGGGGGGGGGGGGGGGTTCAATTTTTTGCTATGGGGCCCTGTGAATCCTAGCTACGCCCCTTATATATGTATATATATCTCTGCAGAATACCATATTCCATCCTACTGTATCTTATATTATTACATGTTCTGTGCACAATGTGGAAAAGTACTATTGCTTATTCAGTCTCTTCTGTTGGTGAATAGTAGAATACAGCAGTGCGGCCCGGCTCCTCGCATCTGGCCACCTTAGGCGCCTCCGTCTTAAGCGTTCTCCTCTTTGGCAGTCGTCACACGCTGTCAGCACCCCCTTCCTAGTCAGTCCCAGCTGTTCTCTCCTGTCCGAGCTTTGTGCTGGCCAATACGGAGAGAAACCAGTCCAAATGTCATAGACGGCCGCCCCGACACCTGTTTGAGCTTCTGTGATTTAGGGGAAAATGCCATTTAAAGGGGAGGTTTTGATGTTTTCTATAGGGATTTGCTGCTGCTCTGGACAGTTCCTGACATGAACAGAGGTGGCAGCAGAGAGCACTGTGTTAGACTGGAAAGAATACATCACTTCCTGCAGGGCATACAGCAGCTGATAAGTACAGGAAGACTAGAGATTTTATTTAATAGAAGTTATTTACAAATCTATAACTTTCTGACACCTGTTGATTTAAAAACTAATTATTTTATTTTTATATTTTTTTTTTTGTTCTCTTCTGTGCCTCTATACACACTCTAAGAAGCAGTAGCAGCAGCATGAAGGGCATTATAGAGCAGTAGCAAATAGACTAAGCAGTGTAACAAGCTCTAAGCTCTCTGCAGATTGTGTATGTGTCTCTGTATCTGCTCTCTGAACTCATTCTGTTTCCCCTCTCCATAGACTTGTATGGGCAGACTTTCAGAGCTGCCAGTCCATTTTGTACACAGGGTATAAATAAGCTGTTGAATGAAAGTTTATCAGGAGGAGGCTTGATGAGAGGAGAAAGGAAACACTTTTCTCTGATAAGATATATTATAATGTTGCTCATCTTCACTTGTACTATTGATTTGGTTAAACAATTTCCAACAAGGAAATTGCTGGGAACTTCTAGTATGGTCCTTGACAATGTTGATTTTGTCTCTGATTCTAGAAGAGGGATGGGGAACTTTCGGCCTTCAGCTGTTGCAAAACTACAATTCACAGCCTGCCTGGACAGCTAAAGCATGATGGGAATTGTAGTTCTGCAACAGCTGGATGGACAAAGGTTCCCCATCCCTCTTCTCAATTATTATATATAATATTTCGGAAAATCTCATCACCCGTCGTATGTTATTGTCATCAGTTACTCTTATAATCCCTTTTATTTGTTAAGGCTTTTGGTCCCTTTAAGAAGTTATTATCCTTAATGCGTATTCTGGTGGCCGTTCATACTATGTTGTATTTCCTGTATCGGTTTAACACATGCTTCCTTCAATTTACAATATGTTTTCCACACCGGGAAGGTTGAGCGTAACATTAGTTCTGCATTCCCGCTAAGTGCAGGCCACAGGCGTCCAGATAATGTCTACCTGTCAATCTCCTCTGATCCGCCATTGATACGGCCCGGTCGGATGTGTTTGATGTCCGTCTGTAAATCAGCGGCACCTTTGATGTTGCCCATCTTCTGGCTTCCCTCCACACGTGTTTACTTCATGCCGTCTATATATTATATTATATGTTTATTTTGCCTGTCTCGCTTTTATTTGTTTGTAGCTCTTTGCTATAAGCTGGGTTGTAGTTTGTTCCATTGTTCCATATGTTTCTGGTCTGATGTAGCCACTTTATTTATACAAGGAGATAAAGTCCTCTCTCACACATAGGAGGACTAAGGGCCCTATTCCACCGGACGATTATCGTTCAGATTATCGTTAAATCGTTCGAATCTAAACGATAATCGTTCGGTTGAAATGCAGTTAACGATTAACGACCGAACGAGAAATCGTTGATTGCTTTATAAGGGCCCTATTCCAATCGTTAACGATCTCAAACGACCGCTATTGCGAAAGGCCTGAAAACTTTCACTCATTTCCATGGAACGATTTACCGATAATCTAAACGATAGGGCCCTATTCCACCGGACAATTATCGTTCAGATTATCGTTAAATCGTTCGAATCTAAACAATAATCGTTCGGTTAAATGCAGTTAACGATTAACGATCGAACGAGAAATCGTTGATCGCTTTATAAGACCTGGACCTATTTTTATCGTTGCTCGTTCGCATCGAATAAGACGTCGTTCGCAGTAGATACGAACGCAATAGCGAAGAAATAGTGAAGAAAAAACGATCGCAATAGCGGTCGTTTGAGATCGTTAGCGATTATGCGAACGATAATCGTGCGTTGGAATAGGGCCCTTATAAAGCGATCAACGATTTCTCGTTCGGTCGTTAATCGTTAACTGCATTTAACCGAACGATTATTGTTTAGATTTGAACGATTTAACGATAATCTGAACGATAATTGTCCGGTGGAATAGGGCCCTAAGGCCTGGACCTATTCTTATTGTTGCTCGTTTGCAAAACCTTCGCAAATCGTTCGCATCGAATAAGACGTTGTTCAGTCGTTGGCAGTAGATACGAACGCAATAGCGAAGAAATAGCGAAGAAAAAAAACTATCGCAAATACGATCATAAGTAACGATTATCGTTCCATGGAAATGAATGAACGTTTTCAAGTCTTTCGCAATAGCGGTCGTTTGAGATCGTTAATCGTTAACGATTATGCGAACGATAATCGTCCGGTGGAATAGGGCCCTAAGACTAGGAAGACTATGTCAGTTATATAGTGAAGATTGACCCTGTATAGAATGAACACTATGGAAACTCATCCGTCACAGTGGTTGGGCTCTGTTATGGAGACGTCTCCAGATTAGAACCCATCACGGTCCTAGAAGACGACGTACGGATAGCTGGTCTTATGCTGGATTTTTCCATGTATGGCCATGTCTATGTCAGAATTCGCAACCATTGCTCAATGCAGATAGTTTACATTACAAATTGCCTATTATTTTATGTATACACTTCCTATTGTGTTTCCATGTATTGTTTGTATCATACATAGGTATCCACAAAGTCACTTGGGATGTATGATAACATTTTTCACTTCTATATCAATACAGTGTAAAGTCAGAAATAATGCAGATAATGTGCGATAACTGATGCGTTTCAAGCCGTAGTGTAGACATGCATCGACTAATGCAGCCGTTTACCATACGGTACCGTACAGTGCTGGGCTATTCCACTTTGTGGACACTTAAAGGGGTTGTTCACCAAAACAATTTTTCTTTCAAATTAACTGGTGCCAGAAAGTTATATAGATTTGTAATTTACTTCTGTTTAAATATCTCCAGTCTTCCAGTACTTATCAGCTGCTGTATGTCCTGCAGGAAGTGGTGTATTCTCTCTAGTCTGACACAGTGCTCTCTGCTGCCACCTCTGTCCATGTCAGGAACTGGAAAAAAAAAACCTTCATGCCTCTGTTCACACTGTAGGTTGCACGCTGCAGGTGGCTTAAGTACAGACAAAAAAAAAACAGAAAGTGCAACAGCAAGCCACAGGTGCAAGGGTTACCGTATATACTACCCCCGGTGTACACGCAAAACCTGCTCTATAGATATTTTGAAAAATGATGATCTTAGCAAACTATTTGCTCAAACAGAGTGTCCCATGTCACCAGTTGGGATGAGCGAACCGGCTGAGGTTCGGATTTGTATGAACCTGAACTATCGGCTTCTGATTCCCGCTGTCTGCAGGCTCTGTGGAGAGGGTGGATACAACCTTGAGGACCTCCTGGAAACGGGGATACAGCCATAGCCATAGGCTGTATCCCAGTTTTCAGAGCAGGAGAGGTTTTCTATGGGGATTTGTTGCTGCTCTGGACAGTTCCTGACATGGACAGAGGTGGCAGCAGAGAGCACTGTGTCAGACTGGACACCTGGAATACACCACTTTCTGCAGGACATACACCATCTCTGGCACCAGTTGATTTAAAAGAAGAAAAATTTGGCGGTCTCGGACCGACCTTTTGAGCACCCCATCATCTTCACTTTGTCGGGTATGTAATGCATTCCATCTGATCTTAGATTGGAGTGTACATTGGAGTGTCTCCTTGTGTTTGGCGCCACAATCCTTCAGAGTTTGTGGCTGGAACGTGCGGCTCATCTGCCAGGTCTTTTTGTTTCGGCATTCCTGCTGGGGACCCGTCGTTTTTTTCACTGTCGTGTGTATTTCATTAAACACCAGCAATGGCGAAAGAACGGAGAGCTATACATCGGGCCCAATAGATGTAAACAGCAGACGGCAGAGGGTGATTAAATCATTATGTGCATGGGTTTCATTAGCCCTGGAGATCAGAGAGAGACTCTGGGAAATGTTCCATTGCTTCTAGAAATAGACTTCAGTGAGGACCGTGCACTTAGCTCTAATAAAGCTCTGTGACTCCTAAGGAGCCTCAGCAACCTTCATGGGGCATTGTATATGGATATGGATACAGACATGTGATATCCATATCCATAGAAATCCCCATAGAAAACCTCTCCTACTCTGGACAGTTCCTGACATGGACAGAGGTGGCAGCAGAGAGCACTGTGTCAGACTGGAAAGAATACACCACTTCCTGCAGGACATACAGCAGCTGATAAGTACTGGAAGACTGGAGATTTCTTAAATAGAAGTCACTTAGAAAACTTTCTGTCACCAGTTGATTTCCCCTTTAATTTACGGATCGGAGGAGGTCTATGGGTTGGACCTCAGGGTCCGGGACAGGCCCCCGATTATGCAGATCAGCACAACGGTTGGGCCATGTAGGGCTGACGATAATAAGAAGCACTTGATATTGTAGAAGAAGATCCAGAATTTCCTTGTGGGCAATTTCACTGAAGAATATTCCTTTCTAAGCAGAATGCAGCTCTGCAGTATGTCCGTGATGACAGGCCATGTAACATCTGTATGTCATCATATTGGCAGCCATACATGGAGAAGGGGTTAATGCTAAGGACAGACCTGTGTGCATTTAGGACTGTAGTAGAACAGTATTGGGACACAGCACAGTCACCTATGATAAGGGGTTAGGTAAAGTAGCCGACTGCATAGGGCACCAGTAAGTGATGGGGTAAAATGTATTAAAGGAGAACTATCAGCAGGTTTCATGAATCTAATCTACTGATAGCTCCTTAGTGGGCATGGGGCGCTATGGATAACACTGTCTCTTACCTTCCTCTTTGGCTCCATTACTGTGCTGTTTGTTCTGAAATCCTCTGCCCAGTAAGCCAACAGGGGCACTGGGGGCAGGGGTACTGATCTGGCCCACCCCTTCAATCATTGGGGGGTGCGGGGTCAGGGTTACGGGCCTCAGCCAGCCGGCCCCTTCTAATGATTATCAATGATGGGGACCAGTATGAAAAGCCCCATAGATCAACATTCATTCTGCATTACAGACCAGTATGGACGTCATTAGAGCAAAAATTTGCTGCCCGCTCAGCCAATCACAGGCCGCTGCACTGTCCATCTCAGTCAGTAATTGGCTGAGCGGGCTGGATGCAGCTGTCGACACTGTAGATGACATCAGGGGACATGGACAGGTAAGTATTACACAAAAATAGCTCAACAGTTGTTTAGCTGTTTCAGTGCGATTCATTACGGTCCGGATTTGTAAGTTTGCGAATTTTACATAAAAATATTTGTGAACCTGGTGAATTTTTGAAAATAGACTTATTATATTATTACAAAAGTCACTCCAGGTGGAAAAAAAAAAGATGAAGCGTTCCTAGGCCAAGCATTGTTGGGATAAAAAGCTAGCTAAAGGGGTTAAAGGGGAACTCTGGAGAAGAAGAAAAAATTCACTGAAAAGCTGAAATAAAAATAAGAGTATAATATACCATGTATCATTAAATTTTTTCTAATGTTATGATGATTGGGCCTCTTTACTTTATAATAGATCTTTCTAAAAAGTTTCCAAATTTGATGGTAATGTTTTTTTTACTATCCCTAGTGCAGACAGTCCAGACACTGGCTCTCTGCTGCCCCCTCTGGCCATGTACTAAGCTAATGGGGTACACATACTGATCGCTCTGCGTAGCAGGTGACCAGGCGTGTAGAGGATGATTGAGTCTCTGCACCATGTGGGGCAGCGCTCTGGACGGATCCCTCTGCTCCTTTTTGCCCCATTCTTATGGCCAGGACACTTTTTTTCCCCATTACTGAAGATATATTACAAAGTTTTGTAACTTTTTGAAAACTTTATTTAGCAATTTTTATTTCCTCCGAAGGATCCCTTTAACTGGTGCAATGGATCCAGAGCCAATAAAAACCATCCTAAATGACTGACTATACCGCCTGCTGATCAGTGCCAGCCCCTGGCGGCCTTGGCCTCCCCTCTGCCTGCTGGTGGGCAGATTCTTTGCAGGCGATGGGGAACACTGCTCCACTGGGAGACAACTATTTGCTGAGGAGTGAGATGGTGCTGTGCACCAGGTGACTGTATTCACACTTGTAACAAATCTGCATAGTGGGAGACGTGTGCACGCTGTTATGACAGCTGCTGGAGGTCGCCCCCTTAGTGGTGACTAAACAACAAGACTTGGTGATAGGAGCCTTTGCAGACCATGGAAAACCTCACCTTGCTGATCCCCGGGGGGCTCGTCTGCTGGACTTGAGCAAACAGCATTAACATGTTGGTTCATACTGGAGCTGAGATCATTATTGGTCATACATACCAGAAGAAGTCACCAACAAGTGGCGGAATACTCACCTCCCCGAGGCGGCCGGATTCCGCCCATTGACTCTACAATCTATGTTGAGGCATTTCAGAAACTCAATGCACTCTGTTACTATGCGGGCTATGGGGAGGAACGTGTGGTGGTGCATTATGGGTCTACAACATGAAGCCATGGTAATCTGTGTCTGTAATGTAAGATTGCGCTGCGGAATCTGTTGGCGCTATACAAATAAATATTATTATTGTTTGTGCAGTGTTATATCCAGTGGATGGCAGATTGGGAATGTAACTTCTTTAAAAGGGGTGCTCCGTCGAAAAAAAAATCTTTTAAATCAACGTTTCAGAAAGAGAAATAGATTTGTAATTTACTTTTATTTGAAAATCTTCAGTCTTCCAATACTTATCAGCTGCTGTATGTCCTGCAGGAAGTGGTGTATTCTTTCCAGTCTGACACAGTGCTCTCTGCTGCCGCCTCTGTCCATGTCAGGAACTGTCCAGAGCAGGAGAGGTTTTCTATAGCAATGCTCTGCTGCTATAAACAGTTCCTGACATGGACAGAGGCGGCAGCAGAGAGCACTGTGTCAGACTGGAGAGAATACACCACTTCCTACAGGACATACAGCAGCTGATAGTATTGGAAGACTGGAAATTTTAATAGAAGTAATTTACAAATCTGTATAACTTTCTCACACCCGTTGATCTGAAAGAAAACAATTCCGCCGGTGTACCCCTTTAAGTTGCCATGTAGACCAAAAGGTGTAGCCAAGAGGAGCCTGGTAGAAGAATAAGTCAACAGCTATCTAAGGTGTACGAGGGAAAAGACACACAGTACATGATCTCAGTAGATTTACTGAGTGTTATATGTCAGCTCTTTGCCAGATTATTAGTATATAAGGTGTGACACTGACATGGTATATTATACTCTTATAGTGGACACTCACTGTACATTATCTGTAATTTATTCATCACCGATGTAATTTATTCATCATCTTCTTTGAGTTTAGTAAAAAAAAAAAAAAATTGCCATAAAATCCCCAGAAATGTCCCATACTGCTCCATTCTAGCGGAGAATAACAATCCCATCTGTTTGTTTGCTTCATTTTCTATATAAAACCATCTGTTCTGTCCAGCTGCAGCCTGGAGATTATACTCATTACGCTGCTTTTATTGCACTTCATAAAAATTCTACTTGCCATTGTGTTTTTTTTTCTTTCTTATGATTATGACCATCCATTGACGCTAATGGGGGGGGGGGGGGGGCGCATAAACAAAACGATTATACAGCTAGACCAGGTGTCTGCCTGTAGACCACTATATAGCTGTGCTCTGGTGTGCAGCATTGGAGTATGGTGCTCGGGGATAGCCTCAGGCGTCCCTACTGATGGGGGGCATTGCCTAATGTCACTCGACACTTGTAACCATAGTCCTGTTATTGGATTACTCTACATGTAGTATGGAGATTGTATTTGTTCACTGTGTTATGTGGGCACTCTATTGTAGTATTTGCTTTGCACTGGTACTTAAAGGGGTACTCCAAAGAATAAACTTAGATAAGGTCATAGGTATCTGGTGGGGATGTGACCTCTGACATCAGTATAGTGGGGGGCCCATTATGGGACTGCACTCGGCTCTTGCTGTAAGAAGTGAATGCAGCAGGAGCAGCAATCATCCTGTACCATGGCCCAATTCACAGTGTAGGGGAGATGGATCCCTGTCCTTGTGATCTGGAAGAGTCCCAGTCTTTAGACCACAGATACTAATCACCTAATACACGTTCAATAACTGTTGGCCGAACGAGCAATTATTTCTCCCATACTCCCCATACACATGAACCTTTCTGTGTTCTCAATGGGGAGGGGTATGCTGCAGCCAGACAGCTCTGTTGGTGGCTTATCTCTCTGAGAACAAAGGGGTCCGGCTGTGAAATCCCATTACACCTGACACCTATCTCAAATGATGTCTGTGGAGTCTTGAGAGACCATGATACTGAAAAGTGGGTTCAGCCGACTTAAAGGGGTACTCTAGCAAAAATCTTTGTCTTTTAAATCAACTGGTGTCAGAAAGTTATAAAGATTTGTAATTTACTTCTATTTAAAAAAAATCTCCAGTCTTACAGTACTTATTAGCTGCTGTATGTCCTGCAGGAAGGGGTGTATTCTCTCCAGTTTGACACAGTGCTCTCTGCTGCCACATCTGTTCATGTCAGAAACTGTCCAGAGCAGGAGAGGTTTTCTATGGGGATTTGCTACTGCTCTGGACAGTTCCTGACATGAACAGAGGTGGCAGCAGAGAGTACTGTGTCAGACTGGAAAGAATACACCACTTCCTGCAGGACATATAGCAGCTGATGAATACTGATAAGTTATCTATGAACTGTATTAGATCTATGAGATGTATTATACACCATCACCATTATTATATTATATTATCATATTATTCATGCTCTAGTTCACAATGACAATAGGATCCCTTAAAGGGGTTATCCAGCGCTACAAAAACACGGCCACTTTCCCCCTACTGTTGTCTCCAGTTTGGGTGGGGTTTTGAAACTCCGTTTCTATTGAAGTAAATGGAGCTTAATTGCAAACCGCACCTGAACTGGCGACAACAGTAGGGGGAAAAGTGGCCGTGTTTTTGTAGCGCTGGATAACCCCTTTAACTGAGTCTATGAAGGTGTGAACTTCTGTATACAGCCCTATCCTGCATCAGGTGCACCGCCAACTCTATCCAGGTCTGGCTGACACCCATTACACGGCCAGCTGGCAATGCTTTACATATAGTTTTCCCATGAAAAAAAAAAAGGAATGTCAGGTATTTAAAGTGAGATTGACCAAACAGCCCGAGGTAGAGTTGGCTTGTAAGTTCATACAGACTTTTCCTTTGCCATCTATTAGCTTTCCTATACGAAAAGGGAAAAGGATCATCTTCTCTATCTATTCTGATTCTGGATTTTTGAGCTTCGAGAAGGAATGTGTAGCAGTAATCCATAGGTCAGGGTCTTGTTGAGTTGGGTTTCATCATGGAAGAGTCACGTAAGCTGGTATGATGGATAAGAGCCGGGGGGGGGGGGGGGGGGGGGTCTAACAGGGAAAGTCAAAAAAATCACTGCTGACATCCATTTATTTGGTTAGTGGTCAGTACAGTTATTTAAGGGGGAGGTTGGTGGTCGCTGGCCCCCGTGTCATGTGATCACACGTATAAATGGAGCCGTCCTTAGCAAAGAAGGTGACATTGGGTGTTGTATATACAAAGATGTGTACATAGGACTGGAGGCTATAATGTTTGACTAGTGGCTAGAGGATTTAACCTCTGTCTGTTCATCAATGTCAATAGTGCATTCCCCCAGTGCCTCAATGAACAGTGTAAGAATGGATGCCATGTTTTAATACATGGAGGATATTTTTTTGCTGTTTATTGATGCACATGGTAAATGATTAAGGGGTTAATTTCATTCTAGACATCTATGGCATATTCACAGGCCCTATATCCACAACAGGGGTCCCACTAGTCCATGCGATAAAAGGTTTTTGCCCCAATGGCTACTTATCAACTTATCCATGTAAGTGTCTGACTGTCTGAGGTCTGAACATTGGGAACCTCCAAACTTTAAAAAAGGACTCCTGAATGGAGAAGTAGAGTGCACAGAGTACTCTGCCACAGCCCCATTTATGGGAGTCTATGGGAGTGCTAAACATGGCCGAAAACAGGTTGGACAGGTTCCTTGTTGCCTCATTCAGACTAGAACTTTATTCAACGCGTCTTCTAAGGGGTCAAATCCCTGTGCGCAGACTTGTATTCTCTATTCTGTGGACAGTGCCTTGAAGTGTCCATGGTGGAACACCCCTATAAAGCAGATACATAGACAAGCAAGTTGGTGGCCACATCTCTAGCCAAGGGGGATAGATAAAGGTCCTGTACCTATAAACCTATGTGGGTATGCTATTAGGGTATGTTCACACTGAGGAATAAGCAAGGAATTTTAAGCGGAATCTGCGCTTAATTTTACACATATTCCGCTTGAAATTCCACCTGTAAAATATGTACAGAGCAATGTGTGTTCAATGGGATTTCCACTCTGTTGTTCACATGGCAGAACCTTCCGCCACAGATTTACTTGCCAATTCTTTGGGTGGATTCCGCTGGAGAAATCCCATTGGGGCTTTAAACTTCTGCTTTCCGCTTGCATTCTGCTCAAATTCCATGGCTATTCCGCCATAGCTCGAGAAGAGGAAATTTCAAGCAGAAAACTTTCCTCGCCTATTCCTCAGTGTGAACTTACCCTTAATGTCAATTAGAGGAATACCCCTTTAAGCTTCATCTATATCCATTTCGTCATACAGGTGTATATTGGACATAGGGCTAAGATACCCATTACAGTAAAGTCGGTGTGACTGGTTGACTATCTTACATGTATGTTGTTCTTGCCAATTCTCCAAGATGAAGGGGGTAGGAAGGAGTGGGCATATTTCAACAACTTTAGTGTACAAACTACCACCCGAGATGTCTAGCAGCGGCTTGTGCCTTCTTCCCTACTGAGAACACGTGCATGCTCCGCTGTATTGAGCATACTTGTGAATGGGAAGAATAGATCGTGGTTAAACTTTGCTTTCTAATTCAGATACAGTAATGGTATGAGGCTGCATATACCCAGACACACTGGCAACTTGTCAAAAAGGGATGCTGACATATACCATGGCATACTGGCAGCAGGCTAATTCGGTTTAACACACCTTGTAGTGACTATATTCGGCCCATTTCTGACATGTATACTTCTGTATTCAGTCCCGTAAAATAAACGTATACATTTGGGCCAAGCACAGTCCCTAGCTGGCTACACTTTTGCCATTGAACTTTGCGGACCTGTTGCCAGTACGCCGTGGTTTACGTCAGCATCCCTTTTTGACAGGGCTATAAGCAGTGTGAACCCGGCCTAACTAATCCTTTATACTCATCAATTTGATAATGATGTGCGTTTGTTTTCTGTTTCGATGCACCAATAAAGTTTATTTAAAAACTGCACAAGAGAGAGCTGATCGCTGCTTTCATTTTCCAATCTACTGCAGGAAAATGGAAGCTGTAACCTGACTGGTTGCTATGGCGACTGCTTTGGTGCTTAGTGTCATTGTTATTACTGTGTTATTAAAAGTTTTTTTTCTTTTTCTCTTTCAGGATAAGGCTCCTAGTTGTAGTCGCAGTATGCACAGCTGTCGGTGTGGCGGAGAGGCGAGCACAAGGTGAGAGGAGACCGTCTGCACTGTCACACTATAACGCACAGGCCGCCATTACACTAGGAGCTATGACCTTTGGAAAAATCTCTTCAGCCTGTGACATTTTGTACTGCAGCAGAAAGGCTTTGATTGTGACTTTCCCGCCTGTGGGTGTCGCGGGGGAGGGGGGGGGGGGCAACACTGACGCTCCGGGAATCACATTGTATTTGAGTGTTATTAAACAAATGGAAAAAATAAATAAAACAGCGGGATGTGATTATACTGATGACAATCCCTGGTGCGGCCGCCGAGGAGGACGATTTCATTATGTGCTCGTCTTCTGGTTCTGCTTATTCGATGCAAGAAATCTTTCCAGAATAAAAGCTCGGAGAGATGATAGTAGCCCCTTAGATTACAGGGTTACTCGCACAGAAAACATACAGAAACACCATGGTAAACGGCAAGAGAAGTGGCACGAGTGCGTCGAAATATGAGGGTTATAGGGATAAGTTAAAGGGGCACTCCGTCGAAAAACTTTTCTTTTTTTAAATCAACCGGTTTCAGAAAGTTATATAGATTTGTAATTTACTTCTATTTAAAAATCTCTCAGTCGTCCAGTACTTATCAGCTTCTGTATGTCCTGCAGGAAGTGGTGTATTCTCTCCAGTCTGACACAGCCACCTCTGTCCATGTCAGGAACTCACCATAGAAAATCTCTCCTGCTCTGGACAGTTCCTGACATGGACAGAGGTAGCACTGTGTCAGACTGGAGAGAATTCACCACTTCCTGCAGGATATACAGCAGCTGATAAGTAGTGGAAGAGTTGAGATTTTTTTAATAGAAGTAAAATACAAATCTATATAACTTTGGGAAGCCTGTTAATATAAAAGAAAAATATTTTTGCCAGAGTATCCCTTTAAGATTTGTAGAATATTATGCCATAACCAATGTGCATATGGTGAGAAGACAAGGAAGGAACAGGATTATCAAAATTACTTCTTTTAAAAAATAGCGCCACTCCTGTCCACAGGTTGTGAGAGGTACTGCAGCGAAGCCCCATTTGTTTAAAGAAGCTGAGCTGCAATGTCTTACACAACCTGTTGTCTGGTGTGGCACTGTTTCTGTTAGAAACCAGCCATGTTTTTTTTTTTTTTTTCCTGATCCATTGTAACCCTTCGGGGGTGGCATTGGGGCTGAATTACACAGGCTGAGCCACTGATCTTGTAGACCTGTGGTTATTTACTGAGCATATTACATGGCTTGGTATGCCTATGGTTGTCGGTCACACATTCTGTGGCCATTGGACAGTCAATATTTGCTCCCCTGCTGCAGGCTCCCCCGGATACTCACCCAGCAGCATAATGGTGCAACATTATACCAGTGCTACAATGCTATTCAAACCTTGATGGTGCCTATGTGACCTCTTCTCTGGCTGTCCCTCATCTTTAGAGGCCAGAAGTCAGTTTTCTATGCATCTCTATGAGAGCGCTGTCATAGAGATTCATTGAAGATCCTAACTTCCAGTCTTCAAAGGCATAGGAGAATTAAGGGCGGTCAGGAGAGATGTAACGTAGGTAGGCGCCAGTGTGATCTGAGTGGCGTCGGTGAGCCAAGAACAACAATTTGAGGGGGTTGTTGAGGGGGCTGGGCATTGACGTGCAGAGATACTATGTCCAGTAGGTGGATCATTTTTTTTAACCCAGTTGAACATTGCATGCCACACATGCAAACACCATTAATTTGTGTGTTTTTTTTTACCATTGACTACAATAGGGAGGTGGTGTATTCTCTCCAGTCTGACACAGTGCTCTCTGCTGCCACCTATGTCCATGTCAGGAACTGTCCTGACTAGAGATAAGCGAACCGGGTTCGGATTCGAGTCGATCGTTCGGTATTTGATTAGCTGGGGCTGCTGAACTTGGATAAAGCTCTAAGGTTGTTTGGAAAACATGGATACAGCCAATAACTATATCCATGATTTCCACATAGCCTTAGGGTTTTATCCAAGTTCAGCAGCCCCCGCTAATCAAATGCCGAAAGTTCGGGTTCGGATCGTCTCGAGCATGCTTGAGGTTTGCTCATCTATAGTCCTGAGCAGTAGCAAATCCCCATAGAAAACCTCTCCTGCTCTGGACAGTTCCTGACATGGACATAGGTGGCAGCAGAGAGCACTGTGTTAGACTGGAGAGAATACACCACTTCCTGCAGGACGTACAGCAGCTGATAAGTAGTGAAAGACTGGAGATTTTTAAATAGTAGTAAATTAAAACTCTATATAACGTGCTGACACCAGTTGATTTGAAAGAAAAACAACATTAATCTGGAGTACCCCCTTAAGTCCCTGTACCTAAACTATAGTATATATGTGTGTATATACTGTATATATTAGCGCTCTGGAATTAAGGGCGCTTTATAAATAAATAATAATAATAATAATCTACATGTCACACAAACAGATATTTGCGCCTTGTGAAGTTTTAGTTTCAGCTTATATTTTGTCTCAGAGTTTAGACCATTTAGCAGAAACATATTTTGTCCACGTTGGATCCATTAGAGCGCATGGAAGTCATATGGCGTTCCCTGTAACATCGAGAGAGGATTAATGGTGAATGAAATCATAAGATAAACGCCAAATTAGAAGCAGATAAAAAATGTAAAGCAGAAGCGGCAGCCATCTAAATCATACGATTCAAAAACTTCACGACCCTAGACGTTGGAAAAGAGGATAAAATTCCTGGGAGAGGCAGAGGGTGACCTATGGAGGTCTCCGATACTAGATAAAGTGGGATTTAAAAAAAAAAAAAACCTTGTCTTGTACAGCTCCTCGGGCTCAGCCCATACTTCTCCTGCCCAGAGCCGAGCCGTGGAGGCTGGTAGATGCACTCACTCTTGTTTGACGACATCTATTTGATAGATTGAGAGAACAAGTTGTCTCTTCGCTGACTTTACTGAAGACGTGCTAAACTATTTTATTTCCTGGAGGTATGGACTGAGGGGACAAGACCAAGATCTATGGTGGGTTATTTTAACCCTCTTTCATATTGTGGACTGAATTTGACCTGATGAGTGTAGGAACAAGGAGAAAGTAATTTTCTAAGACAAGCTACAACATTATCAGCACATACTTGTGGTAACTTGGTACACACCAGCGGGATATGTTTGCTCGCTATCTGTTCACATCTGCAATTGGAGGCTCCGTCATAGATTCCGTCACATTCGACGGAAAAAATACAACACGCAACACTGTTTTTCTAGTAAAATTACAGACATGGAAAACTCCTCTTAGTATGGTTGGGTCTTTAGGTATCTGCTTACCTATAGCATTATCATGCATAAGTCATAGTTGGCGAAAGGGGTGGGCACATGATATGCCACCTAAAACTGTCCGTCAAACACCTCCATATAGCCGTCCATCGTACATTGAACAGAAATAGAAGCGGATAACATTGTATATTGTGTAGTGGTAGTGCTGGGATACCAAAGATCAGTTACCATTAACATGAATGAGGACTGAGCTGTAGTAACCCAGCATGGGACCATCACCAGGGACGTAGATATAGATGATGATGCGGTTGTACCCTAGGGGGGGACCATACAGTCTTTTATCTCTATATGAGGAGGCCAGGACTATAAATTAATCATTTAGTTGAGGGCCCTCTGACAGTCTTTGCACTGAGGCCCACATGTCTAGCTGACAAATCTGGAGAACAGATCATGCATGTTCCCGTGTTTTGAGACTCTTAAATGAGGCTCCACGGACTCTGCATGTGATGTATGGAGATGTCTTCTTCTGTCCTGTGCACTGTGTATTGAGGCAAATTGGCAAGCAACAGATTGGCAGGATGACTGGAGTCAATGCAATGCAAAAGCCAGGAAGGCTCTGCCAAGGTTCTCAATATTCAGGACTGTGTTTTCTCTTCCCAAGGGCCCAATACCAGCTGATAAGTTGACCTCTATGGTATTACGCCCTTGGGAGGGGGATATTGCAGTTCATTCACAACCTAAAGTTAAGATACTATGAATAGTATGTGACCTAGACCTGTTCTAGGCAAAGGAAAATGAATGGGACTAAGAAGTCAGCTATTCTACCAGTTGCGTAAGGTTACACAGAAACATCAGTCTTCAACAACCTGACCATTCAACAGGGCCAATGCTGGCAATACATATTAGATGTCAGATGACCTCTTCTTACTTTGAATCACTTCAAAACCCATGCACGTTCTCCTCAGCCCGATTGTGCATGTGTTCTTGGTTGAGAGTGGGAAAGGAGCCACTGTCGGATCTCTTTAGTGTTGACATTTAGCTGCCCAACCATTTTGTTTCCCCCACCTCTGAGGCCGGCGGAGAGTCAGAAAACCCCCATGAACCTTAGATGTTCTGTATGGTGACCTTACAACCTCTCAGTATACTACTACATGACTACAAATTGTACGTTTTTGTGGGTTAAGCTATCAGTGTGATGATGGCTGCTAGAGTCGTCTTCCAGCCAAGACTTTAGTATCCACCACTTGTGTGCTCGGCAGACAGAAATATTTACATCACTTGGTCATTGAGAAGAGGACCCAGGATGTAAGAGGTAAACATCCTGTGCATGTTATATTAAGCCTCCTGCATTCATTGATACCACACAGCGCCATGGCGTGTATTATAAATAGGTCACTTTCCGCTGGATACATTTATTAACAGCCGGAGGCATTGTAGACCTGGACATTGGATAAGCCCTTGGTATGCTGGCTATGTGAAATGTTTACCGCCATCGGAATCCCTATATTCTATATACACCGCGTACGTCTCCTATTGCACAAAAATACTCTTCCAGAATGCACATACCATTTGTACATAAGAGTCGGGTATTTATTGTTTATATTCATGCAGTTTCCCCCAATTTTATGATGACCACCCAAGAGTACCAGAGACTATAGAGACCATAGACGATTAGGGAAAACCAACGCAACATGCCGTTTCCAGAGCCATCAAAAAAAGTTGTTTGATGTTTGGTGACCCTTAAGGCCCTATTACACATAGCGATTATCGTGTAAAGATTCTCTTTAACGATTGATCAGAAGTGATAACTATGGATTTAGTAGCGAACGATTCTGACGTTATTACATTCAACAAATTTGATTGTTATAGCGAATGTTTAAACGATAATCGCTCCGTGTAATGAGGCCTATAGGAGTATGTGTTGGACTGGGCATCTGGTCACCCCTTAGTATGGTCCTGCTTTGGAGAGAGGGTGGTCCCTTTAGATGCTCCTTTATGTAAGTGTAGATCAGCAAAGTTTGGGGACTCCAGATGCTGGTAGACTTTTAGGTAAATGGCTGGTTAGGTTTCCTTTTTCGTTCTCCTTCAACCGACATTTATAAAACACTTAGGTTTTTATCTGGAAGACAAAGTTTAAATGCCCTAAATAATTTAATAGTCCTAAGACCAGAGGTGTCCTACATCACTCAACCAGAATGTTAGAACTTTATATGCCTGATACTGTTTAGGTCCCCATTGTGGCACCAAACCAGCTCTGATTCATCAAAGCATTTGAAAGGGGCAGTAACCACTTGTAGTGTAGTGATGGGTGACACATATAACAATACCTTCAGAGTGTTTGCACTCCTGACTTCCTTGCTTTCTACCTCAGTGTCCAACTATCATTTACAGGTCATGGGGTCAATGATGTCAGTCGTGAGTAGTAGACAGTATCATTTATGGCCACTCCATAAAATCTGCTGCCCGACAAATCTGCCGCCTGAGCAATAAACCCATGACAGAAAGGGCCCTGTTTGTACTGTACAGGACACCAGAGATCCTCTGATCCTTCAAGTACAACGGTATTTACAACCACTATATATTTGTTATATGCAAGGAGTTTCTGTTTTCTATATTAGTTTTTTTCTTTTAGAAGCTTCCAAGCTATTTACTAGTTTTCTATAAGGTGTTGGCCCAGTAAGAGAGCTTGCAAGTTTGCTGAGGGTCTGACTACCAGGACCATTGTTGATCATTGGAACAGAAGTCCTCCAAGTGATCAGTGTGAATGGAGCTGTATCGTGCCAGTGTATGGGACTATGGTGTACTTCACTATCTCCATCCATTCCAATGATGGTGAATGGAAACTTGGGGATTCTAATTCTCTTTGAGTGGGGTCCCGGCAGTCAAAGACACCCAATAATCATACATTTATCATCTAACCTCTAACCTATGGAGAAGTGATTGATGCCGTTAGTGGGCTGACTCCTTTTAAGTTACAATATCTTCAATTTATGTAATAATGACCCAACGAGAGGTAACTGCGTCTGTATATATACAATAGAAAGTCAAGACTGTGGCTCTGTACTCTCATTTGTATGACTTTTCATCTCCCTGAGTAATCACTGGGGAGTTTCCAAGTAGACTCATGGAATAATGCCCACAATACACTTGGCAGTCAAGAAGACAGACAACCTGGCTTCTTCATTTAATAAAACCACAGTGTCACACTTTGAAGATAATTCAAAGGCGATTGTCTTTGCAGCATTGTAAGTTCATAGCTCAGAATTAAAGGGGAAAAAAATCCCCCGTCATCACAAGATGACCACCCTGCATGAGTCCTGAAAATTCCACAATAGAAACACGGAAAACACTTAAAATGCATTTTAGGTATGTCAGACATCTTTTCTATTCTTCAAGGTCATAACTTCCCCGCCTGCCGTCAAGGAAGTTAAGAAGAATTATTTTCTGGTGCACTACATGTAACACCATACTATAACTGCACATACATAATATACAAAGATACATAGAAAAAAATAAAAAAAAACAGTTTTTCTAAGATCATAAAATCTGATTTCTTTCCATTTCTATTGTAGGCACACGTGCTTCTCATCCGTCAGGTCGTGGAGAAAAGGGGCCTCTACCATTGTCATCAGTGACCACCAAACCATGGACAGCTGCTGGCGAAGAGCGCAGAGTAGAGTTAGCAGAACCAGGAGTAGTTCTGACCACAGACACAGTCATCGAATATCCACTGGGAAATGACATTGTTTCCAAACTGGGACTTCCATTTTACTTGTTGATCAGTCTACGCTCAGACAAACCCAACAATGCTTTCCTTTTCAGTATTAGAAATAAAAATAGAATATTTTTTGGTGTACAGTTGCTGCCGAGAAAGTTGGTGGTACACACGGGGGGCAAACAGTCGGTGTCTTTCGATTACACGGTGCAGGATGGACAGTGGCACAGCTTCGCTATTGGTGTCGGACACACGTCCATTTCATTGTTTGCAGAATGTGGAAAGAAATACTTTAACAAAGAAGCTGTATTTGACAGACAGACGCTTGCTCCCAGCAGTACATTTACTTTGGGGAGAATGACTCTTCATTCTGTTCAGTTTGAAGGAGTGATATGTCAACTGGAGATTATTCCTTCAGCAGAAGCTTCTGCAAATTATTGTCTCTATGTGCGGAAGCATTGTCTTCATACCGATACTTACCGATCGCAACCTGAAGACCCAACAAGTCAACAACTTCTTCGTCCATCTGTGCAAGAGCAGACGAAAAAACGTGTAGAGGACAGTGCCCAATCACAGTCTATATTAGACCTAGCCAAAGAACCAGATTTATTGACATCTAGAACCTCCTCCTCTAAGCTGTCCCCAAAATTCCAAAATTTTAGTTCTGCCCAAAAAGAAACATCTCGTGTCAGGGTTACTCAACGTCCTGAAACAAATATCCAACCAACACACCATCGAAATTCATCTTCGAACAACACAGGACATGGTTATTTATCGCCAACCTTGGCTTATGAAAAGATGCGTTTGAGGAACGTCACAGAGAGAAAATACACAAAAGAACAAAAGGATGGAAAGGTGGGTATCCATCGGATCTTCAACAGGACGCTGTATCAGGCCAGTAGTGACACATATAGCCAACTTGACGTTTTGGATGGTCCCGATGAGGGTGACCACTATGGAACGGAGGGTGACCACTATGGAACTGAGGTTGACTATGGACCGGAAAATGACTATGGAACGGAAAATATCTATGGGACAGAAAACAACTACGAAGTCGACATGGAGAACTATGACTACGACTACGAGGAGATGAACATGCTTTTTGAAATGGAGGATTTGCTTGGAGATAAAGGAGACCCTGGACCTCCAGTAAGTTGACTGTTTTATTAATAAGATGTGTGTGTGACTTGTGAAAAGAGTTTTGGAACATTTGATGAGCATGTGACATGACTCACTGTAGTTTCTTGGCTTAGCGAAACGATAGTAATTTTAGAGGAACGTTATTTCAGATGTCTTCTATCTTCTTACAGACAGAGCCAAATGTTTCAAGCTGTAGTAAAGCATTTTTCATTCTAAATTCATGGAAATCAAATTGCAGACAGAATAGAGGGCCAAGTTCACACAGTTCTTTGTGGTGTTCAAGAAGTTCCAACAGCATCAGTAGCATCAAAAATTTCCAAAATTGATTGCATTTCCAAGTAAAAAAACAGCAATGTTTCAACCCAATGGGTTTTTTTTTCAAGCATGGAAAAAAAAACACGCAATCCTTGCAAACATTGGGTCGAAATGTTGCTGTTTTTCACTTAGAAATGCAATAAATATTGGAAATTTTAGATACTACTCTTTGATGCTGTTGGATCTGGAAAGTAGTTTAGGCCATGTTTGAAGAAGCACTCCACAATTTTTTATAATCTTCATTATACAGCTAGTTAGTAGTTATAACTAGAGATTAGTGGACTTTTTGGATTTCTGGTTCGTGAGAACCAAAGAGATCGGCGATGGATTCCCGCTGTCTGCTCGCTCCGTGCAGCGGGTGGATACCTCCTAAGGAACTCCTGGAAAACGCCAATGCCAATGGCTGTATCCCAGTTTTCCAGGCGTTCCTTAGGAGGTATCCACCCGCTGCACGGAGCGAGCAGACAGCGGGAATCCGACGCCGATCGTTCTGGTTCTCACGAACCAGAAATCCGAAAAGCCCGCTCCTCTCTAGTTATAACCTAATTTATTGCCTAAAAATTCCCAGAATAATTTCCATGTGTTAGGTCATGTGATCTCAACGTAAACCCCCCACCCCACCCCGAAAACACATGCGTTTCTGTACTCTCAACGTGGCAAGAAGGAAGTGATAGTAGAGGCTTAGTTGCCCATGTAATGATGCATCATAGGATGGTTAATGGACTTGAAAAGGAAAGAGTGCAGTCTGAAGTTCAAGATTGTGACAACAATAATGAAAATACAATAATGACATGTATGGATGCAGCTGACATGTGAACCTACATACATATGCACGCTCACAGTGTGCATGTGTTTTAAATGGAGATAGGGGAGTACATGGCTGCTAGAGACCTATGACCTTATTTTCAGTCAAAGTGATCAGGCATTGAAATCTTACATGCCCAATTACCATCTGTAATATTACATCAGACGGAAAAAATAGGGGATAGGGAAAGGTGGGAGGCCAACCCTTATAAGGCTGGGTTCACACAACGTTTTTGCAATCAGTTTTTTTTTTTCATGTTTTTGCAAAAATGGAAATATCGGATGGAAAAATGGATGGAAAAACAGATGCAATTGTGTGCAACTGTTTCGATTCATTTTCCATTGATTTCCATTACACTTAAAAACGTACTTGAACTTATTTTTGTGTACGTTAAACAAAAGTGTGTGTTTTGGTCCATTTTTTTTTTATGATGGAAGTCAATAAAAAAAACGGATAAAAACATCTGTTTTTTTCCATTAGTTTTTTTTGCAAACACAGATTGCAAAAACGTAGTGTGAAGCTAGCCTTATGATATTTTTTTTTAGATAAAACTGAAAATAAACCTCTACATTCACAAATGCCATTGACTTCTTGCCTCTTCCTTTGCTGCCCCCTGTTGGTTCATTCTCTGCATTCCGCATCCTCTGCTATGGTGATTGTGAAAGATTCATTGGAGCAGAGAGCAGCTAATCTATGTGGGTGTGTCTGTCAACACAATGTCGACAGATCTTCAGCAACAACCAGACAAATTCTGAATGTGGATGTAGATAAGATGGTTACAAGGACAAGATGAAACTTAAAGTAATATAATATGTTTCCTGTTATTAAAGCATCTGTAGAGGAAATACCTATAGACAAGTTATTGAGCCTTTTTATGAATTCCTGCTTTTATATTTTATATAATATTTTTTTTAACAGTGCAATAAATTGTGTAGCTAAGAACAAGCGTGCCACAAGAGCGCTCGGCTCCATACAAATAACGCTGTAATACCAGACACAGCCCAGCAGGGGCACTCTTGTCCATAGCTGCACAATTTGTAGCATTGCTAGAAAAGTAGATTATTGCATGGAATTCTAGAAAGCAAGCTCTGCGTTTTTCTGTGATTAAATAAACCTCCGAAAAGATCTTTACAGCATAGTTTGACCCTATTTGCACAGCAAAAGTCAGTGCTGCTTTGGACACTAAATTCAAGAATATTCAAATCATTGTTTAATTGTTGTTGTTGTTTTTTTTTTATTTTTGCATGAATACCACCTCCCATTGAGTTCAGTGGGTGTCAGCTTTTACTGTGCATGCAACACTGATAAATCCACTCTTGGTTTTCGAAACTTTTTTTCCCAGAACCTATAATTAAGGAGGTTTCAGACACTGATTCAGAGATACCTGCTTGTAATTGGCTTCAAAATCAACTTTAAAAGTGTTTTCTAAATGTAAAATTTTCAGGACTGAGGCTGAATTTTAAGTCTTTTTGTTAGCTGTTTGTTCTTTATATATATATATATATATATATATATATATATATATATATATACACACACACACACACATATATTATCTTTCCAGTCTGACACAGTGCTATCTGCTGCCACCTCTGTCTATTTATGTCAGGAACTGTACAAAAAAGTGGCAAATCCCCACAGAAAATCTTTCCTGCTCTGGACAGTTCCTGACATGGACAGAGATGGCAGCAGAGAGCACTGTGTTAGATTGGAAAGAATACCCCACTTCCTGGAAGACACACATCGGATAAGTACTGGAAAGTTGGAGGTTTTGAATGGAAGTAAATCACAAATCTATATACCTTCCTGACACCAGTTGACTTTGAAGGATTAGTTATTAGTTTACACATCGGAAAATTTGTGATTTTTGAAGGGTCCAGGAGCGCCCTTGGAAAGAGACAGCAGCAGTGTAAAACAGGCCTGGGGTCATATTCCAGACACACCTTCTTGGCTGTCACAAGAAGCAATAACACAAAGTTGAGTTTTATCTACATTATCAAACTTTTACAAAGTTTGGAGAACAACCAATGTAATTGAGATTCAGATCCTAGAGCCGCCATCTCATCACAGCTCGGAGGGGATCAAGGACGGTCTGTCACATTTCAAAAGGATTTGTGAAAAAAAAAAAAAGCAAAGAAAAATAGCAGAACCAGGTGTTAACCACTAGCTAAAAGGATACAGAAAACTTCTTGTACGCCAAACGCAGTGGGCCCATAGAGCGCACAAAGCCTGGTTGACTTCCACCGGAGTGCAGTTGTTTTACTTGAGATAGGCCGCCTTACACAAGGGCGTCTGGGACCATTCACACTGCGGCCATTTATTATTTCAGAAAATTTGTAAATAATGGAAGACCATCATTTCCTCATGGAAATAACAGACATTCCTTTGGCTTCAATGAGAATCTGTGTGTTGGGAGCTCCATTAAATGCTTGGATTCTTTTCAGCTGAAAGTCGGAGCTTTAAGCCCAACGCTCTGTGATCTTACTGCAGGGTTAGAAGGTGTTGATAATTGATAGTTTGGGATTTCGAGTCTCAGACACTGGAGCTTAGTCATTCTTAGACTTTCAGTAAAATACTTGTGTGTTTCTGTGTCTTCAGGGTCCTCCAGGTCCTCCCGGTTTACCAGGTCCCCCAGGGAAAAGAGGTCCAAGGGTGAGTAACTGGCATATCACGTTTCACATCTGTTTTTGCATTTACAACCTGATAATAGATCGCATTTAGTTTATCCCTGGTTAACAAGAGTGTCTTAGAAATATTTAGTAGAGAAGGGTTCTTAAACATTGGAATGTATGACTTGACGGAAATTGTAAGTGCCGGCTGTGTGAACCTGCTTCATAGAGATGCTATCTATGGAGACATAATGGGGGATATTTAGCACAACACATCACCTCTGATTCCAGGTAATTCTCTCAATATAATTACATTTCTTATATACAATAAAAAAAAAATCTGAGAGCTCTTGTCCTTGTGTATCCTTGTCCAAAGTCGACCGAATGTAGAGTAACATGTGTCAAACACGAATTAAATGAATCAGCTGTTGACTTTTTTTTTTACTTTGTCTTGTAAAAGTCATCAACTTTCCATGTGTTCCAATTCCATAGAAGAGTCTGGAACGAGTCTAAAAGTGTGTGTGTGTGTGTGTGTGGGGGGGGGGGGGGGGGGGGTCAAATTTGCGGCTCTCCAGCTGTTGCAAAACTACAATTCCCATCATTCCTGTCCAGGCATGATGGGAATTGTAGTTTTGCAACAGCTGGAGGGCTGCAAGTTTGGCACCTGTGGTCTAGAGTCCACTCCAGACTTTTCTGGGGAGTCGAGATACTTGGAAGGTGGATGATTTCATTGTCTGCTGATTCATTATCAGATTTGGTAAAACCTACTGTAGCCTGACTCAAATCTAATAAGCACTCTTGGCACATTCCACCTGGACAGCCCCCACCCACCGCCGGTACCGTTTTGATGTCCTGTCTTTGGCATGTCCATTGGCTGGATGAAGGCGGGGAGAGAGGCGCTGCAGGCCTAGGGCACAGATGCACTAGGCCCCGCCTCATCAAACTCCACCACCACCACCAGTTGTTTGGGGGGGGGCTGTCCAAGTGGTATAGATTCGCTTTAAAGATTCATACAATCTAGAGTTTTTTTCAGTATTGGCTGTGGCTCTTGGAGTACATCCACATGGGTTACACTTGCTGAATTTAGCTGAAAATCTAAAAATGCAGGAAAATTCACCCGGAAATCCCCACCATATTGGTTTAGGTTAGGGATAGGGAAACCTTCAGGGATTTCTCGCAAATCTTCTCCATTTACTTCAATGGGGAGTTGGAAATTTGCAATCAAATCCTTGTGTTGGGGATTTCACTGTGCACCTAAACAAGGGATCGGAAACCTGCAGCCCTCCAGCTATTGCAAAACTACAATTTTCATCATGCCTGGACAGCCAAAACTAAAGCTTTGGCTGTCCAAGCATGATGGGAGTTGTAGTTTTGCAACAGCTGGAGCGCCGAAGGTTTCCAATCCCTGGTTTAGGTGCACAGTGAAATCCCCAACACAAGGATTTGATTGCAAATTTCCAACTCCCCATTGAAGTCAATGGAGAAGATTTGCAAGAAATCCTTGCAGTTTCTGCAGCAGGAATCGATCAGAAATTGACATTGTAGTTTAATTTCCATGCAGAAGCTTTTCAGTGTGTTCATAAGATTCTGCTGCAGCTTTTCCCTCGCAGACCGTAAGGCTACATCCAAAAATTGTGGCAGTGCTGCAGATATTCTACCGGTGGGGATTTTCACAAATGTCCTTCATGTTTGCAGAGAAATTATCTGCAGAAAATCCAACCCATATGAATTTAGCCTTATGGCCCTATTACACAAAGCGATTAATCGGCTGTATTTGGGCGATTATTGGCCATTAAGGCCGATAATTGCTTCATGTAATAAAAGGCTTCTTTGTCTTTCATTGTTTTATAACATGTTGAAAGACAAACAACAACAATGGCAACGGTCCAGTGGTTGGCTGTAGAGGCAGCTCTTAATGTGGTTGTCCTCAACTGGACCTTGGCATCTATACTGTTCCATAGTCCTGACCTAGCTTTGAATCCTCTGGTACTCTGGTGGACCAGTCTGACCATGGACCAAACATTCACCCTACATCTAGTTACGTGAAGAGGAGACTGTGAGAATTAAACATAGTCAGAATGAAGGAAAAATAGTCATGGCCTGAGCCAGAGGGCCACCACCTATGGCATGTCCGGACATATCACATTCATTATTCTCTGTATCGTGATCTGCAGACCATGTATACATTCACGCTGAGCCCCTTTTAACACTTCCAATATAATTTTAGCGGTCGCCTTATATAATACACAATTTAGGACCAATTTGACCTTGAACCTGCAGCCTCAGTACTTGGGGAGGGGGGGGGGGGGAGATATATACTTATCCTGGCAAAAATCCTTTGCTCATCTTTTCGTCCTCATTTTTAGACCTTCTCTATGGATACACCCATTTACTGGCTCTGAAAGTGCCTGTCGGATCCTAAATATAAAATATTTGTTTCCACCCAGTCTTTTATGTGTAGTCTAGATATAATTGTGGTTTAGCATAGTACGCAATGTTTTATTATAACTCGTGCCTGTAAGCCAAGTGAGCTGTGTGTATATTTGCCGTGTCATTAAGTGCACGTCTTTACTGTAATTTTAACTACTCAGTTCTGATATTTTGGGAATGGTGCAATCTTGAAGTTGGTTATTTGTAAACTTGGCCAAAAGACTTGACTCATCCTTCACCTCGACCTTAGTTCAATTTGTTTGATGTAAATGTGTTTACAAGTAGATAAAGTAGCAGCCAATGTATTAACGAAAAAAAACATAAAAATAATAAAATTTTTGGCTGGAAAGTGTAAAAACCCAGTGTGACTCAACAGAGTATGTAGTAAGACAACAACTAAAAGTATCCAGATGACTGGTAGCTCTGTGCTGTCCCTGTTGTTCTGACTAAATAGACAAGTGGGCGTGTCCCTACACTGCCTGACACTGTCAGCTCTGATTGTATAATCTCAGACAGTCTAGAGACACATCTCCAAATGGTAACACCAAAATGGCTATTTAGTCATCCATTTCTTGTAAGTGGATTTGTAGTTGGATGAAGTATAGATATCAGAGGGCTGTTATTTATTATGTATATTCTGAGCAGAGACTGGTTACTAGATATGTGGTCCAAACAATGGAAACTACAGTTTAATGTTTCCAAATGTAAAATAAATTGGGGAGTAGGATCATATCATTAGTTCTGTGTTAGTGAAGACTTCAGAAGAGAAGGATTTAGGGGTAGTGATTTCTGACAGTCTTAAAATGAGTCACCAGTGCAACCAGGTGGTAGGAAAAGCTAATGGTATGCTCGCCTGTTTTATTTATTTATATATATATATATATATATATATATATATATATATATATATATATACTGGGCTGTATACATATAATTGAATGCTGGGCTCAAAAGGTATAACCAGAAGGAAGAGGGAGATAGTGATCCTGCTGTATACAGCTCTAGTGACATCACATCTGGAATACTGTGTCCAGTTCTGAAGGAATCTTCTGGCTGATGTGGTTGGTAAATCTACAGTAAGTAAATATAAATCCGCCTGGGATAAACCTTTAGCTACCCTAAAATATAATAAAGGAAATTATATAAGGGCAAACCAAATGGACCTGGGGGGGTTCTGCCAACAATTTTCTGTTTCTAAGAACACATAGAGAAACAACATAACACAGAGCTATAAGAAAAGATGTTCCAGAAGTATTTATTCAAACATACAGCTACGAAGAGGCTATGGGTCACCTATGAAGGGTATTTATAGGCTTAAAAAATATTAGGCAGTCTACTGTGGCTTAAGTCTTTCAGTTTCCTGGTCCCCTGACTGTCAGTGGACAGAGACACATGAAAATGTTAGCCTTTATATTTTTGAAGACTTTACAAAGGTTTAGATATGATACTCTACTGGACCGTAGTTAATAGAGTTGGGGGCCCTCATGTGTTATTTGGGTCAAGCAGTTAATGTGAAGAGCAACCACAAAGAGTGTCTCTCTCTCTTTTCTCTGTCTCTCTTATTATCGGAGATCCCAGGAGCAGGACAGACCACTTTTAGGAACCTTCAAACTAACAAAAGTGGATTGTTACAAGTTGACAGCTCTTTAATATGAACTTGGTTCCCCGTGGGCTTCAGTAAGATCAAGGACCAATGTTCGGAGATAAGGTCTAGCTTGCAGTTGGCATTCCACTTTTTCCCGAAGGAGTTTAATGGGGTTGAGGTCAGAGAATCAAAAGGTCCAGCCTACGACAGACCATTATCTCTACCACTGATGTATCTGGGCAGAAGTATTCTTGCAGCCTTCAAACCCAGCTTTGTCCATCAGACTTCCAGATGGTGAAGTGCGATACATCTAACAGGGTTGGGCCATACATCACTTAACTGCAAACTGTATCCCACATGTTGATCTCAGACTTCTGTGTGGTTGTTCAACTATGAAAACCCAATGTTAGAAATTCCAATGATCAGTTACCAGAGGCAATATGTCCTACCACTTCAAAGTCCAATCACAATTGAGTAGAGAAGCTACAGAAACATCAACATGACTAAAGCCAGCCATACACATTAGATTAATGTTGGCTGAACCCACCAGTTTTGGTAGGACTGGCGAACCTCTGATGAGTATGGTGTCCTCCCAACTTATGTTGGAGAAGAGAAGGATCATGAAGTTGGATTTCAACATTGTGAAAACTTTTTTCTCAGAGGAGATAAGCCACCAATAGAGGCATTTACCAGTGATAGACTCCTCTCTTCTTCTTTAGTAGATGCTGAACTGTTCAGGTTCAGCATTGTTCTCTGAACCTGAACGCTTAGTATTTGGCTCCCTTTGGCTTCAGAAGTTGGATGCCTATAGATGTTTCCCATTCTTTTCCAGAACTCACTAAGGGCCCTATTCCACCGGACGATTATCGTTCAGATTATCGTTAAATCGTTCGAATCTAAACGATAATCGTTAGGTTGAAATGCAGTTAACGATTAACGACCGAACGAGAAATCCTTGATCGCTTTATAAGACCTGGACCTATTTTTATCGTTGCTCGTTCGCAAAACGTTCGCAAATCGTTCGCATTGAATAAGACATCGTTCGGTCGTTTGCAATAGATATGAACGCAATAGCGAATAAATAGCGAAGAAGGAACGATCGCAATTACGATCATAAGTAACAATTATCGTTCCATAAAAATGAAAAGTGAACGTTTTCAGGTCTTTCGCAATAGCGGTCGCTTGAGATCGTTAATCGTTAACGATTATGCAAACTATAATCGTCCGGTGGAATAGGGCCCTAAGGCTGAGTTCACATGGAGTAAAACTCACGGAATGCAGCCAGCCTCCGTGTCATACTGGCAGTCTATGGGAGGCTCACGCGCCTCTCCGCTCAGAAGAATTGACGTGTCCAATCTTCCGCGCGGAGAGAGGAGGCGTGCGAGCCTCCCATAGACTGCCAGTATGACATGCTGACTGGATTCCATAACGGAGAATTCTGCCATGTTTACTGGCCCTAAGGCGGCATGCAACTTTTGCAGCCTCAGGGAGTCAAATGCAGAGCGTTCAGGTTTGAAGAAAGTTGCTGAACCTGAACACTTTGACATCTCCGCTCCATGCTCTTCTCTTCTTGTGCACATGTTTATTTGGCCAAGTTTGTGAATGGGAAGTTTGGAGAAACAGCTAGAGGTCAATAACCTCCTATCCATAACTCATCCTATAGGTAAGGTTTATTGAATCTATGTGTTACTCTTATGTCAGGTTGGGTTGGCCCATTGGAGTACTAATAGTCCTAGATTCTGACATAGTAGTTGATCCAATAGTTCAGCAGAAGACAACCCTGTTTAGTGGTGACTTTGGTGCTTATCTCTTGGCACTAGGGTCTATTTCAGGGAAAGGGAACCTGCAGCCCTCCAGCTGTTGTGAAACTACAATTCATATTATGCCTGGACAGCCACAACTTTGGCTGTCCAGGCATGATGGGGACTGTAGTTGTGCAACAGCTGGAAGGCTGTAGGTTCCTCATCCCTGTCTTATGGTCACACACAACCTATTGGTGACTTGTCATGCATGTGCAATAATAGCATCAACTGTAAAATCAATGCAGAAACTTTTTAATGCACGTGAATAGGGTTGTGTGGATTGTCATTAGCTATGATGCAAGTTCTGTGCTAAAATCTCTAAGTCTGGGATTCTGAGTCTAATCCTCTCCATGTGAATATATCCTTAGCAGAACGGTTCTTCTTCCATCTATAGTAAACCGGTAGCAGTCACATTACTGAGGCATGGGACGTTTAATGGTCTCTTTTAAGATTAGCAGATGAAAACATTTGTTTCCGGCTGCAGAATGGTCGATATACTTATAATAGGTTTAGTTTAAGTGTTTCTCAATGGCCAGATGGGATTCTAGAAAAGCAACAGGATCCTATCACAAATGACGAATGCCTGATAACTGTGCAACAGGTTTTCACCAGATCTTGTTGCGATTTAATACTTTTTGCAATTGAACAGATTGAATTGGTTTTGTTTCAGTAATGAAAGTGGCTTTTTTCCCCTCCCAAGTTTGTATTTTGGGTTATTTAAGGAGACCATACCATTCAAGTACAGCCAACTGTGCGAGATCTGAAAGCATTTACATGTGCGCCACTGACAAGCAGGGAATGCAAGTCATCCGCTTCTCCACTTCTCTGGCTCTGGAAAGTCTTCTGCCAGGCCTAGCTACAGGGGAGAAGGAAGCTGGGCCGTGATCAAAATTGTTGTGCAATTATGGTGCAAAACGGTCAGTGGGGAGGCAGTGCGCTCACAGCTAGGTTGTCTGTATAATCTCTGCTGTCCAGGTTTGATCTGAGTGAAATATGAGAGATTCTTGAAAATTTTTATGTTCTGTTATTGGAACTTTACTAGTAATATTCATTTATTATAGGTTGTATATTGACCCGCTCATTTGATCACCTGAAAACAATTTTTGACACAATTCTGTGCAATCTGGTCTGGTTTGCGGCCTCTATAAGGACACAGAATGCTGCAGATTTTCTGCAATAGTATTTTCACACCAAAAATCACACCATATCCTCCATTATGTAAGTATGCAAATAGGCTAGTTTAGTGCTCTGAACCGCCAGTGCACTGATATGTCCCTTGGGTGACATGGCCAGACCTGATTCTGAAGGAGGCGCCTCACCCAGGGGAGGGATATCGGTGCACTGGGAGCTCTGGCCCCGCCTCCAGTGCACCAAACCAGCCTATTTGCATACTCACATAACAGAGAAGATCTCAGGAAATGGATGATGATGGATGTGGCACAACTGGTATGGTAAGGTGGCAGCAGCATATATTCTGTTATTCTCTATATTGTGTATAGCACGTGCAAGCATGGTGTGAATTCAGCCTTATTGATTGCCATCAGTACATTGCAGCCGCCTGTGTCAGCATGTAAGCATGTTCTGTAGACAGCACCTGCAGGAATGTGTAATCCCCGGCCGCCCTTCAGTCTTATTATCTGACTTATCAGCTTCACTTCCAATTGAAATATTGTTTATTTTCTTGAAATTATCATTACAGCGGCTGCAAACCAGATTTTCACTGTAAGTTTGGGTTCAGGTCCAGGTAACATTTATCTGCAACATTGTAGCTTCTTTGAAATGCTGGGAGGGTTATTGTATGGAAGGAATTTTTAGTCTCACCATGGGCAGCAACATATCAAAACTTATGTTTGAGTGGAATACCCCTTTAAGTTTGTTTTGTGCTAATGAGTTTGCTTGGTGCACTAGAGGCCGTCTTAGCACCCCCAGCCCGCCAATGACACCACTTCATAATTATGAAACCACTTCCAGTACACCAGAGAAGCTCATTAACATAAAACACATTTAGCTAATATCTCAGGACCATGGCATCCACATTCATGCCTACTGGCCTATAGACTACAATGGGTCCCATACCATCTGCAATTGCATAAACTAGGCATTGAGGAAACAACTGAGACTAACCTTTCTAACTCTGAGTCATGACAACCCAAAGGATGTAGTGTAGACTTATAAGTCCAAAAATGTTGTAATAATCTTAAAGGAGTTGTCCAGACTAAATCTATGGATTGATGTATCCTCGAGCTCGACATTTTCCGAACCCACGCGGCATTTGATTCACCGCAGCTGCAGAAGTTGGATGCCGCCCTTGATGTCATCAGTCGTGCCATATCTAAGCTGGCAAGATCTATTATGTGAATAGTCACTAGGGGTTTAAGTGATACCACAAAGATCAAAAGCAAGAGCATTCATCCCTGATGTGTTCCACACTAGGGGCAAAAAGGATCTAATCCATCACTATGTTCTTGTATCCTCATGCTGGGATTGTGGTCTAAAATCTTTATCCAGCCTATAAAACCCTAAATCCCAAGGCTTCAGACGCCGACCACATGTATTGTCATTCAGCGCTGTCAGATGCCTCGGCAGTGTCGAGTGACAGAACAGCCTCATCCCTTCCTTACTGGAAATGGCCAAATAGTTTTCTCACATTAGCAGATGTTGACCGGGATGGCATAAATCCGGTTCGTCCTTTGTGTTCAGAGGTCGTAATAACTTGTGCTAAATGATTGGGCAGAAGTTTTGCTGGAATTTTATTATCACTGTTGAATAATGATATGGGACTATAGGAATGAATATTTACAAGACCGGTACCTGATCTGAAAAGCAACTTATCCTAAAATATAGCTATTGAAGAATATCTAATGCTGGCGGTTGGCTCCGGCCTTGACGGTGTCAGTCCCTTGCTCCGCCTCCTACCTGTTATAGTCTTTTCCCGAGGGGTGGCTTCCATCATTGCACTGCCAGATCTGGCCCTCTCTGCTCCTTGCCCTGCTCACCTAATCGTCGCCATGCTTTGTCTATTGTTGTTTCCAGACCTAGCCTATAGGGACCACATTTGGGCTATTATATTTGTTTAAAGGGCCAGCACACACCTTAATTCTGCTATCTTGTCTCCTTCCTGTACCTGCAGGGCCGTATTACCAGCTGCTGCTGCCCTAGGCACTACACCTGCAGACCCCCCCTATTTCACTCACCAATTAGCATCAGGATTATCTAGTTTTTGAACATCATATTTATATCTGATCAGTCTTAGGCCGCGTTCCCACATTTACTGAACGTCACCACCCATGCAGCCAAAGCCAGACACTCATGCGGTAACCAATAGGCATACGGCCACTAATCCGGGTAACACCTGGATTAACACCCCCATACAAGCCCTGACCAGTACCAATCCATCCCCCCCTCCCCCCCTCGAAAAGACAACAGATTTACTGGCAAGTCTGAATGGCAGGTGGGAGACACAAAAAAAAGTTATTTCCCTCCCCCTGCTCCCTGGTGCTGCCCCACTCAAAGGTGCTGCCCTAGGCACTGGACCACGGGCGCCTAGTGGTAAATACGGCCCTGTGTACCTGTAGACAACTTGGACTGTTGATCAAGCACCTGTGTCTCCTGCCTCAACCCTCTTGCCTGTTCTTGACTATGCATCTCCCAGTGTACCAAAACTTACTCCCAAGTGCTTGACCTGGTCTGTTGACTAGGCCAACTTGCCAGATCTGGTGCCATGCACCAGTACCATCTGGTCTAGTACCCATACTGGGACATTGCTTGTGGTACTACCTGGTATCCTCTAGAACAGGATTATCCAACTCACGGCCCACCAGCTGTATCCAGGGCCAGAGTTTTAGCTATCCATGCCTGATGGAAAATTCTAGTTTGGTAACAGCTGGAGGGCCACCTGTTCTCAAGAAGCAGAACATCAGTTTCTGCATCCTGGAGTGGGATGAAGGGCGAAAACAAAAAGGGTACTTAAGGCCCTATTACACCAACAGATCTGACTAAAGATTATCTGTCAAAGATTTGAAGCCAAACCCAGGAGTGAATTTGAAAAGAGGTAAAATCCAGTCTTTCCTTTATGACCTGTTCTCTGATTATAGTCTGTTCCTGGGTTTGGCTTCAAATCTTTGGCAGATAATCTGTCGTCAGATCTGTTGGTGGAATAGGGCCTTTAGACTCTGCCTCCAGGTGTGACCCAAAGTCAAACCGGTTTGGCAACACAGCAGGTCCACACTCTCTGCGCATTTTACACATCTAAAGGAAGGTCTTCCAAACCTTGTACCTCACCACAAGAAAGTTCCTCTGGCTCCTCCAGAGGTGTAAGAGAATCCAAAAAGACCCTTTCAAAGTTAAGTCATTTTAGGTAAACTCAACCGATCCAAAAATGAAAGCATTATGAGAGTAAAATGACCCTACGATAGAAGAGTTTTATAAACTCCTGCAGTCCCTGCTGTGTATTATTTATTATAGTACTTGACGTTTCTTTCCAGAAGAGGCACGAGTTTTAACCATATTATCAGGTATTTTACCCGTTCTACGTCCCTCGATAAATGTGGTCTGATTGAAGAAGAGAATATTTTGCTTCGCCCACTGGCGCGAGATCAATTCCTTATTCCGTTGCGCTTCCAAAAACTTACATTTATTTTCATTACTTGGATTGTTAAATAAGCATAGCTCATGTATTTTTTTAGATCATTGGCCAGGTTTTTTTTTCTGTCTCATTCCCCATTCAATAATTTAATTTCACAAATTTATTTCAAAAGAACACCTCTTAAAATTGCCTAAAGGCATCCCTCCATATAAATGAAGCTGTAGATCTTGTATTTCAAAGAAAAAAAAAATACCTCTTCTGTTTGGTGATATCTAAATATAGATTCATAACTAAATTAAAACTTTCAAATGTGAATATGAAGGAGATTTTAATTTATCTGAAAAAGATAACCAGCTGACCTGTAGGGGTCCAACTGGAGGGACCCTCACCGATTACAAGAATGAAGGTCAAATATCCCCAAAGTAACTAAAGTGTCCGTTTACCCTCTAGGGGACACAATATTGGCTGAAGCAGGTCTGAAGCAGTGGCTGAAGGTGTATGGGGGCCTCCTGACTCTTCACTGACAGATAATGTCGATAGAGATAGGGATGATAAATTTTGACTGCCCAACCCTTTTGTTCTCAGAGAGATAAGCTAGTGCCAAAGCAATTTGGCGGCAGCAACTTAGGGTACTATTACATGGGCCAATGGAGGCCCAATAATCACTGTAAACGAGCACCGATCTGCTAGATCGGCGCTCGTTTACTGGGCCTATTATACGGCCCGATAATCGTTTAACAAGGACTGCGTTACCGATGTCTTTGCAGCCCTTGCTTAAACGCTATACATTACCTATCCATGCTGCAGGGCTCCTCTTGCAGTCTGCTTGTCACCTGTTCACGCTCGCTGCAGCTCCAGAGCGGCCTGTCTGAGCTGACAGGCCACTCAGCCAATCACTGGCCACGGCGGTCCCGGCCTGTGATTGGCTTAGTGGCCTGTCAGCTGAGACAGGCCGCTCTGAAACTGCAGCGTAGGACCCAGGGAGAAGCAGAGCGCAAGCGGAGCCCTGCAGCATGGATAGGTAATGTATAGAGTTTGGAAATCATCAGCCGCCGGCTGCGCACCGCTATTACACGTAGCGATGCGAGGTGGCGCCCGACAATTATACGTCCAAACCTATATCAACGATAAGCCAATGATCGTTGTCATCGGCTGATCGTTGTGTTTATGACACGCATCGATAATTGGCCGGATAGGATCCATTCAGCAGATTATCGTTCCGTGTAATAGGGCCCTTATCCGTCACCATAGGGAGTGCATGAATGTTTGACCATGAAGTGGAGTAGAGGCATAACTCCTATAGACTTCTTCAGACTGCCTTTATCTCCATTTTCTGTTTGACAAAAACTGGAAGTAGAGATCAGTAGGGACCCAGAGACCCTTATTAAAAAAACAATTCATCTCGCTGGGCAAACATTTTAACATAACCTGTAAAAAAAAAATTGTTTCTTTACAATGACTATTGGGGGCAAACAGTCAATGATTTGAGGGATTTGTGGACGTTACCTCTGTGATGTCTGCAAATTAGGGCTGGTTCCATTGACTTCTGTTGGTGAGCCCCAAATCCAAGATCCATTATTTGGCCAAGATCTGTGCTGCAAAAAACATGCCCTAATACGGGTCGTAATTGCGGCACAACCAAATCACGGATCTGTAAAATTATGGACGTGTGAACGGGCTCTATAAAAATCAATGGGAACATAGTTGCGGAGTGGCTGTGGCTAAAGAAGTTGGATGAAGCCCTAGGGAGTCCAGGAAAACATGGATACAGCCTATGGCCCATGGGCTGCATCCAACCAGCCACCGGTATTCAAATGCCAAACAATGGGATGTGCTCAAGTTGCTCAACTTACGGTAATCTCTACACGCCATCAACCTCCATAAAAATACAGAGTCAGCAGCACTTGGTTATCAGTACATCTCCAATAAGTTTGGAAAAATTTTAGAAACTTGGAAAATGTTCTTGGAGAAGCTTTGGCGTCTGAAATATTGTGTATAAATGGCAAATGGCCCAGTTGGTTTAATGGCTGTGTGGTTGGAATTTCTACTCGTGTAACTAAACCCAGCCATGCCACCCCCTTCAGCCCAAACACGCTGCTGCTTCCAAGTGTTCCTGACCTTGGTGGCATAGATCCATAGGATTATATGTGTTCTTAAGTGGGTGGTCCACTGCTGTTAAGGGTAATGTATCCTTATACAACACGTAATGGTTGTTATACTAATCTTGGCAAAAACTTCCCTGGATTCTATGTGGTTCCCCATGTGTTTGTGAATATGCCAATTATGCTAATTGTCTTGGCGAAATGAAACGAATAGATGGTTTACCTCACTGTATAAAAGAGATGAAAAGAAAGCCGTCAATGGGCAGTGAGACTATTTACAAGGCATTTAAAGATGGTCAAAATATAATGATAATCGCCAAAGGCATTTATTGAGCCTGAAGCCCCTAAGGCGGTTATTGTGCAAATTATCGTTATATCGTTTGAATTTAACCGATAACCGTTTTGTGTAAATGCAGGCAATGAGAAATCGTTTGTTTGGTGCCGACACCAAAGTCATCATTAATTGATCGCTGTAATTCCGCATTCGATCACTAATCGTTCAGTGTAATTCCACATCGCTCCTTCATTTGCTGGGGTCAGATGGAGTAAATGATTGTAGTTAACAATAGTTAATATTAGAATCAATTTAGCCCCGTCACAGAGGAGAGGGGGTTTCGTCACACTGGGGGCTAGGGGGCCTGCCCCCAATGCTCACGTAGGTTAAATCGGTGAACGACTGTTTACACGGAACGATCTGCGAATTTTTTGCGAACGACGATGTAAGAACATGTTGTAAGATCAAAATGAACGATTTCTCGCTCTTCGTTTGATCGTTCGCTGCGTTTACACGTACGATTATCGTTCGAATTCGATCGTTATCGTGCAAATTCGAACGATAATCGTCCGTGTAAACGCAGCATTTCAGTGAGCTATAATATTTTTTTTTAATCTAGATGTGAAATCATTTACAGAATATGTGGACTGTTTTTGTGGCTCTGTGGTTAGCTTTGTTGGCACACAGAACTGGGGTCTTTGCTTTCAACCTGACCAAGAATGACATGTGCAAGGAGTCTGTATGTTCCAGTGTTTGATTTCCTCCCAATATCTGTGGGTATTAGTTGTTTACCATGTCATCAGCATTACCAGGCTTCATCTCAGGTGTTTATGTTGTCATATACGATTTGCTTATTCCTGGTAATGCTGATCACATGACACAGTGATTCCATTTTAGAAAATGATTTATGAAGCTAGACCTGGCCTCAAATAGAAAAAAGAACCTTAATTTAACCTTTAAAGGGGAAATATCAATAGGTTAGACTAATCTAATTTGCTGATATGTCCCTACTGCAGAGAAGATGCTGTGGCAGAGGATCTGTCTTTTACCTCCATTCTAGTGCAGTTTTCTCCACAGTCTGGTAAAACCATTAGGAGCCCTGGGCCACCTATTAGGAGCACTGTCCACCCTCATAGCTATAGGGGCGGGCTGGGCTCCTAATGGACTAACTGCACTGGAACAGCGCAGAGGAGGAAAGTAAGAGACATATCTTCCTCTTGGGCGTCTCCTGTGACTCTCAGCCCAGTGATTGGCTCAGCCCAGTGTAGAGTCATTGGCTGTAGAGTCATGGAAACCGTATATATGTGATATTATCGCAGCAGGACTTAGGATTTAGACTAGGTCCATTACCTAAAAATCCTGGAAAAAATATCTATCTATCACAAGGAATGCTCTGAGATTTCAGCTCTGAAGCTTACATAATTGTGAATGCAGCTGTAGCTTTTATTATATGCAGTAACTGCAGGTCATAAGTAATGTAATAATCCTTTGCTTCACCTTGTTATGTTATTCAGTATGTAAATTATACACCAACGGGGCAGGGGGGGGGGGTATATCCTGCAATATACTGATTTAATGTGCTGATATTGGATTTTGTTTTTTAGGGGATGGTCGGACCCCATGGCAATCCTGGATTACCTGGCCCACCTGGTCCAAAAGTAAGTTAATAACAAACCGTGTATAGATGAAGCCGGAGAGGGATAAAATGATGAATGAGGACACATTATGCTTCTAAATCATAGCGTCACGTAGCTTTAATGCTAGAGGGGAGTTTTTTGCATATAAAAAAAGCTAAATTAGAAAAGAGTCAGAAATCAGAAAGGAGTCCAACAATATGTCAATACGCTTTCTCTAATACATTGCCAAGTTAAAGGTGCTGATCTCCGGGAGCGACTCCGAGCCCCCCCAGCCTTGATCTCCAGCTCGCCTTATCGCAGTGTTTACAGCGAGCACTTATACTCGTAATAAATAACATCTAAGAGACTTTTACGTCTTCTCATAAAACTTATACTTAGCCTATGTTTAAGCTGTGGCTTTGTAATGGTTTTTGTGCTGCCTTTTATCCTCTATAATAGCCAAAACAAGAAACGTTAATGCAGAACCTATTACTAGTACAATATATCATAACCACATAAATAAGTCATAGAATAATACTTACATTTTTCTCATCATCATCATCTCATCACGTATTACTAGACCTAGAGCTCTGGATGTGATGTGTGTGTTGGAGGACTAATATTTTTTGCAATACTTATTTTGGTATTACTGATTTTTCACTTTTTGTCACTTTGTCAGGACTCCCAGTGGTTAGTGTTGAGTAAACTTACCAAACTATTCTCCGAATCTGAAAGCTCGGTATTTGAATCCTAGAGTGTTACGGAGTTGGATGCCTCCATGCGGAGGCGTGAAAACATGGATACAGCATCCAACTTCTCCAAGTGACGGGAATCTAATTCTGAACATTTAGGTTCAGAGAACATTGCCGAAACCAAACAGTTCAGCAAGCTCGCTCAACACTACAGTGAGTCAAGTAGCAAGTGCTCAGTTTCCTTACAGCACCCCTACATTTTTGCAATCATGAGATGATTCATCCGTTTTGGCAAAAAAACAGATGGAAAAACTATTACAATTTTGATCCGTTTTTCCATAGACTTCCATTAAAAAAAAAAAAAGAAGGATCAAAACGCTTCCGTTTTTTAAAAAACTATGTATTTTGTGTATTTGTATAATTAAGGTCAACGGAAAAACAGATCAAAATGGATGCACACGAATCCATCCGTTTTTCCATCTGTTTTTTTTGTAAAAACAGATGAGAAAAAAACGGATGAAAAAAAAACAATATGAACCCAGCCTTACACAGCTATAATAATCATCTCATGTAAAAGGGCCAGTAATTGGCAGATGAATGAGAAATTCCTTGTTCGCTGACACTCATGTGGGTGTTACAATCATTGGTAGTCGCCCACACATCTTGCCATGAAAACATGATTGAGTCTTGTAATGGCTCTGAAAACAAGCTCTAATCTCGATGATAGGTGCTCTTTTGCTGTGCTTATCAGGCCTTGTAAGGGTCCATTTACACAGAAAGATTATCTGCCAAAGATTTGAAGCCAAAGCCAGGAATGGATTTGAAAAGAGGAGAAATCTCAGGCTTTCCTTTATGACCTGATCTCTGTTTATAGTCCATTCCTGGCTTTGGCTTCAAATCTTTGGCAGATAATCTGTCAGATAATCTTTCTGTGTAAATGGACCCTAAGAGGGCCCTTACATGCCCCCATCAGCAATGTAACCCTGATGGTCCTATTTATTTATTTTTTCTCCAAAAAAGGGTCTGGGGCTTATTTTTATACTTTATGATGCTCAATTCCTTTCTTGTACTCCACGGAGTAGCTTTTTATTTATTTATTTTTTGAGCTCTTGAGAAACAGGGTAATATTGTTACTTTTCCAGAATATGTAAATTAGGTGGTGTATGGGGGGGGGGGATCCTGTAGCAATCAGTGCACCGATCCGCCGTTTCCTGCAGCATGACTCCGCATGGATATTAATAACTGTGTTCTGCACTTAGCATCGGCAGAGAGGGACATGACTACAGAGCACCATGAGGAAGACTCCTGATGTGCTGCAGGAGCTGGCAGGCATGTTGGTGTATCGAGAGTTATAAGACTACCCCCACGGCACTGAACTGCCTCATCTAATCTAAAATGCTGCTAGATTCACTTGAAAAGACATCTTGAAAAGAGACATTAAAAAGAGCCCGCATATGATGGAAAAACTAGAAAAAATTGTTACTTGCCTTCTGAGTTCCGTAGAAAATCTGGTCAGCACCCAAATCTTTATTTACAAGTGAACAACACGAAACTATTACCACCAATCAGTGGACTCAATGGTCACATGTTAAACTCTGGACACCATGACTCCTATCGCTACTATGCCGTTGATAGGTGGTAACAGCAGGTGGGCTTCTGGTGTTTTACCCGGGCAATTGTCGCAGTGGCCTTCCCACCCGGACACACCGGCACTGGGCTTTTTAAAGGGGGGCGCAAATGTGAGGATGCAGGTGCGGCAGAGAGAAATTAACACAGTCCAGCACTTAAACAGGAGATAACTTTTACTTAAAGGGGTTATCCAGCGCTAAAAAAACATGGCCACTTTTCCCCCTCTCTTGTCTCCAGATTGGGTGTGGTTTCAAACTCAATTCTATTGAAGTAAATGTGGCTTAATTGCAATCCACACCTGACCTGGAGACAAGAGAGGGGGAAAAGTGACCATGTTTTTGTAGCGCTGGATAACCCCTTTAAGAGTGTCCGTGCAATACAAGTTCTAGGGGTATTCTGGGAAAATTACTTTTACCTTATCCACAGGATAGAGGAAAAGTAGGAGATTGCAGGGGGTTCAACCCCTGAACCCCCGGCGGTCTCCAAATCGGACCCTGCTGTCTGTTATGAATAGAGCCCCCGGTCAGCACTTGACCTACAGCTCTATTCATTCCTATGGAGCCGAAGGAAAGAGCAGAGTACGCCGGAAGAGCGATGTACTCGGCTCTTTCTGTCGCTCAATAGGAGTAGGATATCCTACTTTTCCCGTTTCCTGTGGATAGGGGCATGGTCAACTTTTCCTGGAATACCCCTTTAATATCTTCAGTAGGTGCAGGTACAGGTGTCGGTAGTGCTTTAGGTAGTAGAAAGAAGAAGTGTTTCTTAACTTAGACAGATTTAGGGTCTGTCTTGGGGACCTTGCCTAATTAGTACAGTACTCTGCCAGGATAGTTGGTTGTGTGACTTGTGAAGATGAGAAAAAGACCTCATACTCACAGTTAGGACAAAGGGAAAGAGACCGCCTTTTGCCAAACCATTCCAGCGAGTGTCAGGTTAAGTAGCAGGTTTGCATGACTGGGCAAAGCTAACCTCTCAAGAAAACCCGAGTAGGTCGAGTAAGTGTCTGCTCCACTAATCCTAGATCTGTTTAGTCATGACCCTAAAGCTTCCTTTAGCTGTGTGGATAGTGAGACACCAAGTGGTGATAGTGCAGAAAAGCACCCATCATCCCACAGTGTGACACCTGACAGGGTTACCTTGAATACAGAACTTAGTGGCACAGCTGTACTGGGACACTACAATCATACATACAAAGAAGGTGTGCCCTCTTAACTACCCCAGTAGGGTACATAGGATTTATAGAATTAGGATGTAAGTTGCAAGAATAACGGGGATTAATGTGCAGGGATGACAGAGACGTTCTATGGGGGAATGATAGATAAGCGACAGGTCACATTAGGGATAGCTTGTCGTCAGGATAGGTAATCACTGGTGAAGGGCAAATCCATTAGCAGATTAGGGCGGATTTGTGAAGAACACTGACAAGAGCTCCAGCTCTGCGGCCGCCCACATGAGGTAATGGATACTAAACACTATCAGACACAGGGAAATTATTGATAAATTATAGCTCCATGTGAGGAACATCTGATGGATTCCATGTGAAGGTTGGATGATAAATGTTGCCTTATGTGAGGTAGATAAGTAATATCAGACATAGGAAGAGTAAGAACTGGGATTCATGTGGGAACACAGGTGTTCAGAATTGTACCACCATGCCATAAAGGAAACTGCTGCAAAATCTTGTGTTCCTACATGATCATCTCACATTCTTCATTGCTGAAAGGGCAGAAATAACTCTGCTGGTACTGTGTATAAGGGGGGCTCTCTGCTGGTACTGTGTATAAGGGGGGCTCTCTGCTGGCGCTGTGTATGAGGGGACTCTCTGCTGGTACTGTGTATAAGGGGGGCTCTCTGCTGGCGCTGTGTATGAGGGGGCTCTCTGCTGGTACTGTGTATGAGGGGGCTCTCTGCTGGTACTGTGTATGAGGGGACTCTCTGCTAGCGCTGTGTATAAGGGGGGCTCTCTGCTGGCGCTGTGTATGAGGGGGCTCTCTGCTGGTGCTGTGTATGAGGGGGCTCTCTGCTTGTACTGTGTATGAGGGGGCTCTCTGCTGGTACTGTGTATGAGGGGGGCTCTCTGCTGGTACTGTGTATGAGGGGACTCTCTGCTGGTACTGTGTATAAGGGGGGCTCTCTGCTGGTACTGTGTATAAGGGGGCTCTCTGCTGGTACTGTGTATGAGGGGGCTCTCTGCTGGCGCTGTGTATGAGGGGGCTCTCTGCTGGTGCTGTGTATGAGGGGGCTCTCTGCTGGCACTGTGTATGAGGGGGCTCTCTGCTGGCGCTGTGTATGAGGGGGCTCTCTGCTGGCGCTGTGTATGAGGGGGCTCTCTGCTGGCGCTGTGTATGAGGGGGCTCTCTGCTGGTGCTGTGTATGAGGGGGCTCTCTGCTGGCGCTGTGTATGAGGGGGCTCTCTGCTGGCGCTGTGTATGAGGGGGCTCTCTGCTGGTGCTGTGTATGAGGGGGCTCTCTGCTGGCGCTGTGTATGAGGGGGCTCTTTGCTGGCGCTGTGTATGAGGAGGCTCTCTGCTGGCGCTGTGTATGAGGGGGCTCTCTGCTGGCGCTGTGTATGAGGGGGCTCTCTGCTGGTGCTGTGTATGAGGGGGCTCTCTGCTGGTACTGTGTATAAGGGAGCTCTCTGCTGGTACTGTGTATGAGGGGGCTCTCTGCTGGTACTGTGTATAAGGGGGGCTCTCTGCTGGCGCTGTGTATGAGGGGGCTCTCTGCTGGCGCTGTGTATGAGGGGGCTCTCTGCTGGCGCTGTGTATGAGGGGGCTCTCTGCTGGCGCTGTGTATGAGGGGGCTCTCTGCTGGCGCTGTGTATGAGGGGGCTCTCTGCTGGCGCTGTGTATGAGGGGGCTCTCTGCTGGCGCTGTGTATGAGGGGGCTCTCTGCTGGCGCTGTGTATGAGGGGGCTCTCTGCTGGCGCTGTGTATGAGGGGGCTCTCTGCTGGCGCAGTGTATGAGGGGGCTCTCTGCTGGCGCAGTGTATGAGGGGGCTCTCTGCTGGCGCTGTGTATGAGGGGGCTCTCTGCTGGCGCTGTGTATGAGGAGGCTCTCTGCTGGCGCTGTGTATGAGGGGGCTCTCTGCTGGCGCTGTGTATGAGGGGGCTCTCTGCTGGCGCTGTGTATGAGGGGACTCTCTGCTGGCGCTGTGTATGAGGGGACTCTCTGCTGGCGCTGTGTATGAGGGGACTCTCTGCTGGCGCTGTGTATGAGGGGGCTCTCTGATTTTCCTGACTATATAAGCATTGTGCTGGAAGAACTGTATATTGGGCATATTCTGGTGATGGATAATGGAGGCATTGGCTGCTGCTCTGTACTTGTAGTTTCGTTGAAAGTGATTCTATGTTGTTGTATGATTTGTCCAGTATAGATGGGTGTCTGGTTTTGCTGATATCCCTAGTCATGTCTCAAGGCTCTTTTACAGACTGGATATTCAATTACCGGCCAACTACCTATAGAGGGCACTAGGAACACAGTTTTCTTCCAACCGGAGACATCAGATCTTTACAATGGGGCATTTCCTGTAAGACTCCATACACCATCAGGATCTAGTATCCCCAGAGCTACAGCAACGGCATCTCGCCTAGCCAACCACTACCCTTCCCTGGTGGCTGTCTACACATGGATGTTTTGTTTGGTTCACACATCCTCTTTTTAAGTTTTTCAGCACTTTATGGATCTAAACGGGGGTTGGGGGGTGGAGAGACAGGTTTCTTCTTACTAGACAAAAGTAAATTTGCATATGTTTTCCTATGGATGATTGCTTGTGAGGGTTCTCACACAAGCTGGATCTCTTTAGTAGGGTCAAGTAACCCCCAGAACTGTCTCAAAAAGAAAAAAGGAAAATTTAGACAACCAATGCCCTGCTCTGAAATAAGTCTCTTGGCCTGCGCTGTATTTTTGATGAGTGTGAACAACGCTATTTTAATCAAAAACCGGAACACCTAATATCTGCAGTTGTGCTTCCATGCTTGGGTTGGACATTGATCTACGGGATAGTTACCCCTAGGTGGCACTACAAAGACACTTGTCTTCCTTCTGGGAGAGAGCTAATTTGCATAAATTTTCTATAGAGCGTTGCTTGTAAAAGGCTGATTATCGGCCAGGAGTGTTGATAGAAACGCTTCTGCAGGCCATAATTGTCCCATGTAAAAGTGACCGCAATCACGGGGACGGGGAAATCATTTCTGATCATTTCTTTAGAACATGCTTCAAAATGTATTGTGCCGCTCACTGTAAACAGGGGATGTGAGGCCGATAATTATAAAGGCAAACTAACAGCACAGATATATATATATATACAGTATATCCATATTGTCAGTCTGCAGATCACACATGCAGTACGTGCATACTTACCTAGTGCGCTGCTGTTGTGATCTGGCATCCTGCTCTTCCGTCCAGCTGCTGCATCTTCAGGCCGCCGCCTCCCCAAGAATGATTGGCAGCCAGAAGAGGTGGGGCTTTAAGACACAGCGGCTAGATAAGAGAGCTGGAGAAGAGGATGCCAGATCACAACAGCAGCGCACTAGGTAAGTATGTACTGCTGTGTGATCTGGAAACTGATAGCAGATATATGTATATTCGTGCAGTCAGTTTCCATGGCTAATATCCCTAATCATGTTTCAAGGCTGGACATTTGATTTAGTTACTTATAGATGACACTATAGAGATAATTGTGTCACTTCAGTCTTCCTTCTGGAGGAGAACTAATTTGCATAGTATTTTCCCATAGAACATTGTCCATAAGGCTCTTTTATGGATGGGACATGACCTTCGTAATATTTACCTATAGGTGTCACCGGAGAGACAGTTTTCGTCCTTCTAGGGGAGAGCTACTTTGCATATTTATTCCCATGAAGCTTTGCCTCGACTCCATGCACCAGGTGGCCCTCCTTAATGCATACTAGCACCCCCTGAACTTAAATGGAGGAAAAAACATTTAAAAAACCCCTCTTCCTAGAACTACCGCTTTAAGAGAGAAAAAAATGTGCAAAATGGTGCTAAAGCCGTAAATATTTACAACAGTTTTGCATGAAAAGAATGATGGATGACATGTGGAGATTGAGCGGTACGTTTTTCTGGAGTGAGGGATGACTGATAGATTGCGTGTGAGGGAGTGACGGGTAAATGGCGGGCGGCGCGGAGGAGCAACTGATAAGCTGGAGCGCCCCCTCATCTGATTGTAAGGAATAAGACACAATCCGATCTGGAAACAGTGACTTTGTTGTGGTTTATTAGACATATGTCTTCATTTCATTCACTGAATCCGAGCCAGTCATAGTAAAAAGCTTTGAAGTGAAGTAATTGTGTTGTCTGGGTATTGGAGAGCAGTGTGTCGCATGTGCTTGTAATCATACACCGAGCATGTGTTACACAGCCATAACAAAGCTCCAAAGAGCTCTTATACAAAAGAGATAAAAATAATAGAACCTAACATAAAATGTTTCCTATGTAAACCCAAGCAGCTGCAGAATAATCTTCCATATAAAAGGATTAAACCCTTTTGCTCATTGTATAATCGCTCGTCTTAATCAAACACAGGTATAATTACGGCTCCTAACCTCAAGGTGCCTGACGTTTTTACAGTCTGGCTCCATTTTGGGTCCTTACTTCTGGGTAGTGCTCTCTTTACGGTCTATATATCACTGCCTGCTGCGCTACTTTCCTCCATGGTTTACAGTGCAGCTTGTTTAGGTGGGCACGTGTATGTAATAAAGTGCGCCCATCAAGTCGGTGCATTGAGAACATGTGATCTACGCTGGGAAGCCCCTCATTGAACCACAGCAAAGAGACACTGGACAACTACTTAGGGTGACTATTGCCTTATGCTTTTATTTAATGCAGGGATAGGGAAAGGTTCCCCATCTCTGATTTAAAGGGAATATTCTAGGATGAAATGTTATGTTAGAAAGAAGAGAAAGTTGACCTCCATTCTCAGGGCTGATGGACCCCCCCCCCCCCCCCCCCCCACACTCATCAGCTATCCTGTCAATGGGGATAGCTTTTTAACTCATTTAAAGGGAACCTGTCACCACCCCTGACCTGTCTGTGTTAGTAAATCCTTGTATTCGCCATGAAATAACAATTCTGGATCACCTATTCTTATAGCTGTGGGATGTGCCGCTCCTCCGTTATTCTTTCAAGGGATGAATGACTCAATAGCCATGTGGGTGTTACCAATTGGGGGGGGGGTCCCTTTACAGTCTGGCACTGTGAGCCCTGATTGGATAGTATATTATAGTGTAGGGACACCCCCCCCCCCAGCTGGTAACACCCACTTGGTATTGAGTTTTTATACAAAAATTAAAGTGCAGATAAAAAAAAAACGAAAACATTTCTTAAATTTGTTTAACATAAAAGCAATTAAACCATAAGACATATTCTGCCCTTTAGTGGGTGTTCTACTCGATAGGGCTCCAAGAAGAAGAATGGAACCACCAAATGCTAAATCGAGATTGAGTTTAGATGTATTTGAGTGGCCCACAGAGGTTCCTAACCCAAACTCTATCATTGCTTCTGTGATGAATTGGGACTTCATTCATGAGCCAGATCTTCACGTCCAACATCAGATCAGTGTTTGACTTTTAGAAATTCCTTTTTTGGCTGGACACAAATTCCGACAAACACCCTTGAAAAATGTTGTGGAAAGCCTTTGCAGAAGAGTGTTCTAGAATGGTTTTAGAGGTCATGGTTCTAGAATGGGATGGGGTGGCCTCTAGAGATGAGCGCAACTCAAACATGCGGGAGGCCAATTGGTCAGCATCTGATTACTGGTGGCATGGAAAACATGGATAAAGCCTATGGTGGCATCCATGTTTTCCAGGCAGCCTTAGAGCTGCTTCTTCACCACCGATATTCCAATACCGAACAATCGGACTCAAGCACGCTCCAGTTGAGCTCATCTCTAGTGTCCACCAAGCTCCTATACGTCTGATGGTCAGGTGTCCACATACTTTTGGCCATGTAGTGTGTATTTCTGTAAGTGTAGAGCTTTCAGATCTCTCATCTGTAGACCGCTAATGTGAAACGCTCCGGGGAACATTAAGATGTCTTTTTTGTACTCTCTTTCCCAACAGTAGCTTGTAATTTGGGATGATTATACATACAAGCTGCTCTTCAGCCTAAACACAGCTATGTTTGAACCAGCAATGAGATAGTCTGGTATTTATGGTGGTTTTATGATTGCAGAGTGCGGAAAAAGCATGAGAGAAATCGGTTTGGGGAACGTTCCAAACCAAACAAATGGCTTTCAATAAACTTGACCGTATTCTAGATTTTTCCTAGAAACCGTCCTTGTAAAGATTGCTCAGGTAGCTGAAGGCTATGAATACAATGTTCTAGAGGAGCCGTGGGCTATAATGGATCTGCTTTGAATACAGGGCATTATGTGCTATAAAAGAGGGGAAGAACTTCAGGCCAGTTTACTAGTGAGCATTCAGATGTATGTTTTAGAGGGTTATGATAGGAGTTGGCTTCGGCTAGGTTCACACATAGATTAAGGTCAACTTTTATTCTCTTTTTCCAGCTAATTTTGGTCACTGTTTAACAAACAGGAGTGGGTCCAGAATGCAAAGATTTCCATGATACCTTTCTCCTATGTTGGTTCCTCTTTTGGTTTGGGGTAAAATAGTAACCCAAATGAGGATCAAATACTGACCATAATAATAGGAACTCAGCCTTATAATAGACCACTCAACCTCTCCATTATACCATGAGGGTGTAAGGGAACCCAGGACCCGGATGGAAGACAGGGACAAACAGACAGTGTGAGCCTTACCGTTAGGCCCCTCAACTAGACAGTCTGACCATAGGTGATCAGTGACAACTGGGTGAAATTCCCTTCACTAGTTGAGTGAAACAGAGAAAGAGACAAGATAAAGAATAATCGGGCAGGTACAGGTCAACCAGGATATTGCAGAACAGTACAAGAACAGCAGGAAAAAGGGAGGTCAGAAGGTCAGGCAAAGAGGTCAAAATACCAAGCAATCCAACATGAAGCTCAAACCACAAAAAACTATTACAAGCCATGTCCAAGAGCACAAGTGGACTACTTATGAGATGATAGAGTCCCAGTCCAGGGTGTGATTGGACCAGCCCTCTGACATCCACACTACACAGAACACAGACTGAAAGGGAATGAAGATAAGTGGAGAAGGCGACTGTCCATCACTACTCAGTCTAAACCATCTGCATCCCAGCTAGGACTAGCAAAAGAAACCAGATGGGTGAAGTGGTACCTGCCAATCATAGCAAGTGCTAGAATAAGGCAGAGTTCAGACTGGTAAGAAACATGAACACTGAACCATGGCCAAAAGCCCAGTCTTGGTTTGCTTTAGGGGCAGAGAACCGCACTAAACAGGTGTGGACATTACAGGGGGCTCAACGTTCCCATGGAAAGGTTGGGGAAAGCTTTCTTTGTATTCTTTAACCTGCTGAGAAGAGGGATTTGGTGTCCCTTGTAGGGACCACATAGACCACAAATTTGTATGTCTTGTCTCATTAGGTTGTTGTGTATTTTAGCTCAGTACATTTTAGCCTTTTTAGAATTTTATGTTTTCATTTTCATGCCACTTTTTTATGTCTTTCTTGACATTCCTGTCTTGCTTACTGTTTGCCTTTTTTTGCAGTTAAAAAGCATGACTCTTGACATAAACCTGCAAATAGGGATGGTCCGAACCTGGTTCGGACGGGGTTCGTACGAACCCGAACCCTCCGCAATGATTACCGCTGTCTGCCCGCTTCGTGCAGCGGGAGGAACGCCTGGAAAACTGGGATACAGCCATAGCCATAGGCTGTATCCCAGTTTTCCAGGCGGTCCTCCCGCTGGATCCGCCCGCTGCACGGAGCGGGCAGACAGCGGGGATCCGATGCCGAGTGTTCGGGTTCAGCCGAACCCGAACCTTGGCGGGTTCGGACCATCCCTACCTGCAAACCTTAAGTCTCTTTTTTTTTTCTTTTTTTTTTTAAATAATGTGTTTGCTAAATAGAAAACAATTGTCCCCATATAAAATAACACCCAACAGGATTAGCAAATGTGACCACATATGGCAGCTCACAGCGCTCTCTTCATTCTGTAGTAGGTGGCTGTAGACAGTCCATGTTCTGCCAGATGGTCAGTTTGTATGGCCGTGTATTCTATCCTTCAGGCAATGCTTCTAGGGAAGAATACCTCCGTAATCCACGATCGGCCCCTATGGTGATCTCCGTTAAGATCAGCCGTGAGGGGGTTCTGCAGCTATGTCAGAATATTTGATTAGGCCCCAGCACCTGTCATGTAATATGGATGTAAGTTTTATCGCATGAAACCTGTGTATACATAGATGAGGTCACCATGGTTATCTTGGGTTAGTGATGGATGGTTGTATATGGGGGCAGAGAGTTCTGACAAGAACCATTCTGTTTATCTTTGGTAGAAAAGTAATTCTTGGAGGCGGAAGGTCTTACTTATCCCACATGGTACAGTTACATTGAGTGTTGGCAGCTGTTAGAAACATGTTGGAAAAAGAAGTAAATGCTTTTATGTTTTTCTATGAATATATTATGTGGACGAGTTCTATATACAGGAATTACATTATAATGGATTGTCTTGTTTCCTGTATTTAATAAAAGGTTTTTGATCTGTCCGACAGGGTCCAAAAGGAGATCCAGGATTGTCACCGGGGCAAGCTCCACCGGGCCCAAAGGTACTATCACCCTATAGTTGTATTTTGGGGAACGTTCCAGCCCTAGGGAGTCCTGAAAAAGATGCATACAGTCTATAGCCTATGGTTGTATCCATGTTTTCCACGACTCCCTAGGGCTGTATCCAAGAACTTCAGCCACTGGTAATCATTTCTTTGGAACTGGCTGAGACTGCTAATAACCAATTCTTTCCAATCTCAATCACTATGGTTATTACATACTGTAGTTATTTGCTCTATAATCCATGGAGCTGCATAGAGATTACCATCAGTCCCTGCCCCCCAATGGGGTCTATCTGAATGCACGTTGTATAGGAAGCCACGCAAACAGATGAAGAACATACAAACCCCTCAGTCGAATTAGAGACCACGACACATGGCGGCAATGCAGCAGTGCTAACCACTGAGCCGCTGGGCCGCTCTTTAATTATAGGCTTATAATGATAGGTTTTTAATCATACCATTTATTAAAATCCTTGATTTTGTGTTACAGGGAGATCCTGGACTGATTGGTTTAATGGGAGATCGTGGACCTCCAGGTCAAAAGGTATAATAACTGCTTGTATATAAAGGCAGAACAGAGTTTAGAACAGACAACCCATGAAAGCAAATTCTTGTTAATGAAAATTACCTCCAATTTCCTATGGTCACTGATATAGGTCCGAGATAAGGAACCTTCTGCCCTCCAGCTGTTGCAAGACAACAGGTTTTTTTTTCCTGCATTGTTTCAATAACCTACTGCCCTTGGTTATGACCCACTGAGGTGGTCAGGCATGCGCAGTTCAACTGCGATCTCCAGAAAGTACTGTCAGTTGGTCTCCACTGAGTCTACGAGCAAAGGGAATTGTGGGAAAGCGTGTGCACTGTTGCATGGCTACAGCAGGGTCACAGTTTAGTGAGGAAACCAGGAAGTGAGTTCATCCATGGTGGGGAAAAACAGTGCAGTGATTTAGTTATTTTACAAAAAATTTACTACTTACATACATAAATGTATGTGGCACACATCTAGGGGGGATTTATGAAGACCGGCGTACAAGTCTTATATTAAGCCCGCCCCCTTTTTCCAGGCAGAATACGCTAAGAGGCACACGCTTCCAGCAGGTGTAGATTTACATCATAATTTGCGCCTGCGAGCAGGTGTAAATCATGATAAATGAGGCGTGGGAGGAGGCCACGCCTCCTCCCCGCCTCATTACGCCCCTCACAAGCTCCGCCAGCCCACCCATCGGGCGAGCGGGGCGCATGGGATGCATACGCCAGGGAGAAGGGGCAAATCTGCACCTTCTCCCTGGCGTACGCCTCTGGTGTAAGCTTAGTAAATCCCCCCTAATGTTACTAATTTTGTGTCATGCTTCAACCCCTTTTAATTAGAGGTGAGCAAATTTACAGTACTAGAGAAGGAAAGCGCTTTGCTAGGTTCGGCCGTCAGCTTGTCAGCCTGCTGCCTTTGAACTCTGGCCATTCCTCTCCAGGTGTCTGGAAAAGCTGGAGCGAGTCCTGGGAAACTTCTGGAGTTCAAAGGCAGCAGGCTGACAAGCCGACGGCCGAGCCTAGGGAAGTGCTGAGTAGGACCACCCGCTTGACTACATAGTCCAGAATAAGCAGAGGTTTACATGTTATCCTGGAACTTTTCCCACAAACCTATATATGAATCTGCTCAGCTCCTCTCG